>NW_006263372.1:384692-401865 GCF_000469605.1 Apis dorsata
ACGTTTTTTCATTTATGCACAAAGATGAATATATATATATATATATGTTCTATGTGAATAGAACGTATATGTTGCTCATTGTATATAATGCACATTTATAATAAGTTTTTTACATTTGTACATAAAAAATGTATGTATCGTATGTGGAATATGTTTAGATTTTATACGTTGTATATACTTATATAAATATATATTTATACATATAAATTTATTCATTTATAAATGTAGGTATGGAGAATATGTATATGCTATATATATATATATAGTATGTACCTAGGACACGTTTACAAGCACATTTACACAGGTTCATTCATTCATTTATACACATATACACGTATTTCGAATACGTCTACTAGATACGTGTACATTTGAGTACACATATCCAAATACATATTTATATACATCCATTCATTCATAAACGAAACATATATATATATATATGTACTTATAACGACTATATATGCAGATTCTACACACACGTATATCTCAAAATGTTTATACTTGTATTTATATCTATATACGCAAAAGATGTGTATATGTAAGTATCTATAATTTATATACACGTATATGTTTCTACGTTTAAATGTGTCGGCATCCGTGTACAAATTTAGAAAAAGACGTAATACACACGTGAAGGCATGCATATATGTATGTTATACGGACACGCGAATGTTTCACATAATGGCCATTGTTTCATTCGGTCCGGGAGAGATGCTGGGACGGGGACAAAAACGTAGCGGCATTTTCATTCAATAAAGTTCGCCGGATAGTAGCAAAGGTTTTTGCTAGTAGTCCTTCTCAGTCGTGGCGGACACGCTTGCGCAGTTAAAACGCGCGCCACACTACTGCTACCGTTCCTCCGTACCGTCTGAAGTATGGCATCGATAAGCGAGATCGATACGAGGTGTCGTTTTAATAACGTGCTAAGTCGAGAACTGCAATCGATGGCTCGGAGGAAAGAATCATTTTGGCGTGGGATGGCAAGTCAATGACCGAGATTTTATTTTTCATCCTTTATACTTATTCTATAGATTTTCAAGTTAAAATTTCTTTTAATTTTATCTATTAATTTTAAATAAATAGTGTTATTTAGTGATGTAGTTCGATAGGTCCTTGACGACAGGAAATACTAACCTAACTTTTTTTTATGTAATTGGATTTTATAAAATGCGTTGATAATTTTAATTTTTGATTTTTGTAGTATATTGTGTAAAATAGTGAATTTAGAAATTGGAAAATTTTCTTATTTTTCATTTTTTAATTCATAAAGAAATACATTTAAAAAGAAAACTGAAAGTCTTTTATTTTCTCTAGAATAATCTAATAGCAAAAGACTAATATTATAACATTGTAATAATA
Source organism: Apis dorsata (assembly GCF_000469605.1). Taxonomy (NCBI): domain Eukaryota; kingdom Metazoa; phylum Arthropoda; class Insecta; order Hymenoptera; family Apidae; genus Apis; species Apis dorsata. The sequence goes on from NW_006263372.1 coordinate 386,052, forward strand.
ATTTTAGAATTGAAATTGTCATCAAGATATAAAAGAATTAATTATAAAAAATTAAAAAATTACAATTTGATTGCAAAATAATATCGATACTTTGCAATAATAAAGTATCGTCATAATTAAAAATGTTCGTACGTAAGAAAGAAGCTTGAATTTCAGAACGTACATCTGCAACGAAAAACTACAAAAACTCATGGTCAAGATTCCTCAGGTTCAAGCCGCGTTGGTGCAGCTGCACCACCCACGCATATGATAGATACGCCACTGCCTTCAGCATTGTTTCTTTAATGATTCATATAGGGTGATTGTACCAAGAGTAGAGGAAGCAGTTTCCAACTGGAAATGCAATGAGCCTTGGCCGTATCGGAAATATTAATCCTGTCGGTGTCGTCGATGGCCTCCGTGTAAAATACGTGAATCGCACATTTTAATGATGATTATGATATGCAGACGACTTTCGTTCTTTTAAATTGCAAAATGACTGACGCTTTCGCTTCGGTTCAACTCAAGATCTCGGTCTGAATGAAGTTTCGCGATTAAACATCTTAGTGATTCCTCCTGTCAACTTAAATGCTCGGTCATAATCGGTGTTGAATGTTTCTTTGAATTCTTTGAATGTCGAGATCGTTACATTGTTAGAGCTCATGAGATAAAACAGGTGTTGAAATGAGATATAAATTGGAATTAAGAATTGAATATATTCGATAATTGAGTATTGTGTTGTATAAATTGAAATCAAGGATTGAACTTGTGCGGATATCTGAGAAAATCTATTCCTGAAAATTGTATATTATTGTTATAGTTGGATTTTAGATAGTTCGTTTCATTTGTTGTGAAAGGAGAGATCGATTAGATAAAGACCTAAACTTGAATCAATCCTTCAATCTATTTAATCTAACTTTTTTTCGACTAATATTCGAGCAATCTCAATTCCAAATCTAAATTCTAACCTAAACACTCCAATCACAAACTTTTTTAACCTATTAAATTCTACTCAACTTTTATCCAGTCAATATTTCTATAATAATATTATATTTTCCTTTCCACAATGTCAAATTTATTTCCACAATCTACCATAATCTTCCAATTTAATTACTTCCAATATTTACACAACAAAAAACTTTCCTTTCCATAGTGTCGAGGTCACACGAACCGTTTAAAAAACGCATGCGCATAAACTGTTTCTATCCTTTACGGTAAATGTAACGACCGTTTTTTCGACGCAACCCAGACCCAACCGACTTTTCTTTCAAACGCGCCACTCGAACGAATCACGAATATCTTGGCCGCCCGATATTTGTCCCGGCGCAAAACTCGAGCAAAAGGCGGTCAGAAACCGCGGCGCACGAGACAAAGGACGCACAAACGTACGAACGAACGATCCTCTAAATCGGCACGTCCGTCGAGGCTCATGAATCTCGGCGAAACAGAGAAAACCCGTGTGTGCACGGTTCGGTACGCAGCATGGACACGGGGAGTGAAGCTCCGTGCGCCCGACGAAGACGGAATGAGGGAGGGAAAGAGAAAGAGAGAAAGAGAGAGAGAGAGGAACGAGGCCTCCGTCAACGACACACTTGTTGTTCTCCCGGAGTAAATTATTCCCCCCTTTCGGGTCGCAGAGAAGTAGAGAAAGCTTTCGAGTCGCGGACGCCTGACGGCTGACGTAGTGGCGCATTTTATTCAAATAATCGCGACGAGCGAACACACCCTTGCATTACTCGACGCAACGGCGCACCGGCCTCGAATGCGGCGAGCCAAGATATGGCGATCGGTTCTATATACGCATACCGGTCCAAGTATGTTTGCTATTCTTATCTTTTCTTTATAGATTCATTTTCTTTTTTTAAATTTTTGGTACATCATTGATATATCATTAATATATTGAACTGACATGGTGATCTAGATTCTATATTCTATATTATACATGGTTAAAGTAAATATATATTTATACTATTTTTATTTTTTTCTTTACAAATTCGATGATTTATTTTTAATTCTTCATATATTTGTGTCATCTCGTTCTATTTTTATCTTGCTTTATTTAATTTGCTTATAACCTATAACAAATAACTTTTTAATTAATATTTTTGTGTATCAATTTTTATATCTGTTTTTTTCCGAGATTTCATGAATCTCGAGTATATCAACATATACTTTAAAAAAAAATTCCATTTAAATTCATTAATTTATTCAATAAGCTGATAAATTTTTTATTTTAAAAAAATAGAAGGTGATTTTTAAGCACGAATATACGCGTCGATTTCAATTCCAGAGATTATACGTGTATGCAGTAAACATATAAACCATGTAAACCGATAAAGAAAAATTAAAACAGTGTTTCTTGTTAGTAAAATCTCGCGTATTACGCATACCATAGAATCGTGAAGGAATCGAGATATTAGTAACAGGCTCGAAACAGAGGAACTCGTAATTTTATAGGCCTCTGATTAAACTTTTAAATCGAATGACCAATGCGGTTCGCTTGGTAAGCGGAAGTGACGACCCGAGCCGCTCACCTCTGCACTACTAACGCTCCGCCGCGTTCTCAGATTCGAGAACGAAGAAAGCGCATCCCCGAAACCTTTACAGGCTTAAGACCGCGGAACGGACGTCGTCGGCTGTTGTACCCTATATACCGCCTTCTTCTGACCTCAGACCGTATCGGCCATTAGGTATCTACGACTTCCTGTGACCGGGTGAAAACGATCGAACATCTTGAGCAGACGCAAGATTATTATAAGATTTACAATTGTGATATCTATCGTCGATATTATCCATATTAAATATTGTTAATCTAGATAATTTAAAATCCGATTTTTTTTAAATTTATTTGTAAAATTTAAACTCGAAATTTTATTTCTTTAAAAATTTTCGAAATCTAATATTATATTTATTTTTTTTTTTTTTTAAGAGATATAATATTAAAATTTTTATTTCTTAATGGTGAAATTGTATTAATATTATAATATTATTAAAATGAGATTATATTATAAATATTAGAATTTCGAAAAATAAAAAAAATTTTAAGACTGGAAAATTTGAAATTTTTGGAATATCGAAAGATTTCGAAATTTCGACATTTCAAGTATAGTAATAAAAATACTTAGTGGTACACTTGCTCTCGACCGTTAAGTATATAATACTACATTATGACGAGCGTCGTACCGCAGAGGTTAAACCGCATTTACATCAAGCGAGCAAATATTCACTCTCATTCCAAAATTCAAGTGTAAATCGAATAAAATGTTCGTTGAATTTGAATTGATGATGCAAAAAACAAGTATTATTTGTTGTAAATACGATTTATAAATATTCCCCAAAATAAGATAAATATTCACAATCAGCATTTAAAATATTTTTTGGAATAATGAATAATTTAGAACAATGGTTTCTAATTTATGGATCATCAAGTGTTTCTCGCTGTTGTCATTTATAATTAATGATTTTTAATAATAAATTTTTGTGTAAAAAATTTTCCAATCTCGAAATATTTTACATAATTGTATATAAATTATATAAGAATATTAAAAAAAAAAATGTTTGCAACTAATTAACATTGTCATATTGTTATATTCTATTCTAATCGTACTAATTTTTTTCTTTACCTTTTGTATAAAAGAAGACATCAAATTATTTGAATATTACAAAATATATTACAAAGAATCCGAAAAAACTTTGAAAATATTAATTTAATACTTTAATAAAATATTCCAAGTATTTACATGGGGCATCTTGTATGCAGAATCAAATTAAACATGTAGAAATTAAATATTGTTCGTTTACACGTTTATTAAAGCGAATATAGAAGGAACAATATCCGGTTTCCGGTCGAGACGTTCGAAATCACCTCAATTCATTTAACTCTCACCTCCATTGTTTTTTAACAAAAGCAAATTTCCCCGAGGACAACTGAATTTTCATTCGATTGATAAATCACTGCCATTGTTTGGCCGCGTCATTGTCGGCCTTTCGAAATTCCCTCAAAATTCCCGCGCGCAAGGACGCATGCGCTCTTCATATACAAATCGTTTCTCCCACCACGTTTTGGTAACCGGTGTTTCGCGTTATAATTATTGTTATATATACGGGCAAATAATATGTATTCGTAACAATGCAATTGGTTGCATCAACGACACATGCTAAATCGTGACAACGATTAACCTTATATCGTTCGAGGTAAGGAAAGCCTTTATTTAACGATACGTTTTATTATTCGTGTATAGAGTGTGTCTCGAAAGTACATGACAAGTTACGTTAAAATACGTTTAATAGAAATGGAAATAATATATATTGCGCGCAATCAGATCTGGGAATTTTGGAAATATTATTCTTGTTCTATTATTATTTATTTCGTAATTGTTTGGGATAATTTAAAATATCACTCGAAATATTATTTTTGGTTTTGTTTAAAAGTAGATCTGAACACGTTTGAATTTTGAAATGTATCTCGAGTGAATTATTTTATAATACAAGTCGAAATGATATTTCGAATAATGTAATTCGAAAATATCTATTTTTGAATAACATTACATCAAATAATATTTTAAATTGTTAAATTAAGGAATAATTATTAATTAAGCAAATATATTGCGTTTTAAATATTATTTCATAAATTTTGTTGCAAATAATTTATTAAAATTTTATCCCCTTTTGAGATTATTTTGCAAGTAATTGCTTAAAAAATGTTGTAATTTTGTTGATTTTCTTTTTTTATTTCTCTTAATAACAGTTTTATTTTTTACTCTTTTTAGATCACCTCGTTGCACGAAGTGAATAAACCATTTTCGACATGGCCATAATGAAAACAACATAAAATTCACCAGTGACTATTTAATCCCAAGCATTATCGATTAGCCTAATAGGCGAATAATTTTACACCTTGAAATTACCGTGCAACCAAAGTTATTATCCCGTGCCACGGTACGGCAAACGCGAAATTCTATTATAAAGTTAAAGTTCGAGACTGAAATTTTGCACGGTTTGTTAGCCAGCTTCTAGAGACCATCGATAAATGTTGCAAGTTTGAAATAAATTAACCTTTCACGTACGAGCCGACTTCATGGAGTTCCGTCATTCCTCGTTACCTTTAAATACGTTATATTATTTCTATGTATGCAATAAATGTAAATTTGTATAATACGTACATTACATTTTACTTGAAATTATATTTCGTTAAAAATTAATTTCCAAATCACGACTTGCACTACGACATTCCAATCTTATATTAATATCTTTTTGTCACTTGCCTCGATATATTTTTCGATAATTTTTTTCATATTTATAATTTAAGATTGTTACGTTATACGTATTAATTTGTAATACAAGATTTTAAATATCTTGCAAATCGACATCACTGTATAATATAAATAACATTAAAATAACAATTAATAAAATAAAATAATATAAATAACAATAATTATATATTTATTATATATTTGAGCGTATTTCGATTGGATCTTTATTATATAAGATTTAATGAATAATCATTAATATTAGAAACGATATTTTCCTAAGAGATTCAATAAAAAAAATATTGAAAATTCTATAACCGAAAATATAAAAAATTCATCAGAAAATGAAATTACAATATCCGATAAAATTCAAAGCTAACGAAAAAATTCAAGAAACATCTTGCAAGAATCTCGATTAAACTTCGCCGAAAGATTAAAAAAAGAAAAAAAAAAAAAAGAAAACATTAAAAAGTTACAAAACAAAAAGTTCATAAAGAGAAACTATAACATTGAAAATTTGCCAGTCAAAAATCATAGAAATCTATCCAAAGTGAAAATAAGGTGGAATCGCAATTCACGGAAACGTCGCTCAAGGAACGTACCGTTGAAAGGAGGCGATTCCATCGAAATGACCGTAATTGATTTTTATCCGTAATTAATACGTAATCACCGTTCCAATCGTCAAGTCATCGATCTGACTCATCAACGTATCCCAGAAAATCACGAGGACAAAAATCTGACGCAGAGGGGGCGCCTTATGCCTGTGTCATGCCGGTTCGACGTTATTATATTCGGGAAACGTTCGTTTAAAACGATCGATCGAGAGTTATGGCCGATCGTCGACTAAATTCGGGGGAAGTCCGGTGTATTGTTCGTTCGCGACGCAACGAGAAGCTTCATGAATCCCGACGCGAAGCCGAGTTACCGAGAAAAACCGACACGCAACGCGCGTAGTTTATCGTTCAAGGAATTATTGACGTTTCGTCGATATAATTGATGTTTGCGAATCGGCCTCGTTTCTTCGACGACGACGACGACAGGTTGTCGACCTTCGAGGATCGATAGAAACTTTTGACGATTTTCTTTCCGAGTTGATTGCGAAGAAGGTATCGAATAGAACTTGTAATTTTTAATAAACGTTGCTCGATGAACGTTTCGATTTCCTCTGATGCTTTTTGTTTTAGATAATTTTATTGTATATTGTCAAGCGCATATAATCTTACTTTTTTGTACATTTTAAATAACTGAGATAATGACTGTTTGTCAAATTTCATCTCTGTTTTAGGTTAAATTTTATGTATTGATATTTTATGTGTGATATTATTAAAAAAATTTTTAATGTATGAATGGTATGTCCTCAAGTGTATATAACTTTATCTTTCATTATTGAAAATAATAAATTAATAAATGTGTTTTAATTTTAAAAATTTGTTAAAATTATATTTTGTAAAAATTTATTAATTTATGCAGATGAAATATTATAAATATTTTATATTATTTTGTACGAGAAAATGTTAACTGTAGAACTGTCGCCTCACGTCTAACGTCATCTCTCAATGTTTCAGAAACGTAAGACGTCAATTAATATTTGCAATTAATAATTATTTTGTATTCGATTAGAAGTTCCAGAAGTGGAAAAATCCAATTATGTATTAATTTAACGGAAATTTAATGAATATTCTCTGAAGAACATTCTTAACAACGTCGATAATGTTTAATGATTATCAAGATGGAAATGGAAGTGGAAAATTAAACGTAGTTAGCTTTGGGATATTCCGAAGAATATCTTTGACAATAAAAAGGAATTTTGATGATTCGATGATTTTCGAGAAACTTTAATGGAGAAGTGAAAAATGGAATAATAGAAATGGAAAAAATTCTAATTCTAATTTTATAAGCTAGTAAACTAGTAAGAAGTTAAAATAAATCTTAAAGAAGTTGTATTACTATATAAAGACAATATAAAGAGATACCAATGATTTTCAGGAAATTTAAATGAAAATAAAAATAGAAAAATAATTGAATCTTTTAAGAAAATTTGTAGGAGAAGTTCAAAAGATGTTGTGAAAAAATTGTTTGACTATATCTGAGAGACTTTAATGATTTATTTTAAGAAATTTGAATAGTAGTAGAAATGAGAAAAAATGAATATTATAAAAATAGTAAATAGATGAACAGATTTTAATTTTTAAAGAATTTAGAAATACTAATATACATACACAAGAGAATGAATTTTCTCGAATTATTTCATTATTCATTGACTATAAATAAAAATAATTTATTACTTCACTTAGCATCTTATCATATTTGAACAAATATTTTCTCAAAATAACTTCTTGAATTACTTTTCGACTCCATTTTGTCTATATTCAGTTACATCAGAAATTCAAATTCCTTCGTGAATTTCTTTAACAACATCAAGAATTTATAACAAAATAACTATATTCAAAAAAATTCACTCGATCTCGACGAAAAACCATTTTATTTATTAAATTTATATTGTAATTATTTATATTAGTATTTTCATCTATTATTCTTAAAATATTAGAATTTACTTCAAATTCTTATCTTTTATCATCACGTCAATAAAATGTGTCCAAGCCTTAGTTATAAATAGCAGAACAAAGAACGTTCCAACTGTTCTCGAGCCAATTTGCTACTCATCGATCGCACTAAAGAATCGCGCTAAAGAGATTTCGAGAAAAGGCATTGCGATATGGATAGGATTAAGATGATGTAAAAATCGTACGTTGAAAACACATCACACGTTAACACTTCGAATCTAGGCTACAAGAGTCACTCGCCGGAGTATCCGAGCGAATATCGTGACATGGTTCGCGATCCATGCGACGGCCGCGCGAGCAACGTATGGAACCGAGCGGAACAATTTTAATGAAGATGATTTTCGTCGCCAGCGAAACGACGCAGTTCAAAAAGTCGATCTTGAAACCGTTTTAGTTTCGTTTTTATCCCGTTTCATCCGCTACTTTCTTTCGTCGAGAATACGCATGCGCGTAAGATAAGTTTCTGCTTCGCGAAATGTGAAAAAAGACAAGACTTAACCTTAAATTTTTGCCTTTATAATTTAAGAAAACTTGAAAAATCTGATTAATAATTTATCGAATAAAAAATTGAATATTAACGATAAACAACAACAACGGTTCAATTTTAACTATACAACATCGAACTGTAACAAACCATCCAAGAAACAATATATAATCTTCATCAATAATAAATAAATAATCGAATCGATACATCAACCGATAAAATACCAAACTGTACACACTATATATCCCCCAATAAAATTACCTATCTTGTATCACGTAAGTAAAACGGAATAGGAAATTCCTTGTACGTGGTCAACCTAACAATCCTGGACTGTTTAAAGAAGAATACTTTTCTGCCGTTTGGTTACGCCAATTCCACGTAATAACAGTGAAATATTGAATCCGAGCGTAAACTGCAATTTAATCGACTCCATGGCACGAATGTCTTCGGGACACGAGCGAGATCTTGACTCGCTTCAAGGCTCTCTGCTAACGTAAACGAGAAAATTCTCGAAGAAGGGAAATGACGTGAGGTCCCGAGGGTTTCATACTAACCGACGCATCGACCCTGTTCCTCTTCTCTACGATCCTTTATATACCTTCTCTTTCCCTCTGTCGATATCTTTCCTCAGTTCTCTCTCTCTGTTTTACCGCGAGAGAGGATCAACGATAGTGATTGGCGATTACGTTAACCAAACACCGCGGTATACGCCCCTGCAATTTGCCTGAGGATCATCTTCCCCTAATCGCCGCGCTAATAACAGGATTACCGAGCCCTGACCAAGGAATCGTATACTTATCCCTAATTCGCTGTATCGTTATTAATATATATAATACAATTGAGAACGTACCGTGGTTGCGATAAGGATGAGTACATAGGACAGGGCACGCGCGAAAACGCCGAAACGACGTCATTTTTCTTTCTTTTTGCACGAGAATGCCTTTTAACCGCGTTGTGTAATTTCGAATTAATGAGAAAGAGCGAGAAATTACGCTCCTCCTGTCGATTCATTGATTCTTACTATAATATGGTTATTAGAGTGTCTGTTTCTTTTTCCTTGGATACGTTTTTTTTTTAAGGTTAAGTGGTATATAAATTAGTGATTCGTTCGTGATATTTATCTTTAATAATTTCGGAATTTTGATTCGTGAAAGATTTCATGTATTGAAATATGATCACTTTTTATTTTGTTTGTTTTTAATAGAATTTTATGAAAAATTGAATACGAATTTCAATTTTTATTTGTAGGATACTAAATCTCTTATTTTCTAATCATAATATATATATATGTATCTTTTTCGAATATTGTTACAGTACAAATGTTTATGCACGTATTTAAAAGAATGAGATAATAAAATTAAAAAGAACACTTACGTGTAATGGGAATAAGAAGGGCTAGCCTGATCGATGTGCGTAGCCGTTGACAAGCCTTGCACAATGGCAGCCGAGGGATCCCTAGCTGGCGAAGAATTTTGAGCTGCCGGTACAGCGTGATGGTAACGCTGGCACATTTCGGCCAAATTCCACCCATGGGCATCCATATATTAACACTGCTTCGATTTTCTTTGGCGTACCATCCATTTCACACGCGTTATGACACTGTTCTCTTATTGGTCCTCCGTTTCTTTAATAACGAATATATTCGATTCACTTACTCGTTTCATCGATCACGAACGAATTGAAGAAACGTAAACGAAACACACTTGCGCGACTGTCGTCCATTTTTCATCTCGAAACTTCGATTATTGCACTCGATGTCGATCATCGAGAAAACAAAGTCGACGGATTCTTCTCCTCTAGCATAGGATCCTGTAACAAAACAAAACATTTTGTTAGCATCTCAAATTTCATTATAATTAGAAATTTCTTTAATCAACGATCTTCGCAATAGAAACTTCGTAAGAAACTAGGCTAACCTAAAATAAATTTCACTAGCACTTTTTTTTAAATACGTAAAAATTAATCTTCTTTATTAAAATTTTTCTAAACATTCTTTTTTTTTTTTTACAAATATATGATCATATCGTGAAATGAAAAAATGTGAGATATATTTAAAAATTTTATCAAAAGTATAATAAAAAAATTCTACATATACTTGTTTCAATGAGAATGCAGCATAAGAATATATCGATAGAATTGTGTAAAAAGATAGTGATGCTCATTATATAATATTCGAATCACATGGTTTAAAGACCGGGTTAATGAAAGTGTCTGGTTAATTTTAGCGGTGATGAGTTGGTAATAAGGTTCCATTAATAGACGGGTTCAAAATGCCAGATACTAGATAATGATCGGTATATATCGATAGACTTCGATATCGATCGGCTTCTATTCGAGAAACAACGATCGGAGCGTTAATCACTACCGTTGCAGCAAATCAACCGAACAGCTATAATAATCGGTATCCATATTATGGTCCATCAAATCAGAGGTATCGTAGAGTTGCACCTAATCTAATATAGAAAAGAGAATAACAAGACCCCGGAGGGATTTATCCAATCGATCCAATTTCTTCCTCTCGATATTTTACGCGGTCACGTTCTTCCATGGCTTGATTTCACGTATACATGTAGTAGTTATATATTATTTATTTTTAATTTTACATTCAAAATTTTTTCGTTTAAATTTTTGTTAATAAATTGAAATGTTAAATTTTGTTTATAATGAATTAATAATTGAGAATAAAAATAGATGATATATTATTTATAGGTTATTATTTATATTTTAATATTAGATATTATAATTTTTAATCCATAAAATTTTTACTTATAATTTTTTATTTTCATTTTCTTCAAATAGAGATAAATGCTTGTATTCTCTCTCTTTTTCAATACCTATTTATCAAAAATTAAAATATCAATAAATTTTGATTTTTAAAATTTTTCAAACTTAGATGATAAGTGATCCTGATTTTCCTGCATTCCATAGCGATTAATCACCAAGTGACAAACGTGAAATATACGTTTTTTAACTATAATCGAATAATAATTTATTTCCTTATTGTCCAACGATTGACGAACGATCCAATTACCAGAGAAATGGGCCGCCAATAATTTTCGGTCCTTCCAGTAAGTGGCACGACATGGGGAAACCATGTGTGGACCGTTTCAAACTTATAATTTCCTCTAGAAATTAATCGTCGACTACTAGGTTAGGTTAGTAAGCGCCTTCATGGCTTAAGCGATTGGGTGTTAATCACGCTTGTGACTACGATGTATATAGATGTATATAGATGTATAGTTTTATATATATATATATATATGTATATAAATATACATATAAATATATATCTTAAAGGGACCAATCGCCAATAAATTAGTAGTTATCTGACTGGGAGGATAGTAAAAAGTTTCTCTTTCTTTTAAGATGCAATTAACCGTTCCTGGATTTGCGTTTTAACTTGAGACTATGTTGTTCCTTATCATATCGCAAAGTTGTTCACGTAACTACGCAGTTTAATGACCTTTTTTAATTTTGACTATTTAATTCCGGTTTTTAAGTTTATCTTATCATTATAAAAGAATAAATCAGTTGGGGGAATTTGAAAAGTGTGGAAAAATGTAGAGGTTAGAAACGCTAACTCGTGGATAATTCCAAAGAATTTTATAAATTTGTTTTAAAAAATACAATTAGAAAACTAGAAATTAATCGTTTCATATGTATTTCCAATCTACACAAGGTTTCTCACGAAAAGAATCAATCTTCGTATTAACGTCACATTCACAATCTCTCATTACACATCGTGCATTAAGGGTTACAATAATAATAATCCTTCCTAATAAATCTTTCGAATGGACAACTGCGCAGCTCGACATTGATGAATTTCCAGAATTTGAATAAAATCTCCTACTATTCTTTCACTTCTTCGATTGTTATAAATCATGATAAGTTTCTAGGTTAATCGTGTCTCGTTCCATTAGCACGAAAATTGAAATATCCTCCACGAGTGGCGATCAACAACACTTTTATCCACTTCGATCACTTTTAGATCATCCATATATATTCGCGTAATTCGAGAGTCATCATAAGAAATTCACAATCGTACCACACAACTTGAACTTAGACCTTTCCCCGCATCATTAAACAATCATACGATATATACAACGCGCGCGCAATACCAATTCCACTTTCCACAAAAAGGCAAGTTTTCATTTAGAGACTACCCACGGGATATGCAATTATCATCGAATTTCCAAAAATGTCCACGATCATTTTTACCATGAAATGTGAACGTGACTCTTCGAGGCAACTTAGAAAGTCTCTCGAAGTTGATTTACAATTTTCAGATTTTGCTGGAATATCGAACAATCTCGTTGCGGTAATTGTACGCTCATTACGAGGCATTTTGCATATTATTTACTTTCTTCGAGAATCACCGCCGCGATCGAAAGATGCATATCGCGTATGAAAATCGCGTTGAAACTTCGTCGAAGGGAAAGGACAAGGGAAAGAGAGAGAGAGAAAGAGAGAAAGATGGTGTGGGGAAGAGAGGGAGAAAGACGAGAAAAAAAGAAGAGGCACGCGAGGAAAAAGGGACAGGCGAAGATCTCGCGGCGAAGAGACCGTTAATTTAAGCGGATTTTTCACAGTGACATCGTTACGCGACTCCGCGGCATTCCGTGTGCTTTCGTGCCTCCATCCTTGTAATGACATACACCGTGCGATACAACGAATATCGCGTATCGATCTGGCATTATGATTATTATTGCGTTATGCTGCGCCACGATTGAGACCTTCGTTCGTTTGCTTTTAAGCGTGTACATGTTGGCAAGGGGGGGCGGGGTATAGGTGTGTGGATGAACGTACACTGTGTAAGTATACTGTTTAGATTCTGGACTTTGTAATTGTTTTGCATTCGGTTAAGGGAATATTGCGTTTGATGGAAATAAAGATACGAAGATGGGAAATATACGTAAATTTAAATCTCTTGAAAGTTCGAAATCAGATTTTTGAGAATGGAACGATTGCAGTAAGAAATATAATTTTTGAATTGTTACGTGTAATTTATGTAAAATAAAAAAAAATCTCTATCGTGTAATCGTGTAAGCTACAAATATTGATAAAAAATGATTTATTATAGATCTTTGATATAGAAATAAACTCTGTACACAATATATCTTATAATACATATTAATAATTGTTAAAATTTAACTTCTTGAAATTAAATTGAATATTTTTTGTTGTTTTCTTTTATTAAGATTATTTTTAAAAAATTCATGGAAATTGATCTTTTTTGTTGAACTCGATTTTTGATAATTTTTCTGTTTTTTAAAAAAAATGTAAAGATATAATTGGTTAAAATAATATTGTGAATTTTCTTTTTTTTTCTTATCAGAAATCGAAGCTTAGACTTGAGATTTAAACTGAGTAGCAAATTAAATTATTTAATGAATAATGAAATAATAATATTGATATGATTCATTTACTACGATATTCAACATTTGGAATTGAATGACAAAGCAGATATTTGAGTAACAAAACAACTAAAACTACCTCGTATTTCACCAAACTATAAACTAAATTAACTGGCGAATCCAGTTTCTTGCCACTACTATATAAAGAATACATATGTAATATTTATCTTTATCTAATAATATATCCTCCTAAACTTGATTAATTTCAATCATAATAACTTATCAATTGATTGCAGTTTTCAAAAAGTTAAATTATGCAATCTTTTAAATTTTTTTTTTTCTACTTATAAAAGAGTGAATCATTTCATATTACAATTATCATATTGTTACATACAGATTAAATTTAATCTATAAATAATAATATCTGAAAGAAAATCAATCATTCAAAATTTATAAATTCTTCTGTATCTTACATCACCAATTCTATATATTAATACACATTAAAATCTTTATATCATAAATTCTGTACACAATATATCTTGCAATACATATTAATATTTGTTAAAGTTTAATTTCTTGAAATTAAATTACTTAAATTGAAAAAAGAAAAAAGTAAAAAAATTTCTTTACATCATAAAATCATACATCTTTTATAATATTATATTTCTTCTTGAATTCTTTTGAATCATCTTATCTTGTTCCTTCTCAAATTTTGTCGTTCAAACAAATAACAAAATAATTTATTGTTTGAAATCCTTTCAAATATAAATCGATATTATTTATATTTTTAAATACAATCAATATTGGAAATAAATTATTTCAAATAATTATTCCTTATTTCAATTTCAATTAAAAATTTATCCAAGCGTGGTAGTGGATAATAAAAATACGCTGACTTTATATTTCCTTCCACCCTGCTGTACACCTCTCAATCGTGCGACGGACACGCTCAATGCAGTTAGTTAGCCGTGTTGTACCTCCACCGCTTGTAACCACCATCGAATCCGACCTGGCCTCTCGTATTATCGGCTAGACTGTTACGACGTCGAAAGACGACGAGGTCGTTCGATTTCATATGACGAGGGCACGTCTCGATGGCGCAAGAGCTTCGATTTATTATGCACTGGTAAAATTCGAAGGAACGCGGCGAACCGTCCATGTCCATTTTCCATCGGCAACGAACGTGGAAGATTAGTTGATTCACCTTTGAGAACATGTCCATTGTCTGTCGTGGTTTATCAATTGTTGGTTAATGACGCGAATCTCGAGCTGCATGTTTCACGGGGATCGTAGCTCATTATCGTTCGAGGTTGTATCGAGTGTGAAATTGCGACGTTAATGGGGATATTTAACGCTTTGCGTGCGACGAGAAAGAGATATATGGAGAACATGTACGTATACGGTTTGACGTTTCGTTGTGGTTTGTAAAAAAAGATTCGAAAAAAATGATGAAAAATTGTAGATTTAAATTTGTTTGTATAAGAATAATGAAGTGGAATTCGAATAGATAATTTAATTAAAATAAATAAATTTATAAAATAAACATAGTTTGCAATTATGAAATTTGAGGTTATAAACATCTATATTTATAATTTTTCAAATTCATAATAAAAAATAAATTTACCTAAACTTTATCCATCTCTACTCCGACGAATTTACTCTCGAATCGTATTTACACGTACGTTATAAAACATCACATATTAGTTAACTCTAATAAGCAACACCCACGCAAAACATCCAACTACTCTATATATCACATCTCGCAATAAGAATCCAACCACGATATTAATTGTAAATGACATTAAAATTTTCACAATACCTGTTTCCAATTCTTACTCTTCGAACTCTTACGCAACGGCGAAAATCGCTCGTCGAAAACAGAAAAAGGATTCAGTGTGAAAAAAAAGGAAGCAATACGATATAACCTCCTAAACACGAGGAAAAGAGACCTTGCCAAACAGAACTTGTTCACGTTTCGATTTTCGACACACGAAGCCTCGATCGAAATCAAGCGAGTATCGATCGACCGATCGATCGGCGCACGAACTCGGTTATCGACTCCTCGGATCGCCGTTAACGAAGGTTTCACGGTGGATTTTCGAAAAATCGACTTGGAGCGCGCGCACTGCCTCCTTTCCTCTCCCTCCCACCCTCGGCCTATCTCGTTCCCTCTCGTACACCCAC
>NW_006263372.1:402076-403983 GCF_000469605.1 Apis dorsata
GAGAGAGTGTATTTCTCGCTTATTATCCTTTCCTTCGATTTCCTACCGTAAGGAAAAAGAATACTCGCCTCGGATGCTGGCTTATGTATCGACGGTATCGTCCCGCTGCTCTCGCCGTCTGTGACTCACACGCGCGAACCGCGTTAACGTGCACAACTCGGTTTCAAGATTTACAGCTCATTACCGATTTCATAGCCCGTAGTCACGACCAGGTCGCGGTCGCGGACTAACTCGAAATTTAGGCTCAACGCGATAAAGCGACGCAATGTGGTTGCGAAGTAATATCGGTAACACTACGCGATTCGACAAGTATATGTTTTCAATAGTATCGTACGTATAGGTGTAGTACGTTGCAGAAATATAGAAAAGTTTTCTGACGTGAAATATCAAACAATGATATACGAACGAAATATTTATTATACCGATGCCGCTCCACTGCGCCATAGCATGTAAAATTATACGATTGTTTGTTTCGCATCATTTGATCTTAATTTAGATGATATATAGTCTCGAACCACTATGGTCTCGTTATGTACAAATATATATACAATTTTATTATTTATATTTACAATATTTATTATTTATATTTCTGTTAGCGAGATAATACATTTTTCTGTGAATATTGTGTTATTAGAACATAAAAACATACTGACTCACTTAATCATCGCTACGAAATATCGACAATATCAACAATGTTATGTTAGCTGCGTAATACTTTTAGACAAATACGATTACTTTCTATCTATCAATAATAGATATATATCGCGTATATTTTATCGAATTTCGCATATTAAATTGAAATGCGCGCCAACTTATGTATTGCATTACCTTCTAATTTCCTCGATATTCTTTGGATGTACAATTTCCTTTTGATTTGATTCCGTTGAATCTTCTGATTTCTCACAGGCGGCTCGAGAAATATCACTATCTTGATTTGAAGGAAATATCAGGAAAGTCTTTCATCCGAAATACCGTCTCGGATATCGACGATTTCTTTCACGATTTCACGATAGTGATCAGTGATATATAGGGATATCTTGACAGATACGCATGTCACGCATTTGTACGCATTTACGTACACGGTTAGAAAACACTAAGACAATCTTCTAATTGTGGAGCACTAGATAAGTCACTGAATAAGGACTCTCGTTAGATTGCACGAGTACAGTACCACGAGGCTCGTCACGTTGACAACGATCACGACAATGACGACGATGAGTATGACGAGGTGATCGTAACGTAGCATAACACTGATTCGACCGATGCGTGCATGAACAGCAGCACGATCTAAGACACGAACACTGGGTTCGCGTTAACCGCTCCACGCTCATGGAAATGTCAAACGACGCAACGTTTAGCTCGGTATACCGTCGCGCCGGTAGCGGCGGCCGTCGCTCGTGTGGGAGTGTGACATAATATAACAGCGTCGGTAATTTTGAGTGCGTTGCACGTTGATTTAACCGGTTGTCACGAGATTCACGCCACTATTCGCGCTTCTAATTCCTCTAATAAGAAATCGTTATCCTGACAAAAATTGAACGAGCAATTTCATATATCGTGCTTATAGTTCTGTGTATATTACGCGTTTACCGATCTAATTACGATTCTTTTTTATCTAACCGTTTTAATTTCACGTCAATCGATCTATAGCCTACGTGATTCAGGTCGAAACGTGCAGGCTTGTCTATCGTTGATCTCTGTCGATAGCTGGTCGGGCGCGTGCGTCCAACTCGGTCGCGGCAGCCGGCCCGGCTGACTCTCGCGTGTTCCGTGGTGCACGACTCGAGCGCGAACTGAAGTCGAACGCGCCGTGAGGTGAGCGGAGGTGACTTGCGACTCGACTCGACTCGACTCGACTTCGCTCGACTCCCCTCGACTCCACTCGACTCGACTCGGCCCGGGCCGAA
>NW_006263372.1:404178-408960 GCF_000469605.1 Apis dorsata
CTACCGCGACCGCGCCGCGGATTCGCGACCTGATCTATACAAACGTTGCACAGGTATACGTGTGCATGGACGTACCGATTGCGGAGGATGCCCCGTACTCTCCGTCCCATCTTTTAACCTCTTCTTACATCATTCTTCTCTTTCTTTTCTTCGATCTCTTCGTCTTAGGTTTTATGGTCAGGTTTTGTCGATTCCTTTCTCTTGCTCTCGTTACGGATTTCTCATAGACTGTTTCGCTTCGTTCAATCTCCCTCTCGCGCGAATACGGCCACATGGATACGCCCGTGCATAGGCGGCATCTCTGCGCCATCGCTCGACCGCGAGGAAACCGCGGTTTCGAGTTTAGACATGCTTACGATTTTTGGAATTCGATGTAGAGTTTGAATTAGCTTATATGATTATTTTATATTCTTTATAACGAATGAAATATAAAATTGAAAATATGTAAAAATATAATTCATCATGATGGTTTCTATTATAGAAAATTATAAAAATTATTATTTAATATCCATTAAATTTATAATTACGTATATTTTTATACTTCTCATTTTTCAGTTATTATTTCAAATAATTACAATTTGTTAATAAATTAGTCTTGTTTTATATTAAAGTAATATTGTTGTGTATTTTTCAGTATAATTATTTTTTTGTTTTCGTACAACGAATTTTTTAATAAAATGCATCGCTTTCTACATATAAAAAAAAACAATATCAATTCTAATTATTTAAAATTTGTTTTATTATTTTAAAAAATTTTAAAATTTTTATGTTTATTCCTTCTTAGATATAAATTTTATACAATCTCATAAGAATTCATTTGAAAATTTATATGATGCTTTACATCAAATATTGAAAGTAATTACTTACATATTGCATTATGTAAAACAATTGAATCGAAACATTATCTATGCAATCAAAGATATTACATGATATAAAAATATATGCATTGCACTAATCAAATCTTCATCTTCGTTTATTTTGTTTATTGATCATTATAGCGATATCAGCACATATTCTTGAATATATCATATTGTCATTTTCATAATTTCCACGACTGACTCAATCCATCATTTCAATACCAAGAAAATTAATTTTAATCGATCAAAGAAATTCCTGTCGAATTACTGTGAACACCCGAGCGGTATTTTCCAACAAATTGCATATTTAAACGTAAACGAGGATCATAGAAATCTAGCCGAGGTTAGAAGTTAGAAGGTTCGGACACACGCCCCAGCCTCAAGATTGTTTTTTTTAAATTTCCTCGGGCATAGAGTAATGCCGTGTTACATAATTGAAAGCGTAGGAAGCAGATTGATTAACACACACGAGAAGAGAAAGGTTGCGTCCATATAGATTGGTGGTGGCTTTTATGCGAATCGCGCGAAGAGCAGACTCTAGGCAACCACGTGGGTGTCATCACAAGCGCGCGAAAAAAAAAATTCCCCATACTATGGAGGAGATTATAGACGTTGCACGGGACGATGGGATATACGAGCTGCCAGCGCCTCTCCAATATCACGGAAAGAACGACAAACGACGAAAGACGAACGACGCGACAACTGAGAGCCGAGAATTACGATTTCCTCGAACGAAGTACAGACCATTGACTCCCATTCTCATAGAGAAATTGGCAATTCGATGAAATGCGTAAGGACGAATAATTGTACACGTTATTCCGTTATTAGGGACGATCACCTGGTAATTACACGCTTTGTATTCCGCCCGTTTGTTCCTTGTGTTAACCAAACGCAGCTGGTTCGCTTTAATGCTTCGTTAACGCTGAACGCTTCGTTACAAGGAACTGTATTCCACGAAAGTAAGAACAAACTAACCGAGCGCGTTAATTATCGGAAAACACGAAACGTCGCGACAACAGTGACGAATTATAATTCAATTTAAAGCTTAGTACGAGTGACGGACGTGTTCGAACGGGTTGAATGGATTGCGGAACTGGTTCTTAGAAAAAGAGACATACGAATAGATTTTGACCGGCGAATTTTAATTTGATTTCTTTGTATTCTGTAGAAATATATTCAATAAAATAATTAGGAAATCGTTGCAAAGATTATACAATCTTTTAACGTTATCATTTAATCCAAAAAGGAAAAATATTTCTGAGATAAGATTCGAAGATTCTAGTTTTTCTGATCGAAAGTTTTTATCAAGATATTATCATTTTTATAAGATATCAAATGAGTAAGAGGAGAAAAGTTGTTTCAGTTTCTTCCAAAGAAAACAAAAACTTATATTCCGATATATCGAAACTAAGATCAAGTAGAAGCTCTTCGACCCCATTGTCGATCTAAAACGTAACGCGTAACTGTTTTCGTATGCATATGAAATGAACGCACGTGTGCGCTCGTCTTGCGTGATACGGGGTAGTGAATGTAAAACGGAGCGTATAAACTGAATATTTAAAAGATTTTACTAAGTCGAAAAAATATGGCAACAATTAGTTTCGTTTTCTATTGTATGTACCATCTTTGGTATCGATAATATTGTCAAAAATAAAAAAATCATCATATATAAATCTTCAAATATAATTTGTTTAAAATTTTTTAATTTATTTCATATTAATATTGTAAGAAAAAGATTAATCTGACATGAAATGTAAAAAAATTTTCATTGCTTCATAATAAACAAAATTATAATTATGTTATTCATATCCATCCTATATGAGTTTATATTATTCTCTTTGTGATTTATACGATTTACATCAGATAATTAGAAAATTTTCTTACAATTAATATTAATTACCTGCTTAAAAATATATTTAAATTTCCGAATTAAAAACATTTTTATAAAGTTACAATTTTAAAATGTATTATATGAGATGTATTATATGTATTATAATATGGGAAATATAATGCAATCCTAATAAAAAAAATAATTTAAATTGTACTATAAGATACAAAATAATTGTATGTATAAGAAGATACAAATTATAATTATAAGAATATACTTCTTCATAAAAACATAAACAAAAAAAAAAAAAAGAAAAATCAAAGAAAACTTATAAAACTATGAAAATATGAAAATTAAAATTTTTAAGATTGATGTAAATTTATAAGATTCTTGATTACATTATAAGTAGTAATGATAAATCAAAATTAATTGTTTCTTATCTGAAAAAGCATTATGTTTATAATTTTTAAATAATTAAATCTCTATTCAATATTTATATGATTTCATTAAAATTATATATTTTTTTTTTTTTACATTTAATATTATAAATCCTCCGATTATTAAAGTCTTCTATCTTTTTAGATTAAATTCTTCATTGAAAAAAACGATGCAAATCTACAAGAAATTCAGGATTCTATAATAATAATAATAATGGAATATTTTTAATCCTTCTTCAATGATCAAAAGCTATAATGAATGAAAGAATGAAAGAAATCTTCACAATTCCATCATTTATAATGTACTATCATGCATACTTAACACAACAATAAACAGAAAAAAACAATATTTAAAAAACCATAAAGTAAACCAAAAAAAACCATGCTTTGTTCACTTGCTTCTACATAGCTATGAAATATACGGTTCAAGTAGTAATAAGCATTATGCTTGTTAATACGTTAGGAAGCAAGTAATATATTTACGTCTATTATGGATTATAAATATTTATATAGCTCAGACAGATTGTAAAATGTGATAAAAATGAAGCGACAGTGGTCCGCTACCAGGAGATCCCGCCAAAATGAGCATCCTGGAAAAAACGATTACTCACATTAACCAGCAAGAAGAAAATGCTTATCGATTAAAATTAACATACCTAGAGCTCGTGATTTATTACACAAGAAATGACAAGTCAATTCCGTTTCTTCTACTTTATTCTCTCCGATGATGATGATGATGACGCCTCAAGGCAAGATTATCAATGCATACATAGAATTCTCTTACGTGAAAACGGTATTCATGAAAATTATGATTAATAAAGAAATTAAATTTTGTGCAGGACAAACCTGGAAAAAAATAAGATATTTGTTAGTCAAGAATTTTGTTTTCTGTTAGAGATATATAACTTATACTTAACTTGTTATATGATAATATTAAAAAATTATTCAGTATGATTCATATAATTGACATGATAGAATTATACAGATGGAAATAATTAAAGGATGTTATTGATGATTCATTAAAAAACAATAAAATTCTTATATCAATAATTTCAAATATTTAAATATTTTCAAACTTGAAACTTTCAGTCTGCAAATGAAATATTTAATTAACTCTAAAAAAAAAAAAAGATATTTAATAATTTGTGGAGATTCTGTTGTTCCGGCAGAATTTCGAAACAAAATGATTCTCTGATCAATGGAGCATAGATTCTTCCTTCTTGAAAATCATTTTTTCAAGAAAACTAACTGAAACATTCAATAGTCTCATTCACTGGATTCAAACTGAATGCTTAACTCCCATCGCGACATTTACATTCAACATTATCGCCTCTATTTCTCCAACGGCATCGATGTCTCTTTTCTTCTTTTTCTGTATCGCTCACTACCACGTTGTGGAATGAACAATTTTAAGAGTGGTTGGTTGCCTCGACCGGGTGACTCCCCGCCGCGTTTCCACTTCTGCGCAATCGGGGTGATGTCGAGGGGATTTAGGAAAGCCACAGTAGCCGGCGTATATGCGGCAAGGACAAGAAAGCCGATCGAGGTGCACTGGCTAAGTATTTCTCAAGAAGTGTGCGTGTATACACATCGTATGTGCGCGGGTGTGCGCTGATCGGCTGGTGAGGCGGCCGGAGAGAAACGCGAACAAGGACGGTGG
>NW_006263372.1:408999-409544 GCF_000469605.1 Apis dorsata
AAGGAGATGGGGAAGAAGGAGGAGGAGGAGGAGGAGAAGCCAAAGGATATAAAGTACGGTTGCGAAGAAAGGTTGAAAATCTCTACGATGGAACGGGTGGATCCATTGGTGAAACTGCAAGAAATAAGGAGAAAAAAAGAAAGAGAAAAAGAAACGGCAATGAGGAGAAAGAAAGAGAGAAACAGAGAGAGCATGAAATAGGGTATAGAAGGTGAAGCGGATTAAAAGGATGGGAGAGATGCGAAAGGCCGAGGGAAAAACGCGTGGAAAAAAGAGGGAAGGTCGTTTCGTCTCGTTGGAGAAAGAAAGAGTGAGTGCATTGAGGGGCAGAAGAGGCAGGGAAGTAGCGAGAGAGAGTAGCGAGAGGAGCGTCGAGCCGACGAGAGAGGGATATGGTACAGCGAGTGGCGTGCATTCTCGCGCACACGCTGCCTCCCCTCTTAAGCGTGAACGATCGCGTGCACGTGCAACAAGGTATCGTGCACGTGTGCGTGTACAAAGTAGGTCCACGAGAGCCGGAGAGACGGCGAATGAATATCGCCGTC
>NW_006263372.1:410437-415913 GCF_000469605.1 Apis dorsata
TATCGGCCGTTAATTTGTTAGAAACGCCACCAGCACAGCCGATTGCAGCGTCCGCAACTATGTACCTTTCTGACTCCCGCGGAACGGATGGCCACTGTTTGCCACGCTCGCTCGTCTTCCCGACGCGAGACGACATTTTCTAATCGCTGCCTCTGCCACACGACAAAATGTCTAACTGCTCGTTTGTTCTTCTGCTGGTAGTTGACTTTGTGTATATATGTATGTGCAGTTTTAAGATGCAATTTGGAGTAATGTACCTTTTCTCTTGCCAATTGTATAATATGTCCGTGTTTGAAATAATTGGTTGTACTGGTGAAACAGATTATTATTATTATTATTATTATTATTATAGATTTAAAGATTAAGATAATTCTTAACAAAACTTAGCAAGATTATTAAAGTTAAAAATTTTCTCAATTTCTAATTAAGTTTATTAGAGTTTGAGAAATTTTCAATCGTATTTTATAACAAAATTTTATATGAGAAACTATATTATTATTATATTTCATTTATGTTGGTGAATGCCGTTCAAATTAAAAAGTAGAAAGTTTCTTCGTTAAACAAGTAATTAACTTAATACCAAAGATCGCTTCCTACTTCCTCTATTACTTATAAAATTTTTGTAGTTTCATATAATTTTAATAAATAATTTAACAAGTGTAAAATCTTATATTTTTATACTTTTATAATATATAATTCTAAAAACTTACCGTTCTATTAATGTGACGGTACGTAACGTTGAAAGATTTAAGTTAGTGAAGTTCAAGGTAGTTTCGATGAAGACGTCAATGCGAATTTTTTTAGAAGCCTTATCCAAGACAATGGAGAGTGAGGTTCCGATAGTCTGGTAACAACGGGACTCGAACAGTAGCGGATTATTCCGCGATTCCAAAGCATGGAACAACGATCTTGGAAACAACTTCAGATGTTCCAATAGATCTCCACTCTATTTGAATGCACTTGATATTGAAATTAAATCAAAGAATCTTGTAAAAGTAAATTCTAATTAATCTTTCCTTTTTTTGTATCGATTCGTTGAAAAAATAAATCTTTTATCCAATGAACTAAAAATAGATTTAATAATCAGAATTATTAAATTTCTTCTAAATAATAAGAATAAAATAAATAATAAGAATAAGAAAAAAGAAATTATATAACCTCATTTTCTTCGACAGTTCCAAATGTTAGTTAATAGAATTAAACTCTGGAGGGCAGTACTGTTCACACACTACTTACACACATATATCAATTTAAAACAAAATTGAACGTAATTATAAATTAAAACAAACATTATGTCTCTAATTTCAAAATTTAACATATAGTTTCAAAATTTAACAAATTTTTTGAAATTTAACAACATAGCTGATTAATATACTTAATTAATATTTAATTCTAACTAAGAATAATTATAGCGTCATTAATGACATTATACTTATATTTTCACAAGTAGATATGTAATCGATTCTTCCAATCAACTTTAGTTACGTGATAAAATGTCAAGGAACGCCATAATCTGAAAAACCGACGCGATGTAGGCTCCCTTCGTTGAAATGATTGGCTCGCGCAAATTTTTCTATGAACATCATCCAAGAAAACGTATTCCAACATTATCCGTTAACGCGGTGTGTCTAGTACACTGGCATTGTATTCCAACGATAATAGATTCACGATCGGAAGATAATCAAACGAACTGTAAAAAGGAGTCAGCCGGTATTCTTCGCACGAAACCGATGTTGATAAGGCACACAGAGTCTAGTGATTCATTTCCCTAATATGTCTACGCGTCGAATGACAATTGGTAGTACCGTTCGCGCTTCAGTTTCCCTCTATTTCAATATCTAATAGAGGTCTCTTGTATCCTAAATCCTAACCCTAATTTCTTAGTGTGTGTTATATAATAATAAATCGTGTTTGTGCTTCAATTAATTCAGACTGATTTAATTATAGAATAATTAAAAATCGTGCAGATAATAAATTCTATATTTAATTTCAAATAATTTCAAAACTTAATTATAATCGTCAAAATTAAAATATTGTTAAATAGAAGGTTAAGTTACATACATTTTCGTTTCTCTTTTTCATTGAATATGATGAATATATTTATTTATTTATAATATGTAGAAAAAGTCTATCAAATTTGTCATTCAATTCAAATGCTATAAATTTATATCTATTTGGAAATTATTGAATAAATCTCATATATGTATATATATGTTATATATAAATAAATATATTAAAATTATATGATGAATTAAATTGATAAATTTTAATAGATAATAATGAAATTGATAAAAATGTTGCAGAAAATACTTATTTATAATAAAATTAAACAAAAATTAAGCAAATATCGAACAAGTTTCTGAGAAAAAACGATAGCAATACGGCTGGCATTCTCCATTCGAGACCTCAGAGAAGTTTGGTTTGTGAAATTCGTTCTCACAGAGAAAGTAGAATTACATCAGCACGCATTCAGCCGTAAAAAGAGGATCGTCGCGGCGACGCAAAATACCGTATCGTTGCTTTTCTTTAGCGTCCTGTATTCGCCGTGGTCATTTACACCTTCTTCGCGTGTTCTTTGCACGCCATAACATTTCCGTGCTCTACGATATCATCTCCTTTCTTCTGCTTGCCTTGCATGTTCTTTGAAGTTCACCCTCTACTTCCTGATCTTAAATACTTGAGGAAGTACCGATCGAATCGATGAAAATTCTTTCTTCTCGTATAATGAATATTTAAAGATAGATACATCTATGGGATAAATCAGTAAGTAAATGATTTAATGTAATCAATTTTTCAATGATTTTTATATTAGCCAAAGATAGAAATTATTGTTGAATCACGTGCAATTTTTATTTAGAAATTGAACTTTGCGCAGGTAGTGATGCGGTCCATCATTAGTCAGACATCCACCAAATTTCTCCGAATATAGATAGAACATCGACATTACGAATATCTTATCTTTGATTTATGAATTAACTATATTAAAGCAATAGCGTGATTTTTTTATTTTTCATTGAATTATTGAATTTGAAATTTTTAATAATTTGATTGTAAAATTAAAAAAAAATTTTACCAATGTATAGATAGTAAATATGCGAATAAGATTAGAATGGAAATAATTTTTCTTTTTTTTTATATATCTTATATATCTTAAACTTTTTATTCTCAAAAATTTATTTTACATAAAAATAAAATTACTTATTGTTCACATGTAAGAATTATGTTAACGAAATAAGAGTGAAATTATAAGCATGACGAACTACAAACCATAGCCACTGATACATATCTCTCGAATCAGTTTAACCGATGATGCAACATTTCGTATCGCTAAATGACTTCGCCAGATTGTCCACAATCGACGCCGCCAAGAAAATCATGACTCGATGAAATATTTATGGTCCATTTAAGGGAATCAATTTTATTTATTGATTTTCATCACTTTATTTTATGTTCCTACAAGTAAAACGTTCTGTTGATTACTTCTTGTAAATTCTGTAAATGGATAAAAAAATATGATATATCATTTTGATCAAAATTGAAATATTCATATATTATCATGTTAAAAATAATATTCTCTGATTATATTACAAATTAGGATGAAAAAAAAAATTAAAACAAATTGTTAAAATTTAAAATAGAAATAAAATGGATATCTTCGTCAAATAATCGTCAAATAAAATGTCAAATAATCGTCAAATAAAATGTCAAATAATTTAATCTTTTCACGCGGTTTTCTTCACTCCATTTCTCTTCAAAAATGCACAGTTCAAAGTTCATGGTATTTTACGCCCTACTTCCTTCGACGCACGTACCTTCAAACCGTAACGCAACCTAACCTCTCCCCTAGGTGAAACGCGACGAATTAGAATCTGCAACGGCAATGTTTTTTAAAGCGTCACACATAGCCAATGTAACAAATGGTCGAGTAAAGTTAACCTAGCGACGGTTCTTTCCAAGAAATTCCTTTTTCTACCCGACGCTCATGGAACACCTTAGCGAACCTCTTCCGGCCGCGGGAACGTTAAAGCTGGATTTTCCAGGTGAATTATTTACGTGTCTGGTTGTGAAAGCCACCTAGGTCTTCGTCCTTTTTGAACTTTCATCATCGCCACGATTTCAATCAGTCGATTTATTCTTTTTATTATTATCGATTTTCGTCGTCATATTGTCTCCTTGCAATATTCGATTATAATCGAGATTTTTTATCGAAGCTTTCATCGATCCCTTTATTTCTTCATTATACTTCTTCGATTGTTTTCGGCAGCATTCTCATTCTTCGTTATTATTGTCTCTGCTGTATTGTGAATGTTCTTTTGTTTTATTTTTCGAGTATATCTCGAAGAATTTTAATGTAAGTTTGATTCTTCAAATTCTGTTGTTAATTTTTTTTATAACAATTTTATTTTATTGCATTGTTTGAAAAATTCATAGCATTTTTTATGTATCGATGTATTATTTTATCAAAGTATGTATAATACTCGATTTCTAACCTATAATTTTTTTATCTCTTGAATGTTATTTGTTTTATAAGTGAATTTCTAATATTTAATTTGCAATAGATAATCTGTTGATACAAGAGTTTTTTAAATTTTATGTGAGAATTAAGTATATTTAGTGCCAATTGTTAGTGCCAGAGAAATAACCATTGTAAGGTTAACGGTAAAAGAAACTTCAAAATAGTACTAATTGGATTATATTGTTTTTTAGTATCTGCATAGTAAATCGCGATCATCCTAGATAGATAATAACGATGGATTTAATTCATCACAATCTTTAATCATTTAAATTTCTTTATATCTACTTTTTTAAAAGTACAAAGAGTAGTTCTATAAGCATTAAACTCTTTCGTATTTATTTTAGGTTAGAAATGGAATATGAATATTTTAAATCATCTATCAAAAAAAATATGAATATTGCAAATAATCGACATTTAAGTTTTTGTATATTTATTTATTTTTTTTAACTAAGATTTTTTTTTTTTAATGAGATCGTCGATCATGATCGTACGATCATGACGCCGTTCGTCGAGAGAAGTCCCTGTGTGTCGTTTCACGTCGCCCCGTGTGCCCTCCTTGCTAGGAAATAAGAAATTTTCTTGAGAGATGCGAGCCTCTGCGAGGGAGGAGGCCTAGCCAAGCGAACATAGTTAATTTAGATTGTATCGCGTGAGAAGCAGGAAATGACGAAATATCCTGAGTGCTGACTTATACGCGGCGCACATCGTGTATGCCTGGGCTCGTTCCTCGACCGCATTGCTCTTCGACTCCTCGACTCCTCGACTCCTCGCGACCTCAGCCCCTCCGACACGCAAGGATGATACTTTTTTTTCCTAACCTCCACGGTTAGCCGTTGCTGCATCTATTTTTATATTTTTCGCGATGTTTCCGCGCAAACGACAACGTGATCGTGAGAATTTTTGACCGGACCATTACTGCGAAATATCCTTATTTTTTTTATTCTTTTTTTTTTTTTTTTC
>NW_006263372.1:416183-417162 GCF_000469605.1 Apis dorsata
TCAAGGCCGAACAATCGATCAAAGATAAGAGATTTTACGAGCCAATTCATAGTTCATGAGATGTTGCATGGTTGCAAAGAATTGCAGAATTGCTTCATTGAAACATTGCTTCTTGAGATCTCGTCTCGATGTGATTATTTATTATCATATTATTTATTATAGTTGATTTTTTTTTGTATTTTAATTTAATATTCTTTTTTATTTTTAATTTACTTATTTATATTTTTTATGTTATATTATTTATGTATGAATATATAATGAGAAAAGAAGAATAGAATGCGAAGGAATATATATTGGATTGCATGGAAGGTGATTTGTAAATGTTTTCGCGAACCATTGGCGGATATGACGCTGGAATAATTTGTCACACACGATTGGAGACAGTAACTATAACGAAGGCTCGAATTCCGAGTAGGGCGCAATCGATTCGGAACAGGTACAAATACGTTAACAATTGGTTGAAGAAAAATTGGTTGGACAAAATAAATATCTATATCATTTATATTTATATGTTTAATTACATTACTTAAAAATCAATGATGTTTAAGCGTCAAATTTATCATTAATCATTTCAGATTTGATTTGATTTTGTAATAAATGTTAATTGTAATATAAGTTTTTTTAATAACAATCGAAATAATTAAAATATTTAAAATCTGTTTATGAATTCCAAATTTTAATATATCATCATAGAAAAGATTATCCCAAAATTAATTGAAAAAATCAACTATTATAGAATTGTAAAAAAATTTACTCGATTATTTCGACATCAATGTAGAAGTTAATTAGTTGATGACAAGATAATGGAATTTTAACGAAAAATATAATTATATTTGATACAGGTGTAGTAATAATTAAGCTGCTGTCACTCATCCAATATTACATAATATTTACTTCGTTTTCGCGACAATGGTATTCCCTCCTCCTCATTGCATGAAAATGTTACGATAACTTATCTGTAAAAAAAAAAAAAAAAAAA
>NW_006263372.1:417356-431856 GCF_000469605.1 Apis dorsata
ACATATTTATAAATTAGCAGATACAACATAAAGATATAGATATAAGCACTTAATGCGAAGCATAAAACTGGGTTTTCTCCGTTCCACTCCCATGGAGCTTGGTCACCTGAAGAATTACTATGCCCAATTAACCCTTTGAGAACCGTACGCTTCCCGAGCATTGCCACTTCCGACGTTGCAATAGTTTTCGCCATGTAATTTTTTCGAGTTCGTCAAGGGATCACAATTCAATGTTTTTCTATTACGCAAGATCGAGTATTTATGTACAAATCTTAATGCTTGCGCTTTAATCATCTGGAATTCAAGAAGAATACTTTATTATCATTTAAGATTATTATGATTTGAAAAATATTTTCTCGTTAATTATTTTTATCATAATTTTTCGAATGAAATAAATGAAAGTTTATAGAAGAAAGTTATTATAAGAAATAAAAGTTTTAATATAGTCATTTCAAGCTAAAAAAAAATAAGTTATATAAATCATTGTATAAAAGGTTCAACGAGATAGGAACTTTATTTAAAATGAATCATACATATCACATGTAATAAATCTAAATAAATGTGCGTTAATTCATTGTATAAAAATTGCGAATCTAATGAATTTATACGATCATGCTACGAATTAAAGGGCATGGAACATCCGTCTTATGATTTTTGCAATTTATCTTTGTAAATTGATTGTACGATTCAACGTTATTAATTTCACATGAAGTATCAATTATTATAATTTTAATTTATTTTTTCTTCTTTCTTGATTTTATAAATTAATAAATGATTTGATACATAAATCATATATGATATTTTAGAAGTGATCAAACTTTTAACATCTTCTTCTACCATAACTTTTTAGATAATCTTACAAATGAATACAAAAAGTTTAACTTTAAAAACTTAATTTAGTTTTAATATTAAAAGTTTTATATTTTATATTTTTTTATTTTCAATATTCAATTTGTTTATTATATAAATATTGATCCTTTAATAATAAAATTAAAATTATATCACAAGATTAATTTTTTCATATTATATTTCATGATCAAGAATTTTTTTTTAAGACTACGATTTTCCAATGATTAATCATTCAGAATTATAAAGTAAATCTGAATGAATATCGAAAAAAAAAAAACAATGTATTTCTACTTATATAGTACCATATCTATAGATGATTTACTGAAGACTGAAATATCGTTCTTACGAGTTACTTTAAATTCATTATGCGGTCACGTATTATTACCTTGCCGGTAATTTTTAGTAATTTCGCGATTAAATCGCGTTCTACAAAACTATTTTAATAATGCGTGTTCTCGCCCGCGAGCCCACGCGCACGCATGGTTTCCTTACTATTCGAAAAAGAACTCAGAAATATAATTTAAAAAAAAAAAAGGAAAAACGATAATAAAGAAGCGACTATCGAGATCCTTCACCTCTGACCCGAGAAACTCATTACGTATGGCCGTCAATGATGAATAAATTGAAAAATTGTGAAAATAGCCAGACAATATTGAAAATTTATTCTAGCTTGTGCTTTGTCTTTCATCTGCTAAAAAATATTTTTGAGTTAGATATTGAAAATTTAGTTTTTATTAAATATAATATAAAATGTAAAAATTTCCATATAAATATATAATCGGAAATATATAATCGGTATATAAATTTATGAATATTTGCTGTAAAAATATTTTCTTTGATCAAATATGATACATGTTTTATTAGGCAAAATAGCTGCAAGGTCTTGATTGAAGATATTTAAATCGAGTATTGGAAATCATTTGCACAAATTAAAGTACAAAAAACAAAGTTAAAAATAGATGAATCATATTAGTCATGTTTATATGGTAATTATATTCTATTTTATTTTAATCTATTCTTTTCTACTATAAAAATTATTACATATACATGATCTGAAATCTTTTTCTTTTGCTCAATTAACTTTTTTAAAATTTTTTCCATTTATTAGTATATATTTTTTAGTTGAAGTTAAATTTTATTAATAGATATATTTTTATTCCTTAATATATATATATATATATATATAAAATAATAAAAAAAAATTTTTATCTAAATTCTAAGCTTAGATCCTTAATAACTTTCTTCTTCTTCATTTTTAAAATACTTGTTTCAAAATTTTTTTTTAATTCAAAAAAAGAAAAGAATTATGAAATACCTACTACAGTTTATTTTCCTTCCAAGAATTATACGATATTCATTTCTATTTCGTAAGAAGCAATTATTTGAATATCTTTGCATTTCTGAGTATATATATGTCCGTCTTCGCTTCATTCTGGCAAATCTATTGATAATTCTTCGTTCAGAAGCAACAGTGTTTCTTTAAAACACTATTATATTCCACCAATGCATAATCGGCGTGCATCTTTCCCTCAGAAATCAGTGAACAACGGAAAATTTACAATCTCAGTTGAAAAGCAGTTATAAGCATTACCGTGAGCATCGATAATATTCCAGAAGCTCATTAGCGATCCAGGAACGTCTATCCCCCTACCTGGTCGCAGGAGTAATTATCTATTACAACCTAGCTGGCGTACGTATACAACGTATAACAGGAGATCAGTGCAAACGATTAAGCTCAAAAATAGTTCATGGGAACTTAAGTAAGCTAATCTTCATCGCATTAGTGTTGTTCTAGGTATAAAATGCAAGGAGGAAGCACCTGCACGCATCTTTACCGCTCCCTGGGGTCATCACTTTCGAAAGCGAGCCGACCACCTTTGCCGTCTCACTGATCGGTATACCAATTCAATCGAGTTATTCCAATTGTTATCTGACCTAGAAATCACTCAGAAAGTCTAAACACAGGATGTGGAAAGTCTGGCTATCCAATGGTCTTGTTCATTTGAATCAATAATAAAACTGAAAAAATTTTAAATAATTAAAAATTGAAAAAAAAATATTAAAATAATTCGTCGAAATGAAAGCGAATTTAAAATAAAATTTTTTGAATATTTACCTGCAATACATCGTTGAAGTGAAACAATGAATCAAGAGAGAGAAAGAGAGATAAAAAATAACCTTTATTTTACGATCGATTTGTGAATTCAAGTTATGATTCCATTATTCTTCGTTTTTTGTGTTTATTATTAATGATGATACAAGCTGACTAACGAATTGAAGATTTTTTTTTTTACCTGTTTCCCCACAGAACATGTTAACAGCTCGATCAAGGCATTTATTAAAACTTCATAGCTTCTTACCCATTCGGAAGAAACGTAACGAACAAGTAGCCCCAATTAAGAGCGAACGCAAAACAATTACGACTGGTTAAACCATATCTATCATCGTCGAGGCTCGTATCTCTCTGCCGCTTTACGCCAGCCTGTTCATTTTTTACGTCCATTAACCTATCACCGAGTATTTCCCTCAGCGAGCAAATAACGTGCCATTAATCATTTTTCGCGCAATAAAATTGTCATTAAACGAATGGCTATGAATTCAA
Organism: Apis dorsata; assembly: GCF_000469605.1. Taxonomy (NCBI): domain Eukaryota; kingdom Metazoa; phylum Arthropoda; class Insecta; order Hymenoptera; family Apidae; genus Apis; species Apis dorsata. The sequence continues at coordinate 420,808 of NW_006263372.1, forward strand.
CAAGCAACAATTCTACTTCGAACATTAGACTAACATTATTTTAGGTAAGAAAGTTGTATTTCAAAGTAAAAAATATTTCTTTTTTTTTTAGCATATCACAATACTAATATTTAGAAATTATTAAAATAATTGAATCTTCTGATAAAATATCGAAAAATAATGATAAAATACGGAACTGAAATCGTTATTCTTAATCTTTTCGTTCCTAAATTATTTGTTAACCAAAAACACTTACCTGTAATTCTTTTGACGATTCTATTATACGACAAATGATCTGTTTATTAATATTTATTTTTTCTTCCTTCTATTTTACATTTTAATATAAAATTCCAAATTTAAAATTTTTTTCTCTTTCATCCTGTATATTAACAGACTATCCCAAAACAACACGGTAAAATCTGCATCAGTATCATGGTAGCGTACGATAAGCAAGATCGCGAGTCAGAGTCGTGCGCCCTCTGTTTCGCGAAATTTACGATCGTTCGATGTCGGGTCCACCTTAGACCGCGGGAAAAATTGTTCGGTTCGCCACTGTGCCGACCTAACCTAGTATATCTACCTACCCTACGATCCGTTCATACCGTGCACACAAATGCAAGTATAAGAGAGTGTTTCGTCGTAGACCCAGGAGTTCGTTCTCGACGAGAAATTCTACCACCCGCAACCGACAACAGGCCAAGTCGGGGCAGAGTCTTAGGCCAGGGCAGGCCAGCAAGAAGTCGTGTAAGAAGGGGTTAAGAAACTCTCGAACTAAAGTGCCTACACCGGAAGCAGGGGCCTTGCTTTCTGGGCTAATAACCCTACCCACATCGACACGCGGCATCTGCGTGCGCGTATACACGTTTAGACGTGAGTACGAGAGAGAAAGAGAGAGGGAAAGATATGGAACAAGGATAAAGAGATACGCGATACACGACGAGGAAATCTTGCGTGTATGCACGAGAGAGAAGACGCACACGTAAACGGGGATCTCTTATCAGCAAAGCCAGATTTTATGTGCGATCAACTAACCGATGTAGGGATTTGTAAATATATACGCAAATTGTGATTGGTTTTTTTTTGGTTTTTAAGCGTATAAGAATTTATAATTAATAAAAGAGTAATTTTTTTTTAAGAATTTTTTAAGGATTCTGTGGATTCAAATATTATTCTAGATATTTAGAAAACATTTTTTTGTAACTGAATTAAGATAAACTCTAATTGAAATGTAAGTATATTTAATTGATATTATTGTTATTATTTAATATAAATAATATCAAAATATATCAAGGAACCTATCTTATAGAAAGTATTTTAAAAAAAGAATAGATTACATTACTTTCTATATTAAAAAATGACAGATCATCTAAATCTTAATAGCTACAATCTCTGACAGAAGGTTATCGTCATTAAAATTTTTACAGTATTGTAATATAATCACATTAATCAGCGATAATTAATAAAAAAAGAATTATGAGAAAAAATATCTTCTATAATTGGAATATAATTTAGCCGTAAAAATTCATAGGTTTTGGTACAGTTACTCGAAGGCAGTTCCACCCGTACACACCTGTGGGTCACTGAAGTATTCGAAGGCAACGATCCAACATATACCATATTTCACCGTGTTGAACCATTTCGAATAATCTTTTCCGCGGCCGCCACACTACGCAATTATCGTTATCTTCATCTGCCCGTGTTTCCATAAAGTGCAAATTCTTGCGGGAATTCTAGTTACTCGTGAAAAATTAATATCTTTTTTCTCACGATAGTCCGAATAAACCGTGGATATACGGTTAAGCCACCAATTAAATGCAGAATTAACCCGAATACGGTGCTTCTCCAAGTAGTCTCGGAGATAAGCCATACGTGCGTTCTTCGGCCGGGAGCTACTTAATAAAACGAAATTAATTTGTAATTACGTTAACCCGGATGTGACCTGTTCCCCACGTCGTCCTCGTCTGATATCCACTTAAATAGAAAATTATCAAAGCTCCGAGTTCGATTGAATCTTAATCGCAAAAAGTTAACCTAACGCGACCCAAGACGTCGAAATCTCGCGATGTCCCATCTTTTTTATCTTTCTTATGGTGAATCTATTTCGCATATCTTGAACAGTTGTCAGTTTATGGCGAATGTACTTAACACAACGTTTAATTAACGAGCATAGAGGGGTTGAGGAGAACGACGAAACCCTTATTCGTTATCACAGAAAACGGTACAGTATCCCGTTTTCTGCTTCCTCCGGTCTCACGTAACGAATTAAGCACCTGTATGTGGGATTAGAAGGTTTCGACTGACATGCCCATCTCTCCCTTTCTCTCTCACTCTCGCTATATATCTATACATCTTTTTCTCTCTCCGATTTCACTTCTCTCTCTCACACTTTATCGTACACTTCGATCCCTCTCTCCCTTACCCGTTCCCTCCGGACCTCTTTGTCCTTTTCTGCCCGCCATCTCTCCCTTCCCTCCGCCTACCAACCTTCCACGATCCGCCTTCTCTATCTCTGTCTGTTTCCCAGTCGCTTGACACATTCGCGCGGAGAAAATGCAGCGAGCTCTCCCGTAGCCACGTATATATAGGAAGGGAACGGATGTCTGGTGTGTAAGGAACCGCTAAAATGGTGTTCGCTCTTATCCGAAGATCTAGAGCGGCGATGCGAAGAGAGGCACGCGGAGGGCTATACGTAAGGTAAAAGGGGGCTCATGACTGGTTGGTTGGTTGGTCGGTCGGTCGGTTGGTTGGTTGGTTGGTTCGTTCGTTCGTTGGTTCGTCGGTTCGTTCGTTCCTTCGTCGGTTCGTTCGTTCGTTCGTTCCTTCGTCGTCGTTGTTGTTGGCTGTCTGGTTGGGTTGGTTAGTGCCGTTACCAGAAAGAGGCCACCTAGGTTCGCAAGCAGTCGAGTTAAATCTCGAACTTTCTTCGTAATGAGACACCGCGGTCACAAAATGACAAATGTAATTAAATACAGATATAATACAGAGGAAGAGAGAGAAAGAGAGAGAAGGTTAGGAGGATCTCCCGTGCTCAGGGAAACGAAGTCGTATTACGCAGATTTTCACAATGCATCGTTGCTCTTTTGCTCGTCACCGTGAGCACCACTTTGGTGGAATGCCATGAATCGGCCAAGTACGAACAACCAGAGCCCATTCAGACGCTTCTGCCAGTCATTTTGGATCCGCCTCACCATACGATTCTTCCACTCTTTTATTCGTCCTCGTAATTTTATCTTCTTGTATGATCTTCCCTCTTCATTTCATCAGTGTAATTCAACCATCGATCCTACTTGTTCCTCGTGCTTTTTGTCCTCGAGATGTTTTGCCATTGATATCAATCGGTTGACGCGGCTGTGTGTGGCAACGATTGCGCAATCTTGTAGATACATATATGCAACAGCTTATTATTATAATGGTACTTCTCTGTTGGATGAGATTATCGAAGCCAATTCGATTCATCATAAACTGGTAATCCCAAGCAGGTGATTTGATTTGCTTTTAATCGGTGATTCCAAGAGTTCTTCCTGTATTTCCTAGCTTTTATGATTAATCGATACAGATTATTGTTTCTTTTTCAAGTCAGAGGTTTTTAAAACAGAAGATTTAAATATTTTAATTTCGACAAATTGTATGTTTTGTTAAACTACAAAACAAATTAGAAAATTAGATTATGTATTAGCTTAGAAAAAATACACGTATCTTATTTGAACTTTTTAGTTTATACCGTTTGCATTAAAAAACACGAGGAAAGGATAATTAGTGAATTTCTATTATTGGAACTAATCAATTAATCAAAGTCAGTTTTATCCTTATATTTGGATAAACGATGATTAAATATTTTAATATAATTCTTTTCTTCCATTTGATAATTGTATCTTAATGAAGAATAAAATAATCATAATTCTTAGTTGAAATTTGTAATAATCGACTTCAAAAATTTTTTTTCTGATGAGTCTAAAATATAAAGATACGTAAAGAAATTAGGATATAGAAAATTCGGGATTAGTACAATGTAGAAGTCTTTCAAGTAATCAGAGATTCAACCTTGCCCCGTTTTACGTCTCTTCCATAACACAACAATGGAAACGCAATGGTACAACACATTTCACTTTTTCGCAATGTGTGTACCGGGGAGCCTAAAAGTATTGCGCGATTTCCTATGTCTTGCCGCGAGAGGACTCGCCTCGTAGACACAATGTAGATTTGGCCGTGTACCGTAAAAGCGTAATTATCATCTTTCGAAATGTGCCGGTGTCTTTCCAGAAACGTCGGTTCGTTTCCTATCTGAAAAAAAAAAAAGAAGAAAGAACCACTGTAATTCTAACTTTAAACATTCTTGTTCATATTTTTAGCGAAAAACCTTATTTCAATAAGAATTAATTAAAATGAAAAAAATTTAAGATGAAAAATCTTATTACCATTCCATGTGTTCATTCCATTTGTATAATGTTTAAAAAAAAAATTCGTTATATGATAATTATGATAAAATAAAATTTGTTACATAATAATTATTATTTCTACATACTTTTTTAGACTATTTTGTATATTATATTCTTCTTATTTTTAGAATGATTTCCTGTTTTTTTTATTTTTCCATTTTTTATAAAATAGTTTTTGTTTGTTCTATAAATAAATTATTTCCTGTTCTCATATATATATATATATTCTTCATATATATTTTCGCCTCACACATATTAATTTATGTATTCAATAATAATAATAATTCAATAATAATTATTATTTTTAATTAATACAGTATATATTTATATAATATATTACTGTACTACTTTTAGTCATCACAGAATTTCTGAAAGAATATTTTAGTTCTTATTTATTCAATAGTTCATGGAACAATATAATTATTCGAATTACATTTCAAATATTTAATATTTATTACCGATTTATTTACTTCTATTTTCTATACGAATAAATTAAATTTAAAATATATATAATTTCTTTCCTCTTAAAATGTGAATATCGCTATACATACAAAATGTTAACACAACTTTCTTTACGGTACGTCATCAATTTATTCGCGCTCACGCTCAAGTTTGTACACCAATGAACGTTTTCGCATAATTTCTAAAGGATTAGATATTTTCCCCGATGAAAGAGGTCTTTACTCCAACAGTTGTACACAGATAAGAAATATCGATTCGATCGATTGGATCGGAAGTAGCCCATCCTCAGCAGCGCCTGAGTGGCTCGATAAGACGCGCGAATCCCGCGCGAAATGCCGAAGCTTATTTATTGGCAGTCGCATTCCTGCGTACAGAACGCCATACCGTGGCTTCCACGCGAACCCGACCGAATACTTTTCTGTGATTCCAACCATCCCAAAGCCCACGGACCGCGTTACATTCCTGCTTCGATCTTCCAGCGATCTCACCAGATCTTCTTCCTCGACGAGGCAACAGCACCCACTGGGTGTATATTCACGCGCCGCGGGAGCTCGCATAAAACTGCTCCCGAGTTTGGTAGGGTCAGAGATCACGTTACCAGCCGATAAAGATCTCACGTGAATGATTGTCGATGATATTTCACTTAAGGGATCGTCAAAGTCTGCCGCGCACATGGTCTGATATATCAGGAATTTCTTCCTGGCTACATCATCCTTCGTTTCGTTCTATACTTTTCCGATCATTTTGGATGATCTCTTCGATTTATATAAGACATCTTAACATATTATACTAATTGCTTATTTTAGTATATTCATCTTCCGTTAAAGTATGTTAATGTTTTAAATTTGAATATTGTTTCAACAATACGCATCATTAATTATGTTTTTTATATTATAAAAAATAGCGACAACTAATAATAACAAAATATTTGATAATAATATCACTTATAAAGATTATTTTTTTTTTTATCAAATATATTTGCTCAAAGCGCATGATACGAAATCAATAAGATGTATTAGAGAACTGGAGAGGCACGTAAATTCTCAAATTAATTTCGATCTGTTATCGCGATTATGTTGCAGTGGCGCCACCTCTTGCAAATTAAAGAGAAATTCTAGCACATATGGATATTCATAACGCCATTCAACACGCAACGAACACAACGAGCTACTCTTTCTTTTCTTATTCTTTTTTCCGATTTTCTGTAATTGTTTCGCGTTTGATTGTAATATGTATGTTTACTTGGCACTGGCAGTATGTGTTTGCACTGCCGTTTAATTAACTAAACGTAGCATAGACCGATAAATGGCACGTATCAGCTATAAAACCACCGCCTTCGACACTGCTGATAACACTACGTTGTTGGTTTCTTACCCACTGTTATGTCAGCAGTTGTGTTCAAAAAGTACCTTCACGCCTACGTTTCTCTACGTACATATATACCAAGGATAGGCACAGACAATAAATATGTGTATTCATGCGTGCTTGCGCATTATGTGAAAATTAATTTTAGAAGCATCCCTTACTGAAAGAGTGTTTTTCTACTTGATATTTTCCTTACTGCAATAATTCAAAAACTTATTCATCATAATTTATATTTTGTATTATTATAAGTTTATTATTATTTCTATTTTTTCGTAAATTATTTTAATAACATTTAAAAATAATTTTTTGGTATAAGAAAATTCTGGTTAACATTGATTTTAATAAATGATATCATTTTCATATAATTATAGATGACTTAATATGATAAATATTGAAATATTATTAAACAAGATAATGCAAAGATAAAAAATTTAACTAATCTTTTGTTTTATGATAGACTAAACTAGTTAATATATTTGTATCTATTTAACGATGATTTAAACGATGATCAGACATTTTGTCATTTAGAAGTGAGATAAATGTAATCTCATCACAATTGATCTTGTTATTATTAATTATTATCATTAATATTAATATGTATTTTAATTTTACTATTAATATGTATTTTTCAAGAATTCTACAATTAATGTATTTTTTGTTATCATAGAAGTTGTAAATATTGCAATGATTCAACATTTTAATTTTCAATATTAATTTTAAATATTTTTTTATACATATTTTAACACTTTCTTATACTACATAATATAAAAAATATACTGTAAATGTATTGTAAAAAATGACCATTAAAATTAATCTAATACAAATTTATATAATAATTACTGCTTTCAAGTTGATAATATATTTTCAATTGCAACAAGTTATTATTTACATACCTTTTTTTTAAACTTCTCTTCAATTTTGTTATTAGATCATCATAAATTCAATAATCATCATAAAATGAATAATTATTATCAATATAAATTTAAAAGATTCTTTTTTGTAATATCAGCACTTGATTATGTAACGGTAAATTTTTATTATTCATAAGATGAGCGTAGTGTATTGATTTTATACTTGATTATATTTCATATAATTGCATGATCATGTCTAGGAATAATTATTAATAATATATATTCTACTTCCTTTTTTAATTAAGGAAATAAATAAAAAATGTTAACCATTTTCTTTCATCAATTATTGATAATTTCTTTCAATTTATAACTCCTGCAATAGTTTTTATATCTATGATTAATTTAATTAATTTATTTTAATAATTTTAATTTTCTTATTTCTTTCACAAAGTTACCTTTTTTAATTCAATCAATAATTTATCATATTTTAATAATTAGATTGTAGGAACTAACGTTGAAATATCTATATATATTTATAATGCATAATGTATAAAAATATAGAGACCAACAGAACACATTGAGTCAATTTTATATGATGCAATTTCTATCACATCTGGCTAAAAGCGGCAATCTTCACGCTCGTAACACCTACGGCCATTAATAATTCTTGCCCGGTACCTTTACCACGTGGGTTTTCCCTGTACAACTGCAAACGACCATTTCTAGAGGCACGTTAAGATCGCGGCTTCTGTGTGCGTAATGCAGTGGATGCGTCTTGGTCGTTGGTTGTCCGACTCTTGACTCGATTTCGCGACCGCAAGTCGAGAGATATATCTCTCCCGATTTCCTTCCCTCTCGTTCTTTCTCTAGTCTCTTTTCGCTTCTTTTTGTTACTCATCCATTCCAGCATCTCGCTTCCCTATGCTCACAGCGACTCATTCCCTCTTTGTTCTCTTCGTTCCTCTCATCCCTTCCGTGGTTGTGCTGATTCTCCCTTCTCCTCCCATCCCGCCAATGGGACAGGGAGATAGCAGACCCCGTCGAGGAGACAACATAAAGATTTAAGACTCCAAGATGCGCCAATAAACATGCTGCGGCCGTGCAGTCAGCCTGCGCTTCTCTACTGCGTTCGCTTCTGTTCCATTTCATTCGGTTCCGCTCTGCTCTGTTCCGTTCCGTTCTGTTCTCTGTTCTGTTGTGTTCTGTTTCACAGCCACCACACAGGAAATATGCATGTGTGTATATGTGCATATATAAGTGTATGTATACATATAAGCGCCACTCTATCCGCTACACACATGGGGATACAGGTTACCTCTCGTATGCACGTGGTGCCACGGCACGGCTGCGTAACGTGCTTTCGAAAAGTGTCTCGATGCGTATGCAGATATGCGGCTTAGCATGAATAGTATCTAGATCCGGCCATGGATAACCTGCTACGATACCAGCAAATTCGAGCACTGAGACTGGATTTCTAGAAATATACCGGAAAAAACTTTTTTTTCTTTATTAGATAGAAATTGTAGAAAATACTTACAAAATTCATGCATAATTATCATCTTTTATTTTTCTTAACCTAACTTAATATATATGCGTATATATATATTCTCAAGCATGCGCAGAATCACTATTCAGTGTGCAACTCCTCTTTCTCCGACACTCTTTCATTTACCGCCCTAATACATTCATTAACGTTACAAAGATCGTTAAATGGATCTCTCCCGTCCCGTTCCTCCCACGACAAAATCACTTGTCCTTTAAAATCCATTCGAAACATCCTCGAAGTGATCTACGACTTCTACTCGAACGCGTCGCTGTCGAGGAGGAAGAGACCTTCCGGATAACGAGACAGAAGTACACCTGCCGCGTTCGTAGAGGAGGCAGGACACGCTGAAAAGTTTTCAATGCGAGGACGGTCGTACACCGCAAAAGTAGTAGATCGGGACGTAGTTGGTCGTCCATGCGGCAAGAAGGAATCAACAGTGGAACCGTTGCTGGCTGCTTCTGGCCGTTGCTACTGCTCCAGCTCCTACTTTTGCCTGTCCTCTCGCTCTCCTCGGCCCGGCTTATTTATTCCTCTCTCTGTCACTGCCTCCCTTTCTTTTGCGACTTCTTCTTTATTTCTGTCCTTTTGCCCGTTTTCTGCTTCCGCAAACGACAGCCGCTTATTTATACCCCGTCTTTGCATCGCGCGGGAGCGAGCGAGGGCGCTTTTGCGTTTACTCACTACTGCCGTTCCCTCTGCCGCTTCTGTGTTGCTCCGCCGGTACTTCGCTTCTTTACCCTTTCGCTCCCTCCTTTTGTCGTTCGTTTCTTTTTCTTTCCCTCTTTCTCTTAACTGTGGCCAACCGTATGCTAGCGAAACATCAACGGCGAGGCACTTTGCTCACGAACACGGAGAGATGCGCTCGATGCGAGAGGCAATACCGCGACTGCATCACCTGTCAACGCGAGATCGCGTTCCAACAAGTCTATATTACATGCAGCATGTATGCTAGTCGGTAATCGCCTGCATCATCGGCTAATTTGTCAAACGAGAAATTTATGATGATCTTTTTTATCCATATAGAAGCATTGCTTACGATAGAGAAAAGATTATATTTTTTATTACCAGAAAATTTGCATAATATTATATTAATTTTGTTTGAACATTTGATAGATATAGTGATATATAAAATTGATATATTTATTTTTTTGTGATGTATATTTTTTAATATAAAATTAACTTATTGAAATTGATTTGGATTTCTTTAGAATTTGTCTGTTTCTTTCTGTTATTCAAATATATATAATTTAAATAAAATAAGAATAACAATTCTATATGAAATAACAATATAACAATTCTATATGAAAGATATATAACAGTCATAGAAAAGTAAATTAATCAATTTATTGAAGTTGGCAAAATTAGTATCAATGATACTCTTTATCAGAAAGTTAAATTGAAGAAAATTGAAATCATGGTGGTATTTTATATAAATTGTATAATTATGCAACGATGAAATGTTGTTAGCCTTTATACGATCTTGAGATTTTATGATATGTTGATTCTTTGGATCACGAAATAGACATAATTTAGTTGATTTGATATGTTTTTATTTGGCGAGGAAAAAGAGAATCATATCTCAAGAGATCCGTATGTTGGAAATTCCAAAAGAAAAACTTGAAATAGATAACAATTGAAGACTGATAAATAACTGATAAGGGGAGCTTAATTTTTAATTTACTATCAAAAAGACTATTACTATATTTAAATCGGAACACGTGAATGTATTATTACATTCTTGTAATCAATGCTGCCAAGAAATATCAATTCATCAGTTTGAAATGTAATAATTTCCGGATTAATTTCGATAAGCACGCATCGATGATGTAAGGATCTTATATACGGGAAGAAAAAGAGCGAATAGATTAAATCTGATCACGAAATAACTAAACGATTGAGGCGCGGTACGAACTATGGTTCGTGCACGCCCTTGCTAAAGCTCCGAAGACCCGAACAAATAAATGTTGAAAAGAGGAACAAAAACGACATTATGTGGCATTAACATACAAAGTATGTCAGACCCGCGGTCCGCAGGCATAACATAGTATCGCGGCGTTCGCATACTCCGCCCGCTTTACAGTGACCAGAAGGAACGGGAAAGCATTGAAAAGAGACCAATCCCGAAAGCGACGAACAGAGAAAAGAGAAGGGTAGAAGGAAGAATAGCAAGAGAGAGAGAAAAAGAATGAGTGTCGAATGTGTTCGAGTAGAGGCAATAGGCTGTGTGCGGAATAAAGAAGGCAGAATGATGAACGCAGAAAGGTGTGTGTGCTGTGAAAAAGGAGAAAGGAGGAAAAGGAAAAGAGAGCGAGAGAAAGAACTGAGGGAGCAGAGAGAAACGTTTACGCTATCCTCGGTCCTCCGAAGTCCCATCCCGTCCCATCCCATCGTTTCGTTGTCCCCGTGTGTG
>NW_006263372.1:432004-435210 GCF_000469605.1 Apis dorsata
CACGCGGTGCGGCTCAACGCAAAAGGGTCCACAGAGCGGGAGCAGAGTAACAGAACGCGCAGGAAAGGGAAAGATCCAAAGCAGCAGCAAGCTGGTGGCAAAACGAAAAATCGGCCCGCATATATCGAGCTGGCCTGCGACGACGACGACCGCGCCGGCGGCGGCGGCGGCGGCAGTGGCGGTGGCGGCTACGACGACGAAGGTGGGACACACATATAAAACGAAGGATTTCTTGTGTCCTCACTGCCTAGTGGACTCCCGATCGGCTACTGCTAGCAATGGTTCTAAACGTGATTAAAAAAAAATTTTAAATAAAGAAAATTCTTATCTATTTATTTTTGTATTTTGTATTGATTATATTTCTTATACTTATTTTAAATTTTTTGTTAATTAATTTTAATAATAGTATTTCTGCAATACAAATATTTTTCAATTGAAATATTCATTTATTACATAAAATAATATATAAATAATAATATATAAAAATATTTAAATAAAATATTATTGAAAGTTTGTATTTCAATTTTAAAAAATATTTGATTTTGAATTTTATATAATTTGATAAATAAGATTTTTATATATATGATTAAAATAAATATAAAAATTAAATATACTTAATATTTATTATAATTTACATATTTCATGCATGTTAATTATTAACAAATGAAGAATATTTGAAAATTTATTTTTTATTTTTTAAATGAAATATCGTATATTAAAATTTTTTTTTTTTTTTTTTTTTTTGAAAGTTAATATTTTTATTCAAGAAACATTTTACTCGGATTTCAAACGCATTTGTCTAATGCTATTTGTAATTTTCATGCCATTTTATAATTTTGCATTTACTTTTAGCTACTGGAAAACTTACATCTAAAATTCTATATATATATTTATATGATATATTATAATATATATAATATATATAATATATATATAATATATATATAATATATAATATAATATATATATATAAAAAAATTTTAAACAATTAAAAATGTTAGAAAATTATTAAAAATTTATGAAAATAAATTAAATAGAGGAATATTATAAAATACATTAATTATGCTAAACTATATATTTATTTCTACAAATATAAATAGATAAATCTCATATGATATATAAGCATTGGTTTATTAATGTAAAATTAAAAATTTGTGAATTAGATTAACAATCTTGATATATACTGTAAATATAAGATCTCTTTACATGTACAGTAATGAGTGGAACACAAATGTGTATATATAATAAACTAAGATTTAATATAATATCATTGTAAATTGTAAATTCTATCATCGTTTAAATTATTTTTTTCATATTATTAAAAATATAATATTATGTTGTTTGTTTATTAACATATATTAAATAACCTTTTGAAGATAAAATACCACGACATTTTAGATGAATTTGATACCTTGTAACCCAATATACATTTGTATTAGCATTGAATATTCCATTTAAATCTTCTTGAGGTAAAATTTCTGTAATGAATAAATTATAGAATTATGCATTACTTACTTTATTATTATATACAAATATACTTACGTCCAGGATCATTATGTGTTAATAATTGTACATCATTTTCTTTAGTGAATGTTTGCAATGCTGGTGGTACAATACAACATGTAGCTAAACTAATTTGTACAATATTTGGTTTTACCTGTTTTAATAAAAATAATATAAAATAGATATAATAAAATACAATAAAAAATAAATATAATTTTACATTTGCCCATTGAAATAAATCTATAAATTCATTTGTGTTGACATCACTAAGACCAACACTTGATAGTTTGCCAATTTTCACATATTCTTCTACTCCAGTCCATAAATGTTTTAATGATGATAATATATCTTCTGAATTTTCCTTTCCTGAATAAGCAATTACTAAAGATTCAATTGCATTTATATTTAAGGAATTACAAACTGAAAAAAAAAATATAATATAATTATATAAATACATATAATTAATAATATATTATACCTTGATCTATAGCTTCTTTTAATAAGTTTACATCAGGTGATGAAATAAATACTTTTACAGTTATCTTAACATCTTCTCTATTGATATCTTTCAAGGCATTATCTTCTATACCTTCAATCTGAAAATAAATAAGTTTTAAAATATATTTTTTTTTAGAAATTTTGAAAAATTAATAAATAGTAATCATACAATAATTGGATTTTCACCAGTCCCTTCATTGTCTCGAAGTACAATTTTTAGTGTTTCAATTAGCTGAAAAATAAAAATAAATCATAGTTTCTTATGAATATTTTAAGGTTTTCAATTTTATAAGAAACATAACCTCCAGAATTATGATTTCGATATTGGCATAAATGAAATTTTATTTACAAATTTTATCATTGAAAATTTGAAAACTGACCTCATCTGTGGGATTTTGACTTGCTTTTGTTTTTGCTTCATTTAAATTAAGTATATTTCCGGTTCGAACTAGTAAGTTTTGTGATAACATAGTATGGAATAAAATGTAAAGAATGTTAGCAAATACGTTGCAGATGACTAACTATTACGAAAACTAATGACATAGATTGTAGTCGACAATCACTTGGTTGCGATGAATTTAATCGTAGATGACGTGGCTGACTAGGCAATTTTCAATCTAAAGATAATATCAATAAAATTCAAACATAAAAAAATGTGTGTACATACATAGCTGTAACTCTCTGAATTTGTACTATGTTTATTACAATATTTAACTCATTCATTTCTATATTCAATAAGTACAAAATGTCTTTAAGCTATTAGCCCCAAAAAACGCAGATAATTATATAGTAATATAGATATGATTATATCATTAATTTTCTAGATTACGTAATTATAAACAATTATCAGAAACGCATACATATCTCTTTATACGGTTACTTGTACAGTTACATATAAATAAAACTCTATTAGATTTAAGTTTTAAATGTGATTACGCAATTGAATACATATATATTTTCATATACTATTAATAAATTTTTTTTTATATTTATTTTATTTAATTTTTTTTAATAGAAATTGATTTTTCAGAAAAATCAACAATAAATTATTAATTGTATATAATAATTGTTTAAAAATTATACTTTTCATATTATTTTATATGTTTCTTTTTTATTAAAAATTATTAAAAAGTTTTTATTAAAAATTAAAAAGTTATTAACAATTTATTAAAAATTTATTAAAAAGTTATTAAAAATTTTTATTT
>NW_006263372.1:435354-436383 GCF_000469605.1 Apis dorsata
TAAATCTAAATTAATTCTAATATAAATATATTGTTATAAAATATTAATAATTTTATTGGCATTTAATTTAATAAAATTAAATTAAACAATATGATTAATAATATATAATATTAGTATATATATATATATGCAATAGTATAATATAATAGTTATGTACATATTGTGTATAATATATATATATATGCAATAGCATAGTATAATAGCTTATGTATATATTGTATTGAATAGTGAATATATATATATATATATATATATAAAACTATTTAGTACTTAAGTACAACAGAGAGCGCAACAATCGCTATAAAAGATAAATAGATAAACCACTCTATAAAATGAATATATCACGATTATATTTGTGATATGCAAAAAATGAATACATTCTGTTTAGCATTTGTAATTTATTAGTGCTGTCATTTATTATTTTTATTATTAAGTAATAAAGCATATTTCAAAAAAATTTCTTGATAATAAAATTATAATCAAATAATATGCCTGTTGATGTACTTGGATATATATATGCCGCTACAGTAGCGGCTGGTGGTATAATGGGTTATGTAAAAGCGCGTAAGTTTATATCTATATTATTAAATATTTATATATTATTAATATTATTTTACTTTGTATATAAATATTAATACTATTAATATTTATAAAATTATTTATATACTTTTTAATTAATTTAAATTTTATGTATTTGTTTCTTTACTTTACAATTTTTAATTCAGAGATAATTAAAAAATTTTTATAATAAGAAACAAAATTATTTCACTTTTTTAAGAATCAATTCCTTCTTTGGGTGCTGGACTTATCTTTGGATCTGTTTTGGGCTATGGAGCTTATCAAACTTCTCAAGATCCTACAAATATTGGACTTTCTATAGCAGCAACTTCTGTTCTTGGTGGACTTATGGGTTATCGTTATTATAATAGTGGTAAATTAATGCCAGCTGGATTAATTGCTATATTCAGGTATTATTTTATTTTTATAATTGTATTTTATATATATATTTTATATGTAATATAATAAAAT
>NW_006263372.1:436483-440182 GCF_000469605.1 Apis dorsata
ATTTAATAAAATTAATTTTTTTAGTTGTATAGCATTAATAAAAACAGTTGTCAGATCTTTTTCTGCAGCCCATGTAAATGAAACATTAAACAAAGAAAGTAAGAATATATAATAAAATAAATAATATATAATAAAATATGTTTTTAATAAATTTTTTATTATTGATAATTTTATTAACTAAAATATTTTAAATATATTATATATAATTATAATATACATAACCTTTGTAATGTAATAGGTTAAGAAGAAATAATAAAATCTGTAAAAGGAGAAGAGGATAGAAAATATACTATGGATTCTAATGATTAAAACAATTAGTTAATGTTATAAACCTATATTTCAAATTTTTATTCTAATGTTTTTCCATAAATGGAAATTGTCTCTCTATAAGAATATGACTTATATTTATGTTACAAAAACATATATAATGTTTGAATATGTATTTCAATAAAGTTATTCCAAATGTTCCAAATTTTGTTATTTATAATTAAAAATTATTATTAAATAAATTATAATAATACGGAAATTTATATCAATTTCAATATAATTTTATATTTTTTCTAAATGATTTTTTAATAATAATAAGGATTGAAAGTTATTTTTTAAATTTTCCTATTTTTATCCATATATTTGTTTGTATTTTAATAGTTTATTTGTATTTTTTAATTAAATTTCAAATCCAATGATATAAATATAAAAATGTCTTTCTAAAAAAAAAATATTTTTCAATTATATTAAAAAAAATTTTTTAATTTTTATAACTTTAATAATTCTAAAGTTTCAATAATTATAAAATTATTATAAAAAATTTTAGTGAAATTTCAATTATATATCTTGAATATTTTAAGCTTTATCCGCAATATTTAAATCCTTGTAATAGTCGATTGTAATAATCGAAAGAAAAACTCGAAGTTCGAGTTATGAAATCGAATATGCTTCGCATTGGATGCTTTTACGAACCTTTCCGGGAGCTCTTGCTCGGTGGTGTGTCCGTGGGAAGAAGTTCTGCGGTTGCACCAGGTTTTTCCGAGATTTTTTACGAAATTAAATACGAATTACGAGTTAATCAACAGGCGTATTAATGTTCTCTCGTAACTCTTAAGCAGTTACGATTGAACAAACGAATGTTCTTTTTCGATATTTTTAACGGGGAATCGGTCGCGAGAGAATCCGACAAGCACTGGTCACAACACGAACGAAGCTTTAATTTTCATCGATCGATTTGACTGATTTTTGAGATCCAGTCACCGAAAACTTCCATCATTCCGTCAAAAACCGAGTGCCGACCCGCAGGGTGGCGATCATTTGATAAGGTATGTATACTAATGTATATTTGACATCGTCTTTCCGAGTACTTACATCTTGCATGCTGTCACGTGAAAATTTTAGTTATCGATGAGTCACAACGTGGTCTTTGTAAAGATTGTACAAGCTTTTTGTCATGCAATATGTTTAATAACAGATTAAATATTATTATACTGATAGATGATGATTTTTTTTAATTATTCTCGTAGAATATTTCCTTATTATGCACAATTGTTTCGTCAATTTTCCGTTGTAATTTTTTCATTATTTATTATCTTATATTTCATTTATCCTTTTCTCTTTTCTGAAATTAATTGACTTGAATCCAAATTATTTATTTAATATAATAAATATTACTACACAATAATAAAACTTATTTTGCAAACATTGTATTATCTTGTTACTTGCTAACATTATGTTTGCGGAGCAGTTTGTATTTCGATGCTATGTTATTTTAAAGTTACTACTACCTAAGTCGGCCTGATATTTCCTGCATAAGCTAGTAAAATTATACTGAAATGTAACAATTTTATTTAAAAATTTCACTTTATCAATCAAGAGAATTTTTTATTCAACAGTGATATTGTAAGTATTATTGGATTAATATTTTTTTTTAAATTGAATTTTTTGTTTTTATAATAATAATATTATAATAATAATACATAATAATACATAATAAATAATATAGTATTTTTATTTCAAATAAAATAGACAATATGTTATATTTTTTAATACATATTGTGTAATTGATTATTTTAAAAACTGTTATTGAATATTGAATGTTATTAAATATCTTATTGAAATTAATTATTTTATAATTTTTAATATAATTAGTATTTAACGTATATTTAACATAGTCAAGTTGTATTTTTTAAAATTTATATAAATTTTAAACAAATTTTGTTATATAAAATTTATAATTGTTTTATATTGTTTTATATTTGTTTTATATTTGCTCAATTAGAAGTACTATAAGTATTAATAATGATATAGTATAATGATATAGCACGCACCTATTTTAACTATGAATATATTACAAAGATTTTATCAATTAAATGTCAACTGATTGTGATGAATGATTGTAATCTATAATTTTCAACAGCAAAGCACATAGATTAAATATAATATTTCCATGCCCCCCAATGAAGACTTGATCTCTAAATGGCTTGTATATTACCCCTCCATATTCAATTGGAATTGTGTAAACCATGTATTCCTTGGCCGTCAGATAAGCTTTGTTCCATGAAGTAGAGTTAGTACCACGCAAAGGCTGCCTGATAGTACTTATCTTTCTCGTATAAATAGTGGTTCAAATAGTTAGTTCAGGTTCAGTATTTTCTTGTGCTCTTGATTGTTTATAGTACTTGTTACATTAACCACATTTTGAGTTACCACAGGAAAAAAAGCATAATAGTTTTATTTTTTATTATTGTTTCTTTTAAATTATTACAGAAATAGTCATTTTATAAAGATATAAAAGTTTTCCAAATTTAGATTCTATAATTTTATTGTTATAAAGTTTTATAAAAGCTACGAGAATTACTTTTAAAAGTCAGGTAAGTGTATCTATTTTAAAAAAAAAGTTATATTTATTTATTGAGATAATTATATCATTTTAGATTAATAAACTTATTGGTTTAAAAAATGTTATATTTAAGAGTTTTATAAAAAATTTATTCAAATAAGATTTAACATATTTAAAAATTTATAAAAGTTAATATAGAATTTATAAAAATATTTTAATATAATCAGGTTTAATTTCATATCTTCGAATTCTGGTAAAAAATTCATTTAATTAATACTGATAAAATTTGATAAGATAATTTTGGGAGTGCAAGAAAATATGACATGTGCTATTATATGTATTGATAGGTACAGATTTAATTATATATATATATGTTTGCATATTGTATATTATTTCTCGAAGAGTATAAATATAGTTTTATATTTAATGTGTTTTAATACATTTAGTACATTTTTATTTATATTACTTTATTTTTATTTATATTACTTTCAAAATTTATATCATAGACAAATCTATATAAATAATAAATTACAAAAATATAATTTTTTATGTTATATGAAATGAATTAATAAAGCATTTTTTTGAAATTTAGCTTTAATCCAAAAAATTTCATAAAAATTATATTTAGTTATTAATGAATTGATTTAGAAATTTTTTAAAAAGAAAAAACTATTGTAATATTATTATAATTATTATAACATTTTTTTGTTATTATATTTTAATAATATTTTAATAATTAATTGATTGATTAATTTTTATAATTTATGCACATTTATGTATAAGAATTTTTTTAATGTATCAAAAAATAATCAGAAATATTTTTTAAATTTATATATTTATAATTGTTTTATTTTGTTTAAAATAGTGTA
>NW_006263372.1:440469-447936 GCF_000469605.1 Apis dorsata
TATATAATATAATATATTAATATATTATATAATTAATATAATTATATAATATATTATAATATATAATTTGTTACAGGGTTCTATCTGCAATAGACTGGTAGGCCAGTCTATTGGTGGGTGCGTAGATAACTGCGGCAACTGGAAGTTGGCCCTGAACGCAGAGCCCCCGTGGCTTTGCTAGCACCCCCATAGTGATTTTGTCTTAACCCGCCTCCTCACGACTCACCCAATTCTCATTGACAGCTGCCTCGTATGTATTATGTCATATATTATGAATAAATAATAAAATATTTTATAATGTAATATGTTTTTTAATTTTAGTTTGCTGCCTAGCGCCTACAGAGTATCTTTCAAAAACTTAAAAACAATAAAATAAATAATATGAAGGTAACAAATCTGGACGAACGTATTCATGTCTTGGACAGTGCGTCAAATGTTACGACCGTCATCAAAGATATTGCATTGAGTGGATTGCAAGAAGAAGCTTTTTATGTGCTTGATATTGGAGATGTCGTACGTAAACATCAAATATGGAAGGAAAAAATGCCACGCGTCAGCCCTTATTATGGTAAGATATCTATTAAATATTATATGTTTCATTTTCTACTATAAATTTCAATTAATTATAGAAATTAATTAATTTCATTATAAAATTTCAGCTGTAAAATGTAATGATAATTTAATTGTAATTGAAGTACTGGCTGCTCTTGGTATTGGTTTTGATTGTGCATCCAAAGTAAGTAATCTAATATTTTGTCATTAGTATTATTGATAATAGATATACCAAGTAAATTAGTCTAACTTATATTTCTATTCATTGTTATTTATAGTCTGAGATTAACAAAGTATTAAGTGTTGGAGTAGATCCGTCAAGAATTATCTTCGCCAATCCAGCTAAACCAGCATCACATATCCGTCATTCTGCTGCTGTTGGTGTCGATGTTATGACGGCAGATAATGAAAGCGAGTTACATAAAATTAAAAAACTTCATCCAACTGCTAAGGTAATAAGAAATATTTCATTTTTCATTATATCTTTCTGTATAATTATAAATTTAATTCAATTATAATTAAGTTATAAATTTAATTTAATTTTTATTTTATTTTAGGTTGTTATTAGAATTCGTTGTGATGCTGAAGTTGCTCAGTGTCAATTAGGTATGAAATTTGGTTGTGATCCTATATTTGAAGCACCCAATCTTTTGCGCCTTTCACGTGTATTAGGACTCAATATCATTGGTATTAGTTTTCATGTTGGATCTGGCTGTCAAGATCCACCAGTATTTTATCGAGCTATACGCCATTCTAAAATATTATTTGATTTAGCAACAGATCTTGGTTTTAAACCATATTTGTTAGATATTGGAGGTGGTTATCCTGGAAATAAAGGTTCTAGTATTGATAAAATTGCTGATGTTGTTAATGAAGCACTTGATGAATATTTTAATAGTAAGTAATATTTGTTTATTTTATTATAATATTTTATACTTTATAATATAAATTTATTATTTTTATTTATAATAACAAATTTTAGCTGATGCTGTTCATGTAATTGCTGAACCTGGCCGTTTTTATGTTGCCTCGGCATTTACACTTGCAACCAGCATTCATAGTAAACGTTCAGTACGTGGTGATGAAAATTCACCAAATACAATTACGCACAATATGTATTATATTAATGATGGTGTTTATGGTTCTTTCAATTGTTTACTTTATGATCATCAACATGTAATTCCAATACCTCTAAAAGTAATCATTATTAAAAATTATTCTATTTAAAAATATTACTTTATAAATTATTAAGTATTAAATTATTCAAAATATTTAACATTAAATATTTCAATATTAATAATTAAGATTGTGGAAAGATAAATTGTTATCAATAATAAACATTTTAAAATTTTAACAGAAAGGTTGTGGAAAGATGATTCCCTCAAGTATTTGGGGACCAACCTGTGATGGTTTGGATCAAGTTGTTGAAAATGTTCTATTACACGAAATGGATCTTGGAGATTGGATAATTTTTGAAAACATGGGAGCATATACATTACCAGTTGCTTCTCCATTCAATGGATTCCCTGTACCAAAAGTTCATATTGTTGCTGATGAAAATATTTGGTAAGAAATTATATAATATTTTATTATATTTAGTTTATTATATTTTATTTGATATACTTTCTAATACTGCAATTATACTGTTCAAATATTAAATATAAAGCTTTTGGTTATTATATTTTGTAGGCATTTATTAAAAGATGCTTTGCCTTTGACTGAAGAACATTTTGTTATTGGCAATACTCCAGCTAATTTACGACTTGGTTTGGATATCGGTGGAACTGACACTAATGCATGGCATAATTCAAATATTGAATTGACATCAACTCAAATTTTAGCTGATGTTACTAATCCACCATCATCATACTTTTATGATTATCTTGAAGTTGATCTTTAATGCATATATATTATAATAACAACTTGTTGAAACAATTATTCGATATTTCTAATGAGAAACCACATTTTCATTTCTCATATAGAATCTTATGACATAACTTGAGAAATAACTATTTTTTTTAAGTTTTTGTGTTGAGATTATGTATTTTATAATATTTATCTTGATTAGTTTAAAAACCACAAAATGTAATATATACGCTTTTATCCCATTTAAAACTGGCAACATTACTAATATTTGATGCCATAATTGAAAAATTTTGTTTTTTTTTTTTTTTTCATAAAAAAATTAAGAACGTGCAAATTATTTCAATTGCAAGATGATACATGAAATTAAAAAATTAAAAAATATCATAAAAATATCAAATATAAATTAAATTATAAATTAAATTAAATTATATTTTCAAATTATTGTTGAAAAATATCTATAGTACCATATTGTATGACAATTTAAAATATTTGTATATACTTTTAGAACTATATATTGACTTTTGTGGTAATTAAAGAAATGTTTATTAATTTTTGACATGAATAATTTGCATATTTAATATAGACGAAAGTTTGTCATTTTTATATAAATTATATGAGTTAGTAGAAGATTTATCTAGTAAAAATGCTATTAATTTTCATAACTGTCTTTATGAACAATTTCATATTTATGGTTTTATGTGGTTCTTTAATTTTAAACACAAATATTATTTACATAATTTACATGAAATATTTAAAAAAAACAAAAGTAGTGATTTTGTGTAAGAACTTAAAAAAAAAAATGTTAAGACATTTACATATATATGTAATTTATATATATATATAATTACATCATTTTATATTATATAATTTATATATATATGTATTTAAATAGTTTATATATATATAGAATATGTATTTAAATAGTTTATATATATATATATATAAACTATTTAAATTATCATTGTTATTTAACATGATTAACAACAAGAAAATATAAAAAAAGAAAAAAAGTGAGGGAAATGTAACTAATAGCATTGAAGGTGACGTATGTGTCCAACATATGTATAATAATGATATAAGCACAAATATTTTATTCTCTTGATTTCATTCATTTCAAACGTGAAATTAATAAACTCTGTAGGATTGCTAGGATTTTTAGGCATTGAGGCAGCTGTCACAGGAAGAAAAGATAATTAGTTTCTTAATTAATTATTACTCCTATTGTATTATATATGTCAACTATTATTATTGTTAATTAATTATTATTAACAAATGAATACATGTAATAAAATATATAAAATCAAATTAAAGAACTTTTAGTTCTTATTCCACCTTTGTTTCTTTATATCTTTGCAGAGATTTATATACAACTTAAGTTCAATTGATTAATAATTTATAAGCATATATTATATAAAATGTAATTAAAAGATAAACATATCTAGCATCTTAACTAAATCTAATATAACTATATCAAAGACACTGATTTATGAATTATCATGGAATTTATTGAAATTAGAAATCTTAAGTACTCTTAGTATACATTTTTGATTAATATATCAACTAGAAATAGAACTTGTGCATCAAATAAGTTCATCAAAAAAAAAAAAAATATTGGTATGCGTAGTTTTCTTATTTACACATTTGTAAATTATCTCTGTTATCATCAACTTTATTATAATTATTTATATATTTTATATTTACTATTATTGCATAATTATTATTGTTATATTATTATAAAATATATATTTAATAGTATTTAATCTTTTATTCATTAGTCTAAATAAGTTAAATATTTTTCTTAAATAAAGTTATAATTAACTATTAGTTATTAATTCTATATTAATTTGTCAATTCTTATATATCTTATTTTTAATTCAATTCAAAAAAAATAAATATTTTTTAAATAATATATATATATTATAAATATAAACAATTGAAAATTTTTAAATTTATATGACTATATATGTAATAAATACATATTATGATATTTTTTGTGATAATTATATCGTGTATTATTATATTGAGTAAAAATTCTATTATCACAAAAATTCAAGAATTGATAATATATTCATGTATTTCTCTAATTCAAGAACCAATGCTGATTGTCACAGATTCATTATATTTAATAATAGAATAATGATAAAAAAGATTTCTTTTCTTTTCCTTTTTGATTTCGCATTAAGATTAGATCGCATTATTCCTTGTAAGTAACTCATATCTGTGATTATAAATAAAAATTACAAGTATATACTTTTTTATTTTTATAAGAATAAGCGATCAATAAATAAGAGAAATCTAAAATTAATATCAAAAGATCAAGTGGACTGATCAAGATAATTAATCAAAAAAAAAGATCTACATATTCTCTTGAAATGATTATTGATAAAGTTTGAAGGTAATACTATCGAATAGAAGAATAATTCGATTATCGCATCATGAATTATCGCATTTAAGTAAATATCTCGATGTATATTACATGAATCGAATCGAAGATCTGAATTGGTCAAGGTTTTTGGACAGAGTTCACATGGACATCAAGTAATAATTTTCGCTGCGCATTGTGAAAGGTATACTGTTGTTTTGTTTGCAATGTACTGTCTAACCGGATGATTGCGTAACAATTGCTAATCTTTTCATATCTTATACGCTTTTCCGATACCTCTACTTATGTTTCGATCTCTCATAGAAACATCATTCGATGTCAATAACGATTATTCTTTTAATTAAATGATCAACATTTGATAAAGTAGATAAATTATTTAATATAAATTTTTTTTTGGAAAATTTAAATATTTTCAATTAATAAATTATATTTAATCATATTTAATAAAATATATTTAAAAAAAGATTTATTTATCGATATATTTCGATATTTTGATACCAAATTAAAAATAATTGATTTTATTTTATTATGCAATTTTATATGAAAATTAGTCGAACTAATTGGAATCATTAATTTTTTTAACAAACATTCATTAATTTTATTAATTTCAACTGACTTATCACCTATCCCAATTCTTTATTCATTTTACGTTTTTAGATGCTGCTACCTGTGAAAGATAAGATCTTTATATAAAATAAGAATCGATTACAGAATATCAATCATCAGATATTCTATAACATCGGAATTGATGGTATTTTGATTGCAGATCAAAATCAATATTTTTATAATAATTGAAGAAAAAAATGATAAAGAAAAAAGTTGATGAATGATCAAACTAGATATTGGAGAATTATAAGATTTCAGTTTTTATATCTTAAAATTTTTTATGAAATTTTTTATGAATTCACTAGTTTTTGATTTTGTAAGATTTTCAAAAATGTTTAGATTGAAAAAAGGAGTATAACTGTAATAACAAAAATTGATTACTTTATATTGATTCTTAAATAGATACTTTGTAAAAAATATTGTCACAGACGAGTATTATCAATATGACGAAATAATTTTTCATAAGCATCTAAAATAGAATTTTTTTAATTTAATTGAGATATTACTAGATAATATGATGTTCACCAAATTTTTAAATAAAAAATAGAAAAAAAAATACCTATAATAATATTGTAAGTATTTGTATTTATAAAATATAAATAAAAAGATGAAATATGTAAACATTTATGTTATAGAAATTAAAAATTTATGAAAAAGAACGATTTTTTTCATAAATTTTTTAATATGTCAGAATTTTTCCTGTTAAACTCATTAAATAAATTTCATATATTGTTAATACATAAATTTTTAGTTTGATTTATATTATTTATTTTTTTTTTACATAAATATTTTTAAACAATACGTTTTATTAAAAATTAATAAAATTAAAATACTTTCAATTTTCTACAATCCATTATAATTAACGTCACACGATATATTACATAAAAGTTACTTTTAGGAACAGCCTAATAGAAGATACACATGACACAAACCACGCGTACAGAATGTTGGTCTCGGTGCGTGGATAATCAAAGAGCGCAGGAACAATATCAAGATCAATTACGTAAAAGGAACAGAAAGAAGAAGAGGCTACGAGATTTCTTTTTATTTCATATGTATAAATACCGTTAGCTGTGTATCGTGAATGACCCACACTTTCACTTTTGTAATTAACGCAAGTATACCCGCACCTCATGTTTACCCACCAACCGCCTGGAAACAATATGCGGATTTCCCTATGGAATCAGTCCCGTTCACGGACAAATAATTACTATTTTTGCGTGCAGTTTCAACGAATGGACGACAACAGCCTTTAACTATCGTCTTGGTGACTTCTTCATCGTGGACATGGATGTCAAATCGTGATATCCGCACGCGTGCACCGTGCTGTTGTTCCGGTGTGCAGCTGGTGTAATCGCGGTTTCAAATCCTCATCCGATGTCTGGCATAACATATAATAACAGCTATGATACAAGTACGTTCTATAGACGATTTCACTTTTAGCCAAGAGGCTGTATCCTCGTCTCACCTCTAACGAGACAGAGGTTGACTGTCGAGCACGCGCTCTACGCGAGCCTTCTTTTCCTCTCTTTCCTTTTCCCAATGTTGTATCTCATATTCGAAGACAGTACGACGACGATATGAACGATAATAATGCCGGTTTACATTGGACTGGACCACCATGTTTTACCGTCGAATGTAACGTATCCTTTAAGAATACTCGTGTATATGCGAATATACACACACACACACACACTAATATAAATGTACATAATGTGACTGGCGTCGAGTTACATGCTCTCAACCACGATATATAGGTTCACCGAGTTAAAACAGAAATTAGGAGCGAACCGTGTCCCCTTTCTCTTGCCAAGCCAAGCGTGGTATAAAATACTTTCCCTCTCGCGAGTTGAGTCAACGGCAAAGCGAAAGAGCGAGCAGGAAGGAAAAGGCAGGGGCAGCCAGGCAGCTGTGGCTCGCGAACGGAAAACCGGAAAACGATCGCTTCTAATCAAGAGCCTCGAGCGTTCTCCCTTCTACTTTGTTCTTTGTCTCTCGCTTTGACAACGAATCGCTTCTTTTTTTTTTTTTTTTTTTTTTTTTTTTTTTTTTTTTTTTTT
>NW_006263372.1:448084-480579 GCF_000469605.1 Apis dorsata
CGTTTACAGATCACTAGCTAGTTTTCTAGTTCTGGGTCGTGGAATAGGCGGTACATTCAAAAGTGAATCTTGGTCTAGAGATTCGATTCGGACAAGTCACGCGAAGTGTAAACATGCTTCCGCCGGCCAAGTGGAGTGCAATCTTATTCTTGCAATCGTTTCCTTTTGGAGAACAAGAGGCAATGTAGTTTGTCCAATTCTCATACGGGAGAATCTGCTTGGAAATGTAACGTGGGAATGAAAAGTGATTTGGTAATTATAGTTTAACGAATTTTATAAATATTTGAAGCTTAAAAACAACTACATTTTTATTTTTATTTTTAAGAGGAAAATATTTGGGAAACACGAGTCAATATTGAGGATTATTGTTGTGTAAATATAAGAAAATATTGAGGATTATTGTTATATAAATATTGCCAATCCATCGATTAAAAACTCATACTATTATAATAATACATTCATGAATCACCTTCGCCAACAAGATTAATTTATTCTACGAATTTTTAAACATTATTCACAATTTTCAAAAATGCAGCTTTCAACTCAGCAATCGAATGCTAATTTATCTAGAAATTTTTATACGCGCCGATGTTAGCGTGGATCATCGAAAAGAAAATTCGATGGACGAATCTTCGTTCTCTGGTCTGCCAATCAGTTTATATTAAATTTACGTAACACCATGAATATTAAAACCGACAAACATTCGTTCTTGCGAAGAAACATCTTCGATCATGAACCATAAATCACCGTTGGAACAACTCAAAGTAGATATAAATGTTCACTATCCTCGATCATCTTCATATATTCAGGTACTTTCTCCATATATACGTACAATTTTTTTCTTTTTTTTTTAATTAATCCCAACATAATTCAATCAATCGTAGAAAATTAATCGGCAAAAAAAAAGAATTCCATCCAACGAATTGTGTCGGTTAGGAAGAGGAAATATATTTGGAACTTGCAAAGCAACCCAAAGGGATAGAGGCTTCAAGCTGATAGAGCATGGTTGTTAAGAGTACCGCCGATCTCCATTAATATTGATATCATCGAAAGGGGGTATGCTCAGAGGACAGCCCTTCTCGACGACTTTCCCGATTTTGAAAAGAGTCGGCCAGTGGCGTACCGAATCGAAGCGAGGAGAGCACAACCTTCTCTGGTCTCGACACATTCGTGCACACCGAATAACCGTGCGCTAACAATCACAATCGCCACCAGTGGCGAGTAGTCCCCAGTCCCTGGGTCGTTTCCCCACCTTCTACTTTTGCTACCAACGTCGACGGGTATCGTCTACCGCAGTTAGACCGAGTCCGCTCGCGCATTCGCATTAATTTCCAATCCGCGGTGTGCGCGCTCTCTCTGGCCGGCCTTTCCTCTCCGTTTCGATCGTCGGTCCTCGAAACGGTCTTTCGAGAAGCGGGATCTCTCGGGTCTTGGCGATTTCCGACCACGCGACCGTTATCCGTTACCCGTATTCTAACGGGGCGAATTAACGAAAAACGGTGTCGTCGACGGAAAGAGATGCCCGTGGATTCGAGCACCGCGAAAAAATCCCGTACAAAAGGAGAAGGAAACGTCTGACAACCGTAACTCTTAATTCTTCCGAAATTTTTTTTTTCGTCGGCTATTCTCTTTCGTTCTATTTTTTTCAATTCAATTCTAGTAGTAAAAGATCTTCTTCTTGTGAAAGAAAGAGTCGAAGGAGAGCAAGGAAGAAAAACAGATTGGTCGTGTCAAAGGATATTTTTATATCGCGTAAGGACACTATTCGCGGAGATCGAGAATATATCGGTTGTATTGGATCGACAGCGAAAGTGCACGTCTTCCGTACGTGCATGGGGTACAGTGCACTTGTGCCAGATACCAACCACGAGACCATTACTTTCCGCGGGAAAAAACGCTGAAAAACCGAAGAAAAAGAATCATGTGATTTGTCGAGTTATAATATTATTTTTGTCACTTAGTTTGATGTTTTATTTTAACGAGATTGTGTGCGTATGTGTTAGATGGATAACTGTTTGGTAGATAGAGATACGAACAAATTCGATCTTTCTGTCCTTGTCTGTAGAAATCGATTTCGTGTTTCCAGTTTCAAGATACCGGTCGATGAAAACGGTTAATAAAAAACTTGAAAGATAAACGCTTTATTGCCTTA
Organism: Apis dorsata; assembly: GCF_000469605.1. Lineage (NCBI taxonomy): Eukaryota > Metazoa > Arthropoda > Insecta > Hymenoptera > Apidae > Apis > Apis dorsata. The sequence continues at coordinate 450,237 of NW_006263372.1, forward strand.
TAGAATTCGCGGGATTTATTTTAACATCAGGAAGAGGCTATTTCATAGTCGTCGCTAAACATTATTCGGAATGACGATAAAACGAGACAGGTTTTGGTCTTGTTATAGTGAATTTGTCTTGTTTTAGTTTTTTCTATAGGTTTTCTTGTGGATTAAATGAATAATTATAATAGTATAATGTTAAATTAAGTTGTTATCATTAATTTTATTATTCGAAGTAATTTTATTATTTTAAGATATGTAAAAAATTTAATTGTTTGATAATTCTTTTTTTAAATGATATTCACAATGATTTAATTAATGCTAACCTCAACAATTAGTCTCACTTGTAATATGAAAACTATTTATTGTAGTTTATAAAAACGCAAAGAATTGAAAATATATTATTTTTAACAATACGAATTATGTAAACAAAATATTTATTTTTCATAAAATTATCGAATGAAAAAGCTATTGATAATCCATTTAACGAACAATTCATATTTCTATATAATATAACAATATTTAAATATTATAAATTAACAAATTCATCGATACTGTCCTGTTTGAATATTAATGCGAATAACTGTAAAACAAAAAATCTCAACTCTCTTATACCACGACTTAATACCAATAAGCCTCGATCGATTTTCACTTTATAACCTCTTTCATTTCAATCGTCCGCGTTTTGTTTACCGACGAGTTCTCGAACGCTCGTAAAATCGACAGCTACCTGTGCGGCATAACGAGCTATAAGAGGGCAGTCAGCTGCGAATCTTCACGCGTGACGCATGTTTCTTTCGGTTTTTCAGTATACGACTTTTATTTTTGTTTTATGTCGCATACATAATCGGATAAACAAATTTTTAAGACAAAAAATTATTGAATTTGAATCAAAAAATGTATTTTTGTTTAAGCTTTCATTATTCTTTAAAAATTAATCTGTTTTTCCATTTTCATTCGTGAACATAAATAAATACGAAGAGAGAGGAACGTCGAAGAAGCCAGCAGTGTGTTGATGTGCAGTGATCACGAAATTGGTGCGCAACAGAATCACTCTGAAAGTAAAGTCTTTTGAAGAAGCGGATCGAAACAAGGTTTAAATATAAAATTTGATCTTAACGGCATCAATACGTGAGTTGAATCGGTGAAACGCTTTATTCTTTCCTCGTCGTGATGACACTGAGGATCTCGACAATGGAAACATGAGGACTCTAGAAGATCGTGCATTCGATCGACGCAGCTCCAATCCTGTCGACCATAAATGACGTAAGTTTTGAATGAATTTTTTTTTGATTTTTCGACAAAATACTTTGACAGATTATTGCACAGAATATTGTGGTCATTCATGAATTTTCATATTTATTTTATGTTTGTTTAATTCTGATATAAACAGAAAAAGTTTATGAAATTTATAAAAGAATGAAAGAATGAAAGAATGAAAGAATAATATAAGATAAATTTGGATTTTATTTAATTAAAATATTTTTGAATGTTATAAATGTTAACTGCATATTAATTTAAATTTAAGATTCAAAATTAATAATGTTTATTTTCGATTAAATCATATTGTATTTTAATGTCTATGATTATACAGATTTTTCTATTAAAATTTAACTTTTTTCTCAAATTAAAAATTTTTCTACCATTTTTTTTTCAAAGTAATCTTTTTTTCAAATATTATTACTATATATTACTACATCGAATGAATGAATTTTGAACTTGAATCGAATTCATAATACTCGAATATTTTCAACAGATCATCAAAAAATCTCTAATAATAGTTATTTTATCAAGGCAAAAAATATGATATGATATAATAATATAATACAAACGAAAGCAATTTAATTAATTTTTTTCTGACCTTGCGCACGTAAATTTTTAGCTTATGATAGATTATATATCAAATCATGATAATATTTATGCATATTCAAAACGAAATAAGATATAATGAAACATCAGTGAAAAAAATCTGTTAGAATTATTAATTTTTGAACAAACGCAAAATTTCGATTCATCAAATATAATATTATTAATTATAATTTTAATTCGAACATTTTATTTCATTTTTGTTTCGTAAAAACTGCTACGAACTATTAAAATAAAATTATTGAAGTGTAATAACACACAAATGTAAGAATTAAGTTTTAATACATTTTTTCAATTTTCATTAAAAGACTTACGAGTAACAAAATCTTGGAGCAAACTATCGGTAGAATCAAAATTCTGTAATAAAAGTTTGATATAATTTACTATGGTATTTATAACTTCTTTTATGTTCAGTTTTCAATTATTGATTCATTCTAGTAGACTATTATTTTTTTCAATTCATTATTAGTTTCTTCAATTTACATTTTATTTAGTTTAGTTTATCTATTTTTATCTTTTTTTTACATTATAAATATAAACATTCAATTTATTTTTGAAATTTATGAAATACATCCAAACTATTAGTTTGTTCAGAATCATATTGCATTAAGAAAACGAGTTTTCAATTCAACGAATAAATAATTAAAGAAAACAAAAAGGAATAATAACTTAATATCAATGGTAAATGTCTTCATAGATATTAAATGATTATTCATTTATGAATTTTATTGAAATCCTAAACAAGTAATGAATGAATTTTTGTCTCAATTACAATCCTAATTGTTAAGCTAATCATTATAGTAAAACTGAAACATGATTACATATTTCTAATTTATAATATATGCTATTTCTCATTTACTTATTTATGTCAGTAATTATAAAAGTGATTTTAAAATTGAGATTTGAAAAGATTTTATTATTTATATTTATTATTTATTTATATTATGTATTGTATAATTACGAAAACTTTTTTGAGAAATAAAAAAATTAAAATATATTTGCTTTTATATATATATATATATGTAAATATAAAAATTGAATAACTTAACCTATTATCTAATGCTGTAATTAATACTATGATTTCTTATACGAGCATATAGAATTTCTATTGCGCATGCGTAATCTAGTTATCTTTTGAAGTTAATTCGGAATGTTATACTTTTCGTTTCAGTCTTTTTTTTTTATGTAAATTTTTACAAAAAAAGTAAAAATAAAAAATGTAACAATTTAGTTGTTTTGTTTCATTTATTGCTTAAAAAAGTAATACATGAGATGAATATAAAGAAAAGATATGTAATGAGAAAGTGAGAATGACGATAGTTTTAGGTTAAGTATGAAATAATTATGTAAATATATGAATAAATATAAGAAAAATGAAATCGCAGTTTTTCCTGATCTAGATGATGCTATTGTTGAGATTCTAAACTTAGTCAATAAATTTTTTCGTACAAATATGCTGACTTTTGATTTATATTTAATTCGGTTTTTAATAACACAATTTCGTGCTACTTTTTTTTCAATGAAGTTCTACATTCGCGGCCCAGTTTCTTTTCATTTCTTTTTCTTAATTGTACACTTCATTTTCAACGAATTAAATATGCTAGAAATTCAGTTATTGTTTTTAGTATTAACGAGAATGTTTATTAAACTGTCTGATTTGAATGAAATATTATGTTTTTTAAAAACGCAATTTATGCACGTCTTGATTTTATATCATGAGCACGAAATTTGCGATTAAATCTTTTTTTTATTACTTTTCGTTTTTTTATTATTTAGGATAAATAAATATCAATTCTTTCAAAATCTCCTATACTATTTTTTATATTATAAAATAGTTTTATCAAAATTTCTTGAATCAGTAGTTTTATTAAAAAAATTTGATTTTAAATTTTAAATTTAACTTTCATTGCTTACGTTATGTTAATATTATTAGAATTATATTAGAATTTAGATTTCATTTTAACGAAGAATTAGGTATTTAAAAATTTTATTTAAAATGTAAAATTTTTTATTTAAAATGCAAAATATGAAATTTCATTTCTATTTAAGGAAATAGCGAAATTCAAATTCATCTTTTTTAAAAGATCAAGATTCTAACCTAAAATAAATATAGTTGCTTTTTTAACTTTTTAAAAGAAATAATATATTGTCAAGAGTAATGCACTTGCTCTTGTCCACATATCATTAGCATATTTTTTTTTTTTGAACATAATGCGGGCCTAACTTCAGTTTATACAAATAATTCTTCCTTGTTAGAAAATTGTAATGATCATTGTCATCAAATACAACTTGCATGTAACTTAAAACTCGATTCTAAGAACACGATTCATTTTTGCTGAAACAAGGTCTTATGTTAGATATATAATAAAATGATATTCTCAGATAAAACGATATTAAATTTTGCAATATTCACATAGAAAAATTTATGCAAGTATTCCAATCAAATATTATATTTATTTTTTCAAAAAAATATTATTAACGAAATTATTAATATTAATTATATATATTAATATTAATTCTTCATTTTAAATAATTAACATTAATTCAAAAGTTATATATAATTCAAAGACACATGTCTTATTTATTTTCGAAATAGTTATTAGTTTGATAAAATAAAGAGGTTAATGGTTTCCTTTTTACTGATATACATTTTTTTTTATGTTGCATGGAAAAATGATTTAAACTATACTTGATAACACGATTCAGAACTATTCCTCACAATACAAATCGCTGATTGAAAATGAAAATTATTAACATCAAATTAAAAAAATGATGAAGCAATTCAGATTAAAAAATGTTTTTTTAAAACAATTTTCTACAGAAATTACATTACTTACGATTAAATAATACAAAGGAAGGAATACAAATTCAAAAAGTAGAAACTATTAATTTTTTTATAATTTTTTTTATAATATTCCTCAAATAAAAGACAATTCTTTATCATTTTAACTTTACTCTAACCTTTCAAAATTTTATTATTATATCAAAAGAAGTAAAAATTCCATAAAAATTCTAACAAGCAAAAGAAAGCAAAATCTAACCTAAACAATTCAAAAAAATTTATTTAATTACAATTCACGATTTATTAGTCACCAACAAAATAACGAGAAATAATAGTAAAAAATATTTTCTGCCCTAATGATAGTTCATATATTTTTGCTTTAATTGTTAAATGTCGACTTCGTGCATAAACCGCTGGTCCATTGACAGCCAGCCACTTTCATTTCTCTATTCTCCGGCACAATCCTCATACTAGTTACACTTTCCTTCGTGGTCGGTGAAACAGCTAGCGTGGATAGATCGAAACTCTCGTTTTCAATATCTCCGGCTGCCTCGTATGCACGCACCGTAACGGGCAAATCGTGGTCTGCGCGATTGTATAACGCGGACATGCGCGAGCTTATATGGTTCACCATGCTTTTGCATCTATTCGTAGAGGGCACTAAAGTAGTTCTAATTAAACGATCGTATCTATTTGTAAGAGGGCAACTTTTGTGCGTTTTCAACGTCATTATATAGTTTTAAACAATGTATTGAGTTTTGAACAATTATGTTGTCATCTAAGTGAGAGTAATATGTATATAATAGTATGTAGAGAAATTGATTGTAAGTAGTGCACGCATATCGAATGCATATTTATTATAATTTTTACGATACAAGATGGCGAAAAATAGTTTCGTTTATTCTTTCATAGATATAATGTAAAAAATGAAACTAAAAATACTGTCAGTTTAAAAAAATTTAAATGATTTTATTAGTTTATAAATAAATATAAATAGATGTTTTTTTAAAAAAGAAAAAATGAAAAATAAAAAGTGAAAAAAATAAATTTATTTAATGAAGAAATAAAATTATTTAATTTTTAATTATTAGTTTCAAGAAATGAAAATTAAAAATGAAAAATAAGAAAGATAGATTTAAAAATTAAATTATTTTGATTTAAATATTTGATTTGAATTTAAAAAATAAATGGAATGAAGATAGAAATATATAGATACATACATCAGAATTATTTTATATCTATGTTTTTCTTCAGACGCAAAAAGAGGACTTAACGTAGAAAAATGAGAGAAAAAAGAGATATAGGTTTAGATTTTATTTTTTGGTGAAGTTTAAAAAAATTTTCTTATATAAAAAATAGGAGACATGGTTTTCGATTTTAGTCAAATTTAAATTTTCGTTTTTTATAGAAAAATAAATATAACTATCACATAATTTAAAATCTTTGTTACATTATTAGTTTAAAATTATATTATTAGTTTAAAATTCTCAAAATATAACAAATTTTAAAAATTTCGACAAATAAAAAATAAAAAAACAAAAATCAAGTATTGCTGTCGTTTTATTTATGATTATTTTAAATTTTCATTTGGTTCTTAGTAAAAAAATAAAAAAATTGAAGGAATATAATAGATAAAAAGTGGAAGAAATGATGGATAAATAATGACAATTTTAGTTTTAATTGTTGATTGCATGTCAGCTTATTAAGAACGAAGATATAATATGATTAATTAATATGAAAGCATTGAATGAACATAAATATAATGAACATGTTTGATTAATTATTAATTGAAATTAATAATTGTTATTATTAATAGGTCAATTTATATGAATGTCTGTGCAAAGACAAAACATTTACATATATCACTTCATTTCATATCAAATTCGAAAATTCGTATGTATTTTTTGTTAATGTATTAAAAAAAAAATTATTCTATCTTTGTTTTTGATAACAATTTTTATATATTAAATTTATTAAAATCATATATTATTTCAAAATTTTTAAAATATTTTTTATTTCTTTTAAAATATTTAACTATTTACAAATATATTTTCTGTATACCAAAATTATTTTCAATTCTAGGTATGAAAAGATTACAATTGAGTTAGTCTCAAATTTTCAAATCTTCTATGACATAAAGAAGAGATGAAAAGAACGTAAGAATTCTAATTAAGCCAACTCTACGTCAGAACTCTGAAGAAGTTATATGATAGAACTCGTACTCTTAACCACTTAAGACAAATTAGTATAATCAACGGTTCTGAAAGGTGTCTTCCTCTACTGTGAACATAGTGAAAGAACACTTAAAGAATATATAGAATGGTGTATATATATATATATTAAAATATTAAAAAAGTCGAAAGAAACGAACGAAATAGATTCAACGGTAATGTAAAATTTTTTTAATTTTTAGTTTAATTTAGAACAAACAAAATTTGAAATATACATATATCTAAGTAATAATATTATAATATTAAAATTTTTTCAGAATTTTTCAAGATTTGGAACATTGAAAAAAATTGGAATGGACATTTAATCTAAATATAAGATTATGTTTATAATAATTGGGTATTACATATTCACAGAGAAGTTGACTTCCGCTTATTTGCTCAAATGTTCGATTTAATTTCTTCACGGCTTTCACGTGTGGGCAAAACTGTTACTAATTGTGCGGAAATATTCACAGTTGGTTTCCTTCCGTCTGCTGTTCGTTTGGTTTCCTTGATCACGATCCACGGTTATGGAATTTTATTAATACAATTTTCTATCGTTGTAACAATCGTTTTTTCAATTCATGGCAAAGTTGTTCCTATCATAGGGGCGCTTTCACGCTTGGAGAAAACCAACCTTTCGATAAGTATTCACCATGAATAGTTTTATGTGCAAAGTAGGCCGTTGCTCGATCGTTTTCTCGTGATTTAAAGCATTGTCGAATTTTTGAATCGTTATAGAATTATATTCGATTTGAATAGAGTATAATATTCTTTTCGAAGAAATTTAATTTTGAATATTAGACTGATTTTTAAAAGATTTATAATATTATAAATATTTTAATTATAATTAGGAATAATAATTAAAAACTTTTTGTTGGAATTGTCTATATTTTTAAAAATATTAAGTTAAGAAAGGTTTTTTCATGAATCTTAAATTGTATAAATTTTTTTCCCTCAATTGGTGAAAATCCATATCAAATCATTCTATCAAAGAAAGTATTTTCATTGTATCGATATTGAATAGTTGAAGTTGTTCCATCAAATGGAAAGTAAAACTGTGAAATTATATTTGCCTCGAACAGACAGTTCATTTATATAACAGGTCGCATGTCTATTAACTTACGCTTATTATTAAATAGAATCACCTTTTCGTGACTTGAAATGCCATTAAACCTTCCACTCTCATCTCTGATATTTTCAGCGAAAAAACTATTCGTATTTCGAGTTTGTTTCTTATTTATGTAATATATCATACTCTAAGTTATACTTATTGTTATACTCGATTTTTTTATCTTTTCTTCCAATCTAAATGTTATTTTCAAAAGTATCAATCAAAACTTTTTCTTCAAAAAAACCATTTTATTAATTGCATTCATACAATTTCTTTTTTTAAATTTTAGGTTTTTTATATCTCGAAGCATTCTGTAATATTCCAATTTTAAAAAATGATCTCAAAGTGCTCTGTATTAAATTCCATTCGTGATGTTACGTGTTGAAATTTAGATTATCTTAGAGCAATTTTCATCTATATGTTCTGAATATTTAAAATTATTTATTTATACATGGAATGCATTCAAAGATGTTTGAAATTCCAATAACTCGTTCAGTAAAGTTCGAATCATCTGTTCTTGAGTAGATTACACAATCCGGTTATGCTCCAAGGAGCATTTTGTCCAGTAACTTTCTTTTGTCTTTTAGATTTATGTATATAATAATGAATAAGGATTGGTTTATTTATTAGAGGAACAGAAATTATTTATTATGAGGAATAGAAAATTATTAAAATTATATGAATCTGATAATATAGCTGATATTTTAATGTTCACAAAAATAGGCAATGGAATATAATACAATTATAAAATTGTTTAAAATTAACATTTACGAATTCACAAAGATTGATTCACAAACATTCCAAGATGAGAAAAGTTACTATAATTAAAAATCTGAAAACTTTGAATATTAGAATCAAAAGAATTTCTGAAAATTCTATAGAAATCTAAGAAATAGAAAAGTAGGAAATGATAAAGAGCATTTCAATCAAGATTTCAATATATCATGATACAGGAAATCAGATACTCCAAGAATGTGTTTAGGATCCTCTAAGTTATTGCATATTGTTTCAAATTTGAGATCTTTCAAGATTTTAAATTTATGAGATCAAATATTTTTTAAAATTCAAAAATGTTTGATTACTAAATTTCTTAGAATTTAAGAACTTTTGATTCTAAATAAGAAGCTTCTTATGATTCAAAAATTATGACCAAATTTATGAGACAAAAAAATTTCTTAAAGTTCAACAGTTTTTGATCTCAATTTGATCTAAGATTTTCTTTCTATCTTTAATTTTTATAAATTATTATTTACAATTGAATTTTTTTTAATCAAATCCGATATTGAAATCATTTAATCATTTTCAAAATGATTCGATATTCGATCATTGTTTTCATCTAATTAATATAATCGGTAACTAAATCGTACAACCAGTAACACTTCGAATCCACACGATTCATTTATATAACCCGGGGCAACTGGTTTATTAAGTTAGCACGCGTCGTTATACTCGTTCGTCAGATTACAATCGCTCCATCTCGTTCTTAGGCCATACAAAAAAGAGAAACTACGAAAGCCGCGGAAGCGAATTATTACACTTGGTAAGCGAACGGGTCACGGTTACAGTATTACAGTCGGCCATTCTCCAAACAGACAAATCTTTGATTTCGATTGTTATTCCTTGACAAGTCGAATGAAACTATTCCTCAACGTCGAATTGTTCGAATAATTTCTTAGAGAAATTTCCATTTAAGAATTTGAATTTATTTGGATAACTTTGGATAACGATTTTATACTATCTATGAAAATCGAAAATCGATGGAAATTGAAAATTATTTACAATTAGTTCATATTCATGGTGTAACTTTGACTGGTCCAAATCAGCTGTTTAAATGATTGCAAAAGTGAATCGCCAATTTCTCGCTAGTTGAAAGTCCTTTCTCGTGAGCTATAATTGCGACGACTCTCGCCATGTTTAATCGACAGTACGCGGAGAGAGGAGAAGCGTACGGTTACTTGAAAGTATTTGAAATGTCACGGGCGACGACCTGGCATTAAAACGATTTTCGTATCATCTTGCTCCATGGAATCGGAAAATTTGATATACGTTTTAGATTCAATTAGGCTATGTATATTATCCGTCAAAAGTTTTTTTTTCTTTTTTATAAGAAATTTTTGACTAGTTTTATTCATTTAAAATTAGTATCATTTAAAATTAGTATCAAATTAGATCTAGATAAAGAATTCACTTACTTTACTAAAAAAATTTTGTAAGAATTTTTTGAGGAAATGAAATTTTAATCTAACTTTTTTTTTTTGATATTTTTATTAATGATATTTTATTTCTTTTTGATATTAAATCCTCTGCTAAATTTTTTTTTATTAAATTGAATAAATATTAATTAATTTGATAGATTTTTTATTAAGAAATTTTCTGAATTCTAATCTAATTTTTTTAAAATTATTTCATCATATAAAACAAATTAATTTTTTATTGCTAAAGTTATATTATACTATATTATATATTTTTGTGAATAATATAATTTTAAATTATAATTAAATTCATAAAGATTGACTTCATACAGTCAGAATGCATTCAGTCTTATCTTTTAGTTAAACAGGCAATTTTTTAAAAAAGTTAACTAGTTATACATTGATTAAAAATAATATTATATATCAAATATTTATTGAAAAACATTATATATTCACATTACATTATACATTCATACATTTATCTTTTTTTAAATTAATTTAATTTTGTTTTTAATTGGAACTTTTTATTTCAAATTCAAAAATTTAATATAATAAATTAGATTATATGATAATATTAAAACATTAAGATGATCTATTTTACAAATGATCTAAAAAATTTTAAAAAACCTGTATTATGTCAATATGTTAACAAATTTCATTAATTTTACCAATTAACAATGAAAATAGAAAGTAGAGTTCAATTGAACTTCACTGAAACAATGTGTCAGGGTCATGAGATGACACGTACAAGTTGTAAAACATACGATATAACGGTTTCATAGTGTGCTGTGATTAAAAATACAACGAATCGACAGTTTACGAGTTACATAGGTCCCGCTGGCTAGTTGTGATCGATAGAAAAGAAAAAAATTTACTTTCAATCGCACGCAACATTGAGCTCTCCCTCACGTGGAGTTCCACGTGAACGTAGGTGGCCTCTCGATAGAATGCTGCACTCTCTGAAACGACTCGAATAACAATTAGGATATCTAAGAGGAAAAAATAAAATGCATTGCTTCTTATTTACATACATTGATATATTTTTTCAAAATTTTTAATATTATTGATAATAATAATATGATAAGGAAAAGATTTTTTAAAAAGACAATATTAAAAAATTTCATTATTTCATTCTTTTCATTATTTGTTACAATATAATAAAAATTATAAATATATAATAAAAATTTAAATAATAATCAAATTTTTCACATAATTGGTTTTTTAGAATCTTTTAATGTAATTTTTCCATACAATATATAATTAGTGTATATGAAAATGTCAATTGTTAATTATTATAATGTATTAAAATTCACATTAATATAGAAATAAATATAGATCAAATGGCAAGATAAAAATTACTATCACAAACTGGTACAGACTAAAAGAATTAGACATGTTCTATAAAATCGTTAACGATATCAAGATTATTCTTATTTCCTAAGAGTAAATCATAATTCATATTAATCAATACAAGATCATTTAAAATTATACTTAATCTGATCATTTACAATTACGTTTAGATCATTCACAATTACGTATACTTCTGTCTATAGCTCTCTCGATACGTCAGCAATTTTAAAATATACTTATTAAATGAAACTAACGTTTGTGACTAATCGCTTCTATTATAGAGTATCGATTTAAATTACAATAACATAACGGGTCTTATCTCTAGTAAGATATTCATTTTGATTATAGTTAGGAAATAGTTAAAAATATTAAACTTTTTAATTTCTTTTTTTTAAATATGAATTATCATAAATAAATTTTTTAGAATTTCATTTTCGTTTTTATCATTCTTATTTTTTTATTTTTATTTCTTAAATTTTAAAATTTAAAAAAAAAAAAGTTTCTTGTATTCATTATTAATTATTTAAATAATTATAATAATTTTGTTAGATTATAAAATCAATAAAATTTCAGATTTTGAATAAAAACAATAAGATTTCAGAGAAACAATATTAGAGTTCTTAACCTTAAATTTTTATAAATTTATCTGATTTCTTTATAGTATCATTAGATATCTCAATTCAGGCCATTCGATTTTCCTAAAAACAACAAAAAATATCTATCTAAAAATTAGAAATTACTAGATTACTTGAAGAAATAATTTTTTTAAAATGTGTCGTAAGATCTTACTATCTTATGCAATGATCAATGGAGTTACCGAGATCTCTTTCTCTGTTTATCGGTGTTACGAATTTCTTTTCGAGGAAACGACTGATCACCGCAATCAACCGCAACTGCTATATTTTTTTATGCGAATGCAATTCCCATTAACGAATGACTTAGTTCGGTGACCTGTAATAGGTCTATGGTTGATTAGTGAACACCTATCAACGTATAGGTTAGGTTTTTCCCAATGCAGACATATACTAAGTAGGCACACTTACGCAATATCTTCTCGATCTCCTCTGACTGCATTTTCGTACTATCTACCCATCAAGAGCTCCCAATAGAGGTCCAACGAAACCGCTTTAACCAACCATGAGCTATCTTTATTAGGCTGTTAACCAGACGTAGCTGTCTCGGCTCCTGTCGAAGGAAATGCTTGGTTGGAGTTTAGTTTCACGTTTATATTACTGCTACTTTTGTCAAGGCTTCGAAGACTAATTGGAAATAGCTTGTCAAGGATTCTATGTTTAATAGAAGATCGTTTAATGGATTAGATAAAGATTTTTTGTATTGGTATAATAAAATAATAGATACTATTTTGTTTATAGATATTGAGACATCTGTTAGTTATACATAAAATATGACAATAGATTAATTGTGGTAAAAATTAATTGATTATTTAGATGATTTGAATATAACGTTAAATGAAGATATTTATTTTTAATTTTTGGATATAAATATAACCTTTTTAAAATCATTGATAAAAAGTAAAAATCCAACTAACGAAATCTAACCTCAAACATTTAACCATTAAAACCTCAACCTACTTATCACCTGCATTGCCATAAGAATACCAACGACCACAAATGTCTGAGATCAAATAACTATGATTATGATGATCTACGATTATCATCGATCTCCAAGAATAAAAAAGATGATCGAGGACAATCCCACTGAAAGAACGATCACGATTAACAATGAGGTGTCGATAGATCGAACGCATAAAAACGATCTTAAATACTGCCAGAGGGCGCGCGATGACGTTATGTCTTCGATGACAACGAACGTCGAGGACGAAGGAGACAGAGAGAAGTGAAGTACATCGCAGAGTTGTACCCAAGTCAGTCTGTGTAAAGCTGTAACGCGCTGATACGGTGAAAGCTGATATTTTGTAACACTCCTGCCATTCCGTTCCGTTCCATTCCATTCCATGGTATTGCCCGGTGCAGCCGTTCGCTTGCCCGCTCGTTCGCCTCTCGAACGGCCCGATCGTCTCGCGTAATCGAATGCGAGAACCCAGTGCCGGCAGCACAATGATAGGCGCACCCAGAATACATTTTTCTCTTTATTCGCATCTACGTTCCGCGAGATCCTCGTTTCTTGGTAGATATATTAAATTTAGATTGATACTCTCGATGTAGATTAAAGATAGGTTAAGAAGCCAATTATATATTATGATTATTTTTTAAAATGATATTTTGATTTTTCTAGGGATTTTTTTCTAATATTAAGAAGTATATAATTTCATTTAAAAAAATTTAGTTGAGTTTTACAAGTTTTCTATATTTTCATTTACGAAGAAATTAATAACATCAAAATATAACCTCTTTAAAATCATTCAACTTTTATCTGAAACATTTTTACTACGAAAAAAAAATAATGACGTAGATCAAAATGGTAATACCAGGTAAGATATTCTATATAATTCGTTTATTCTCGATGTATTTTCATCATCATTTAACGTTTTCATCATACTTTTATGAGTTTTGTAGATTTACGATGTTTTGTAACACGAGCGCATATATTGTGCGTGTTGTTCTCCGAAGTAACGTTTGGATTTTGATTTCTTTGGGGTTTGTTTTCACGAAGAGCGTTTCGAATGTATTATTTACTACCTTAGCTTCTGTGGTTTTGTAAGATTCAATGTGAAAGGCACTCTATACGATAATTATTCCTTAGGATGGCGTCTTAGAAGCTACTTTGTAGCTTCTGTAATTTTGTTTTGTGTGAAAGGTAATTCTGCGTATTATGTGATGATCATTTTCAAAAATGTCTTCAAAGATACTTATTTTGCTGTTTCTATAAACTTGGCTTTCTATATTAAAAAGAATGCTATTATGTGATTTTTTATTATATATTACTATCTGCAATGTAGAACTTTAAGTTTTATAATAATAATTTTCAACCGATGTGTCATGATATCACAAGAGTATACCAATTATAAATTATTTACTAAACATAAAAAGATTTATTAATATTTGTTAGTATTTATAAATGATGTTGAAAAATGTGATTCATAGATAAGATCAATTTGTCAATTAAAAATTGTTATTGGTTATGAAATCTTATTATTCTTATCGATATTAATTAGATTAAAATGTTCTGTTCTTTGTTTAATATTATAAATATTTTTATATTTTAAGATATTTTTAAAGTATTTTTTCACAAAAAATTTTTATTCTAAATTAAATAAAATATTTAGAAATATTTAAAAATAATACTTAACCGGATATCTAACTTCCTTATTATTTATTTATAAAATTTTATTACCATTCATCTTTTTTCCATTTTGTAAATAGAAACTCTTTAATAAGTATCGTTTAATAATAGAAAATTTTATATAATAATAGTAACAACTTAGTACAATTCTATGTGATTCTATGTGAAAGGCAACGTTGCGTATTACGCGATGAATGTCCTCCAGGGTGGCCACTTCTGTCATTCTGTGTGATTCCGTGTGAATCGTACACGGAATACGGGAACTTGTTTTCACGGCCACGATAAATCTAACCTCGAAATCGTGTCGAGTTATTTAGGACGAGAGACACATCTTTAATTTTATAAGGTAATTCTTGAATAAGATAGCATTTGAATTTTTTTTTTTAAATTACGTTGATTTTATTAAAGATTTGATTGATATGAATATATTCGATAGAAAGGAAACTTCAATTCGTATACAAACTAAATCATTCATATAAAAGAAGCACGTTTTCCTTTTGTTAGTTATAATTTTTATTCACTTTATGATTTTTAATTAAATTAATAATTTTGCTTTTTCGATTCGATTTACGATTTCGATCAATTTTCTTATAAAATATTTTATGATAATTTTTTTTTCAATTTTTATATTTTGTAGAATATATTAATAATTCGAAACTTTAATTAATTAAATGCTTGATAAAATTTTGTATACATAAATATACGTAATTTACTTAAATAGAGTTCTGCTATAAATATTTCTAAAAAGATCGTAACGGATTATATATATTGGAATTCGAAAATTAATTTAAATAGAAATAACGTTTCATTCAAAATGAATGTTTAATTTTTGATTCCATTCGAAAAAAAAGAAGATATAAAAAAAAATAACAATATTTTAAAAATGTTAATTTTCATTTGAATTTTGTCCGTTATATACTGTAATATTTGGAAGATAATTAAAATGTTAAATTAAATTTTGAATATTTTTTCAATTATATACACTAACAACTAAAAGTTTGGAATCACTAATGTATTTCCTAGAATTCAAAAATTTAAGAAAAGTTAAGTTAGGATATTATAGCACAAAAAATCTTTTCTCTTTAATATAAATGGAAGATAAAGAATCTTCAAGAATATTATCGATTCTGGACAAAGAAATTTTATAAGTAAATCTGAGAATGAAGTTTTGTGATTCTTCGAGCGACTGGGATCTTGATCTACAGTCCAGTTAGTAATGCATAGAGAATTTTGATAAGTCTTGGTTAATTTGCATTGACTAACCGTTTATTGTTCGTTCAAATATTATTTGACGCTCTTCAATGTTTAGCTACGATGATATTGTTGATATAAATCATGTTCCAAAGTACAGTTTATGTGTTTCAATGATGGGGAAAACATGTAGCAATTTATACTGAAGTAAATTCATCATAAAGAACTGGTTTTAGTATGTTTTATAAGAAAGACAAAAAAATTTTTTGTTATTTCAAAATCAATAGAACCTTCCTTTTTTCTTTGAAATATTTATTTTTTATTAAATAAAAATCTTAAATAAAAATAATTATATGTTATATTACTAAGTAAAACTAATATTCTTATAATATTTTTAAATTAATTTATATTTAGAATAGAAAATATTTTAACAAAAACAAGTAATTATGCTTCTTTTTTTAATATGAAAATAGAAGAAAAAGTTAGAAGAGTTTATTTTTAATTTTATATTTTTTATTACAAATTTTATATCTAATGATTAAAAGCCAATTAAATAATTAAAATAATTCTATAAATAATAATAAATCTTTCTAAATTCTTTTTTTCTATTTTCATTTCAAATAAAATATTTGAGATGACATAATACATGAAATATGATCAAGCTCATACGTCCACGTTTTCAATACGACACCCCTGCAAAACAATGTCTCAATTGACGTTATATTATTCCTCGTAGCGTAACGTCATTTGTGTTCAATTATCATGCCCGTCTAGAGTGAAAACAACTTTGAACATTTTCCACGTGCAATTTACACGAGAAACAATTTAGCATTCAAAAGTCGAATGCAGATCGATCGATTCAATAGTCATACATGTTTTAAATATTCAGTATCGGAAAATGTGTGTAACCTTGACACGAGGAAGCTTGAAGAAGGCAATCGCTTCAGTAAAAATGCGTTTTGTATGCTGTTTGCATATATATCTGCTTCGAATGATTGTTTAGTTTTATCTTTTGGTTCTAGATAGAAAAAATTAATTTATTTAAAAAATAATCGATTCAAATTTCATTGTTCATAAAATTTTCCAGAAATTGTTTGTTATTTATTTTTTTAATCTTTAATCCTAGTTTATTTTTATTTTAAATTCTTTTAGAATATTTTTTTAAATTTGTAAACTATCTATTCTGGTCTACTTATCTTTTTTAATGAGCAAAACGATGCTCATTATTTTAATATGGCTGAATAATATAGCTAAAATTTATTAACTATTAGAATTCAGAGTTTAGAATCTATTATAATTCATTAGAATATTTTAACATTCATAGATTATTAGGATTACTAATCTCATATACAAAATTCAAAAATCTGCTTCGTTGTGTTATAAATTTTTTTACGAAATATATACTCCAAATACTATTAAATAATTCTATTTCTCATCTGTCAAATACCATATTTCAATCAATTTCTAAAAGATTTATAACCATAACATAAGAAAATTCAGCCATATTGGAATAACAAGTATTGTTTCGTTCATTACTCAGTATTCAAGCTTCGCTGATTTATTTATTTTAGTTACATTATGGTTACATAACACGGTCATTGCTCGTGCTAAGGAATGCCAGGATCTTTCGATTTCTTTCGTTAATTGCATGACAGAAAGCTGTGTAATCTGCCCACGATGGGCAAGACTCTTTCCTTGATATCATTACATAAACCTTTCTTTTATCTTTTTTTCGATCCCAACTGTGAAAATCGATTCACTCGTACGAATCGAATCGCGCAATTCAATCGACAAAACCTTGGACGCGTTTACAGCGCCACCACTTATATTCGAGAGAGCGTATCCTCGAGAGTGAAAGATTATTTCAAACTATAGTGTGAAAAACTCGTTAATTTAACCAAGCGGAAATTGCTTCAGAAATTTGACACAAAGCTTCGATGGATAGCTATCCGGTGAACTGAATCAATAAAAAGAATAATTTGGTATTTTCCACATTGCTTAATACATGAAGTTAACTTTCCGATGGGCGATTCCGGTGTTCGAACCTAACTTTCTTAATTGCAACGCAGGTAATTGATAGATATCATATGGTCGAGTACATTTCCGGAATGATCAACGTAAACGCTTGTACAATGTGTTTAATGCATATTTTAGGATCGTGGGAATCAATTCTTGAGATTAATCTTGAGTAAAGTATATATGTTGAGCTTGTTTGAATTCGATGGAAATGAGATTCGATTTTCGGAAATGTCGAATTCGGGATTTAAATGTCAAGTGATTAGTGGATTAGTTAAGATATTTAGATTGATTTCGAGAAATATGTTTTAGTTTAATACTTTTAGTTATATATTGTTTATTTTATGTTATTACAGCTATTACTTATATATAAATATATATAGATTATCTATATATTTAAAACTTTTTTTGAACTTTCATAAATGCATTGTTATCTCTTGATGGACGACAATATCCAATATAATATAAATATAATATAAAGAATAAATTCAAACATATAAAAATAATATTATTTTAGTATTTACATTGTTTTTTGATAAACAATTTAAAAATAATCAAAAAGAAAAAAATAAGTCCTAAAATATATTAATAGAAATTCATTAGAAATAAATAAGTATTAAATAAAATTTTTTTCTATACAATTTGAATAAATTTGGTTTTTCTTATAATACATTTATTGATTATTATTGATTATTATGAATTACAAAAAATTTATCTGTTCACCACCTATTTCACTATCTGTAAGTATTTAATAACAGAATTAATTCATGATTGCAGTCCATGTCATAATTTGTTAGAAGTGTTTGGTTAAATGATTTCTCACTATTATATAGACTTTGCCAACTAACAGATACCAATTAGCAGGATGCAAATTATTTCGACGAAAATACGCAATACGATATTCATTTATTCATGATGCACTATCCACAGAATTTTTGAAATTCTAAGTTTTATTTCACACAGCGTTCAAGGTATCCATTATCAACTTATACATTTTAAATACCAGCATTATTAAAGTAAATTTGATATAAAATATTATACAAAAGATGTTAAGTTTTAAAGATAAGATAATTATTTTTATGATATAATTACTGTGAATAATTATTTTTTATATTTATTTTTAATATAATTATTAGTAAATATTTTTTTTATAAGAATATTTTTTTCTGTAAAACAAATAATGATTCTAACAATTTTCAACAATATTTTTATCAATTTAAGAGGATTTTTATGAAAAAAAAAAATAAAATAATATATACTTTCAGGTTATAATATTATAACGGCTGAATTACGGCTTATACTTGGTAGCTCTTACAGCTATTACTTTTAAAACCGCTATCCTTGACCAGAAGTTCCACATTTACATTATGCAGCTTTCAATTGCCACGTCCGGTCAAAGGATCCGTAAACAGTTGAAAACTGGATTTAAAGAAGGTTGTAAACGACATAATAAAAACTATATCATAAACTCTTTCATTGTTTCTCATAATATAAAATTCTTTTAAGAGTAAAACTATCGAAATTGATAAAGTAACAAATTTCAAATCTTTTATAATTACTAAAATTAATTTTAATTATTTTTGAGGTAAGAAATAATTAGATGATAGATGATTAAATATAAGATATTTTATTTCAGATTAAAAAATTAATCATAAATAAAAAATATAATTTAAATTTCATTAATTTAATATTTTTTAAAATACAGAAAAAGAAAGAAAAATCTTATTTTTTAATCAAAAATAAATCAAATATTATAATAAGAAAACAAGAAGAGGATAAGAATCTCTAGGATTGATTCACGGAAGTTTGTCACGCGCCTTTTTTTCGAATTTATCATTCGTTCCTTGACAATCTCTTCCTCTTCAACCCTTCTAAGAGCTCATTGGATTTTTCAGCGATCGTGTGCATACGTAGCAAACTCACGTTTTGATTCACGTTACCGGCCAGACAGATATCCATCTTGGATCCTCGACACAATTCGGCGGCGGAACACGTCCTTCATTTCGTTTCATTTCACGTTCCACGCGGCAAAGAACGACGGGCACGAACAGGCGGCATAAGATAAAGTCGTTTTCACGCTCCTTCAGTTTTGGATTTGTTCGATTCGCCGTGGATCCTGGGTTTACGCCGGTTGAATACAGGTCAAGGTTGAAAATCGCTGCATATATACAAGACCGGTTACAAACGTGTACTTTCAGGATAATAAGTCGTGGTGGTTGATAAAGATATAAGTGAAACGTGCTCAGAAAAATGATGGAAAAGATAATGAAAATTATTTTAAGAATATAAATGAAATAATGCATTTTTTGTTACAGTAAATTTTGAAATTGTAATGAAATTATAATTAATTTATATAATGATAATAATGAAATTTTTAAGTAAATCCTATGTATTAGAGATTTTGAGATTAATGCAAGATTATTGGATTATATCTTTAATATTACTCATATTATAAAAATGAGAAGATAATATCAAATGGCAGGTTAAAATTATCAGAAGATTTTGAAAAAAATCTATAATTTATTAGTAATGTTATATAAATTATTATATATTGTCTTAGCTTTGAATTGAATTTTTCAAGATTTTTTATTTATTATTCTTTTTATTAAAATTAAACGAATTATAAAAGAAGAAAGCATCGATTAAAATATTATAATAAAATAATCTAAGAAAAAGATAAAAAAAAAATGATTAGTAAAATCATAATTAAGTAGAATTTTGAAATAAGGAAATATTCCTTTCTCTATTAAATAATTAAGTAAATTCTATGTACTTTTCTATCATCTCTTGATACTATATTTCATATAGCTTATTATAGGTAGATGTTATATTCTCCCATTACAATGTCATCATTTGCATTCATATTGTCTCTTGGACGACAAACGAAAAGAAACTCGCATATAGTAGTTATTCTACAGGCATGTTGTACGTTTCACAATTCTATTTTAACTATAATTTATCTTCAAATTAATAATTATTAACAAGACAATGCTATTTTCATGTTAATATAAGAGTTTGCACATACATCATTCAATTATGCATCCTATTTATAATCAATTCAAATTAATACAATTCATAATAATTGCATTTACAAATGTTTTCAAATAATTTAATTTTCTAAATTTTTTTCTTTTAGTGTTTGAAAAATTAAAAAAAATTTACATATTTTATTAGTTTTTTATTTCTCAAAAAATTAAAAAGATAATATTTATATTTATATAATTTCCATTATAAATATAATTTTCTTTTTTTTGGGAAGGAAGAGATAATTAGCTATTCTTAAAATTTGTATAACGAAAACTGGAATTTAGAAACTTATAGAATCAAAAAATTGAGTTCAGAAAAATTTAATGTAAAAAAAAATTAATTAATCTAGAAATCATTTAAATCCAAATACAATTAATAAAAAAATCTAAACGATTCTTCAAATATAATGATACTAGATGTTACTTTCTATCAATTCTCTTATAGATACTCAATATTCTTTATTTTTCCCTTAAATAAATATGAATCTTTCATTTAAGATAAATTTTTTTTTAATATTTTAAAAAAGTGAAAAAAGTACTTTAAAAAAGTAAAATAAAATTAATTGTTACTTCCATAGTTCACATTGACGATTGATGATACATAGCTCGTATAGGATCACATTGCTTTCCGACTCGAGTCACGGTCGAAGTGAAATTGGTGTTGGGAACAACATTGCGAAATGTGCATAAAAGCCTACTTTAAGGTTTGGTCTAGTTCAATACAGGTCAAGGTTGAGGCATCACAAGGCATCCACCACAGACATGGTGGTCCGAATCATTGTGGTTACGAATACGATTTTTCAACACTCATGAAAGACTCGTGCAAAAAAATGTTACTCGAGATCGTTTGTTTTAAGGAACTTCTAATATTTAAGTCACACAAATTTAAAAATATCTAAAAAATAAAAAATTAACTTATTAATATATTTAAAAAATGAATTTTAAATTTTTAAAAAGAAAAATTTTTTTCCAATAGTTTTCAAGTAATTTTCAATAAACAAATTCAAAAATCATTTTTCAGGATACGATCGTTGAATGCATCGAGCATGTATCCAATTGTCGATTGTCAGTGAAAGGAATAATGCTCTGAAAACATTATCCGAATGGTATCGCCTTTATAGAACAATATAATTGTTGGATTAAACGCGATCAGTATAGTGTTGCATGTATATATGAAATAATTATTTTACAGTCTCTATATAACTTTGATAATAATTGTCCACAATATCTGTCCCTATTGTCGAGGTCTTAACGTTGCACAAACATGATTGCAACCGCGCCAACAGCTGAAAACTGTCTCTGAGAATGTCCTTGCGTAGATAGCTCCCGCATGAGTGATTTTTGCATCGTTACTTTCTTGCATAACATGGATTGCGGGCGCGCACGCGGTATCTCTGACATAGGTGACGATCAACCGGTGACATCTTTTACGCAATCAGATTTTCTTTCTTCATTTCCGATTATCTGTCGAAAAGGTCACTTACCCGTGACTAGCTTTATCGTATAATCCTCGATCCTTTCACGTCGCATTGGTATTCGGTATTCGGGAAGGTAAACATAACCTCACAAGTTTCTATTTATAGACTATTATTTTTCTGATCAACTTGTCAATATTTTTTTTTCGAATTTCTTTTTAATTTCTTTTTGTCAAACGACTCTTCGGAATTGGTGATACTTTAACTTTTGTTTTGCAGTGATTTCAGACGAATATGGATATTTTTAATGGAAATATATTTTAGAGTGATAAAATACTTTTCAATTTTTTTCAACTTGTTATTCTCTTTTATAATCAAACAATTTGAATTCTTCATTCACATTTATAAAAATCAGTAATCGCAGGAATCACTTTAAAAGTCATAATAGGTTAGGAATCTGAAACATAGTAGGAAAAATTTCTGGTATGTTTATAATATTTTTTTTAAATAGAGAATAAATTTATAAGAATGTTTATGCAAGCGAGCTTTCTTGGTCTTCTTCAATTGCTACTGAAAAGGTCACTTGCTAAGTATTTTATTTAGTAAGGTATGTATATTTTTTATCTAAAGAAGAAGATACAGTAGATTTCACTTATCTGACTATATTTTAAAAAAAGGTTAATTAAGGAACTTTAATCAAATTACTTTTATATTAGATTTAATATTACAAAATAAAAAAATTAATATGTTCTACAAAATGCAAAAATTTAAAATTTTGAATAGAATTCTGTTATCTTAAAAAATTTCTTCAAAATTTATCTAAATAAATAAATTTAGTTTATAAATTTTTGATAAAGAATTATATAAAATAATTATCAAAAATTCATACTTAATATACTAAATTTTTATATATGCATATTACAAAATATTTTACAATATTGTTATTTTTTGGCTATTCAAATAATGTTTAAACATACTATTTATAGATTTTTTTTATTTATATTGCTTCATAATGCATAAAACTAACGTAATACTTTTTGCGAAAGTTTCATAAGCTAAAATGATGGACAAAACAGGCATGCATCATGTCCGTGCATCATCCTCTGCACGATAAAAAGTCACGAAAAGATTACGAAATTTTTCGCCGGTCTAGTTTCATGCCGATGCAAGAAATACTCTGACACCTTTTTTTTAAATTTCTGCTCCAGATACGGGTAACAACTCTTGCATAAGCTTTATCGATACACGAATTACCATTGAAATCGTTGCAAGAAATATGCCGATCTTGTTCCTTCGTGAACAACGATTTCCGCTCTTTACATAAACAACAAGATTTATTAATGCTTTGCAAATCGAAAGTATTTAATCGTTGTTTTCTTTAATTTATGGAACAAGATGTTTTTTCATTTTTTTTAAATTTAAAAAAATAACTTAAAATCTTTTTAAATTAATATTTAATTATGTGACATTAATGTGATTATTTAATTTTATTTACATTCATAAAAATATATATAATATTGCTATTATTTAAAATATTTTACTCACGTAACACACAAAACACATAATTCATGTTGAAAATTTACTTTATAAAAAATAAAACATTAAACACGTCTTTTTTAATGAACATAACCTGTACAAATTTAAGTATTGAAAAAATAATTTTATAATTTAATTATCTTTCATATGTTCCAAAATAGTTCAAATTTTATTGTACATTCAAGGTAATTTACTAGAGTTTCACGAGACAGATTTTACGATAAAGAAAAGAAATCAAATTCCGGCTCGATATGTATACAAACGTGTCGCAGATATTGAACAGCGCACAATAATCGATGTATCGATACATTCGTTCAATAGTAGTCGTGATACCACGATCGATACTGTCATGCGCAACTGCGATATATCTTTGGTACTATCGCAAGAAATGGCGCACTTATTAATGCGATATCGAATCGCGGAAGTCGTAAATGTGTTCTCGCAAGAACTAGTGAGCAGATCGTGGCACGCAGTCTAGAAATTTACACCGAATTATATATACGTACAAACGATACAGGTTAGATTGTGACCACCAGTCCTTTTCTCTATATGCGTGAGAACGTTATATGCCGGCTTGGTCGCTCTCCTTTATTCTAAGAACGCGCGAAAAACCGTAATTGTGTGTTGCGATTTACGAGTGACTGAAATATGAATTGGTCCCCACGAAAGTGTCGCCATATTTCGCAGCTCTTGCTGCTTTCCGTTGTGTTCTTTGTGTTTTTAATGCAGTCGAAAGTAAGTTTTGATTTTGACATTTTTGATATTTATTAATTCTTAAACATTCTGTATTATAAGTTATTGAGGTTAGATTTTTATTTTCTGATAAAATAATTTTATTTCTGAAATATTAATTGATAAATTATTAATAAGTGTATTACTAACTTTAAAGTATTTATATTATGATATATAAAATAGTTTACATATATATATATATATATATATATATTAATTTATATTTATACTGATAGAATGAAAATGTTTTTTTTCTTGAATTTTTTATAAATTATATTGTAATAAAATTTACAATGATCATAATCTAAAATATAGATATAAAAATTTTTAAAAGTTTATATATTAGATTAATCAACAAAATCATTATTAATCGTATAAATAAATTCTTTCAAAAGATTATCAAAACAATGTTATGTAAAAAATATTAAGATCATTCTTTTAATTTTTACATGTTATCCTTGAAAAGATATAAATTTCTTTTCACTTATCTCAATGACTCACTTCTTTCGAAAAAACGATCATCTTTTAAAATTGGCTATCGAAACGATCCGCCTCGGGTATATATATTGCAAAAGAAAAAAAGAAAAAATAGTAAAAGACAAACAATATCATTGAAATATACATTCAATATCGCGAATATCGATTTCCATAATCCTTTGACTTTCCACATATTTATGAAAGTATGTAGATGAAGAAGTTGAATATTATTTATACCAGTTAGACTGCTCGGCTTCCCGCTTGTACATATATTCAGTATTTCATTAGTAACATCAGTCAGGCTCGATCCTTGATATTTTACATAATTTTTTTATATGGAGCGTTTTTCGACTCGCGTGGCCGCGTACATACATTGTCACCGTTATTTTTAACTCGTAGACAGGTCGATTGCAGTCTAACTGGAATTATCAGAAGCACAGTGTTTCACAATGAGTATTGTTCCGTCCGAAACACTGTAATACAAGCTTGAAGATATTGCATATGTAGTATTAACGGGGAACGTCAACTAACCGTACATAACCTATATCGTACGTATATACATATATATAATATATATATCTAATTTTTTAAAAATATTTTCGATATATTTTTGATTAATTTATAACAAAAATAGCAAAAATAGATATAGCAAAAATAAATGAATTTTACTAAAATATATAATTTAATGGAAATAAATAATTTTTTTTAACTTTTTATACAATTAATAGAGAAGTTAATTTTATAACTGAATCATACATGAAACACAATAGAAAGGCTAAATTAATTATTAAAAGTAAATTAAAATTTGAATATTAAATATTTCATAAAGTTTTATTACGATGAAATTATAATTCACATACATTATTCTGATATTTTTTATTATTATTTAAATTTATAAACTAATACTAAATGTCGCGATATATTTACACGACAAATTACATAAAACGAATCGACAATTCTAAAAGCAAAATGAAAAGAAAGCAAAAACAAAAATTTGCAAAATTAAAGAAAAGATCTATTAATCATTTTTCAAGTGACTTCTTCAATTGATTCGTGGCAGACAGTCTGGAGTCTCTCATATCTTCGAACGTGATAAATAATTATCTTCTCTCCTGTCGATTTTTGATCGTCATCAATCATGACTGTTAGTCGACACTTGTAATACGTTTGTTTGGCTATTCGAAGGATGAATCGCGTATATTAGGATATAAACTCGTGAACATATTATAATAAGAGTGAGTTTAATAACCTCGGGCGTCGTTGCTTTCTCTGGCTGTTCTCGTAGCTCTCGTGGGATCGTTAATTTGTCTCGGTGGTGGCATTTTAATTACAACCGGGAAAGGTACGTGAGTAATAATAGTATTTGCCGTGTGATATATGTTTGGACGGGAATAAAGTATGATTTTGAGATTGAATTTATTTGTATAATTTTGAACCATTGTCTTATGAAATATTTAAAGAAAATTAAATTATACATTAGGAAGAATGAGACAGTGAATCATTTAATTAAGTTATAGTGATATTTATTAATGTACGACTGTTTGTTGTAATAAAGAGATTGTTATTTTTTAAAATAAAAAGTATATAAACAGATACCAGAGATATAATTGTTTATTTAATGAGATATGATTTATGTATACTTGTGTTGATATAAAATAATCTTTAGAAAGTTTCAATATATATAAAGAATTGAAAAAAGAATTGAATTATAAATTAATTATATAATAACGAAATATTTTTTTATTTTTTTTTATTCAATAATACATAAAATACTAAAGTATTAATCAATATTACATTTAATCAAAGAGTAAATTTTTAATAACAAAAATTAGTATATTAAAATTTAAACTCGATAAAAAGAAAATTGTAAAATATTCTTTAAGCAATATAATCATAAAAATTTTTATTCGTACTAAATGTTTCGTTATTTTTAACGCAGACTAGGATATCTAAAAATGTAATTAATTTACCGATGTCAACTACCTTTTTTTGGAACAAAAAAGATATTTCGCCTATCGGTACGTCCACTATTGAGGTTACAACACTTCCAACTGAATACATTTGCTAGGAAACACCTGTTTCGATCGAATGTTTCCTCCTTTTCTTCGTTTTTTTTTAAATGCGCATTACAAGATGTAACATTAAGTTTCGATATTAATCAAGAATAGTCAAAATTTATAGGTAAAAATTTAAAAAGTATGAAATTATTATGCATATACACAATTGCAATATTCAAAAAAAAAAAATTAGAAAAATGATTAGAATAACTGAATAAACGAATGTAGAATCTGTACTGTAAAATAAAGATCACGTGATTTTTCATCACGTGATCAATCCCTAGTTATCCCTAACATAGGCAAATAGCAAAAACAAAGATAATTAGCAGCGATTTTCTTTCTTTACGATAACAAAGACTTGGCCACGCGACTTTTGATCATAGAGTAACAAAATTAACTTGATAATTAATTGACGTACAATCGTCTTGTTTTCATTCTGATTCATTTCTGCTTTTATCAAAGTCAATAAGTTCTCTAAAAAAAAATAGAAAATTTGTCAATTCATTTATACTATTTTTGACGATTTGGTGCCAATTGTGAATTTGTCAATTATTATTTTTAATTTACGGAAAGATTAAAGATTGATTTCTCAATTAAATTTTGACGATGATAAGTTTCTTAAATTAAAATCGCCGTATTTAGAATTGGAAATATAAAAATATGAATTTAAATAAACGATGATATGATGAAGAATGATGGTTTACGATATTACTATTAAAAAAAAAAAATCTAATCAGCAAGTTTCTCTCGTCGAGGATATTCTTAAAAATCGAGAAAGATATGGTTATTCAATTTTAATATAAGTAATTTGTTTAAAAAAATATTTCTTTTGTTGAAAAGAAATCATATAATTATTAATAAAATCGTTATATCAGTATTTTTCCTTATATCGCGAAATGATCGAATTTTAAAAATTTAAATTTTCTTAATTATTATCTCAGATTATTATAATAAATTTTTGTTAACCCTTTTGCTGTAAAAATATGCAATAAATATTGCGCAAAAGATTATTATCGATTTCGAAAGAGGATATTTCTATTCAAATATTCTAGTGTTAATAAACATTTTGAAAGCGAAAATGTTTATAAATATTGTAAAAATTCACCAATCATTGTTTTGGTTTACAATCGATCTTGAAAAAAACGACCCTGACATTTATTAACATTTATAAGTATAAACATATATCGAATGAATATAATGATTACACATATCATTTAACACCGTGATTTATTTGCACGAATTACACAGTTACCAATTATCATAAATAATCATATATAACTATAGAGTAGGCAAGGGAATAAAAAGAAAAAAATTAAATTAAAGGAAATATCCCCCCATCACAGATAGCTATATTACGATATATATAAAAAAAAATGTGAGGATATATTTTTGGATTATGACAAAGAGGAATAATATCGAAAATCAAAAATTATACAAAATTTATATTATTCATAGATAAAAATCTTTGTCGATTTATCTGTTGTTATTATATCCAAGTAGGTAGTACAATATCCGGGTATTTTGTCGGATTAATACGTTATGAATCATATGCAAAAAACATATTAAAAAAACATACGTACAAATGATAGCTCTAAATTCTAGAAGAAAAAAAAAAAAAAAAAAAAAAAAAAAAAAAAAAAAAAAAAAAAGAAAAAAAAATAAAAAGGAAGGAAAGAAAAAAAAAAACTGTATGTACATAAAATATACATACAGAAATTTGTGAATAATTTAGATGATATAATGTATGCAAAATTCTTAATTCGAATGCGAAGTAAGCATGAGTCAACCAGTATGATAAGGGACAATATAAATCTCTCTTACCATTCGTTGAAGTCACTTTCGTCGCGATAGTACGATGCGTGCTTTCATTGATATCTCTTTAATCTTTTTATGTCATAATCGAAATATAACTCGATAAATTTAAAGATTTATGCACTTTAAATTTTTAAATTCTCGTTTCATTTGTTTCTTACTTATATACTTACTATGTTACTATACATTTTTATTTTTCATATTATTCGAACGAGCTTAAAACTTAATTATAATTTTCATTTCTATAAATATAAATAGTAAAAAAAAAAAAGTCTAATTATACGAAAAAATTAATTATATTTCAGAATATTATGTTCTTGGAATATTTATAAATTCTTAATTTAAAACACTAGTTAAAGTCTTTTTTTTTTTTTAATATTTATTAGGCAATATATTAGGTGTATTTATTAAAAATCGTAGTAGGTAAAATTTTTTTATGGAAGAAAAATATACGTGTCTTAAAATTTAACAAATATTGATCCATATTTTGAAATTTTCGCTTCCGTTATAAATATTTACGAACTTCATATCGCGTACGATTACTGTTATACAATTAATGATTTAAATCTTTTTAAAAAAATTTGTAAAAAATTTTTATCCCACTGGAAAATCGAAGAAATAGATATCGATCCATTTTTTCGAAAATTTTTCTTTTAAAACATCGATTTAATTAGCGGTGTATCTGCGCGGTGACATTTAAAAAATATATACATCATACTCTTCGCGGGGTTCCCTTATAAATTAACGCCGAATGTTTTTCCACTTGTCAGACTCTCTTATACCCGAGATAATGACGACCGCTTAAGATTCCAATAAAAATGATTTCCGGATTCCTTGAGGCATGGCCGACGATCTGGAAAAATGTACCAAGGTAATGAAATTCTCATGATCACGCTCCGCCACTTGTATTCCATTCTGTCTGTGTACGATGATTTACACGCAACTATAATTCCCTATGTGTCCCTGAGACAAAATGAAGACTAGGGACATTCCGTGAGATTATCAACGATTGGACGATCGATATTTAAAAATAGTGGAGAATGGAATAAGATTTAATTTTCTTCATTTCTATGTAACATTTATATATAGGATCTTGTGTGTGCTTACCTGTAGAACCTCAATATCAATTAATTATAATTGAGTCTCGCATAAATAATATTTATAATAAGCGAATTGTTATTCAACAATATTTCTGCGCTATTAATGCGGTTAAAGAAAATTGGTTTAATTAGTTCTTCGAATAGATCTTGTGTAATTTTATATTTCATTAGTGATTATCTCATTATTTTCTTCATTTTTTTTTTTTTTTTTTTTTTTTTTT
>NW_006263372.1:480780-490626 GCF_000469605.1 Apis dorsata
TATTAAGTAATAGTAAAATCGATTCGAAAAATGCTCATTTTGCCGTAAGTCACGATCAAGGTTATGTATGCCTCATTATTAATATTTAAACATCATAAACGTCAATGAGATAAGCGGAAAAAAGATATTGTACAAAAAAAAAAAAATTATCAAAAACAAGACAACTTAAATTTACATTTTCAATTTATATTATGAATAATAAATTCGTACATTTAATGTCTTCGTGACAAATACATAGATCGATTCCTTCATCCTCTTTATCTACTTTCGAAACTAAATGCATTTACGTTGTAATAAAGGTATTATATACTGATAAAATTATAAATTGAAAAAAATAATGAACTTATTTTGTCTTGAGATTATATTCCAAGTAAAATATTTTAAAATGTAGAACCCATTTGGAAATCAACTTAATTATTGAGAACTTCCCTTGGACTTGAATTCAATGAAGCGAATAATTTCATTGCTGAAGCATATATAATAAATTTTTTTAAATGCTCGAGCTCTCATTTCTTCTTCGTCTTTAACTAGCTATCATTCTCTAATTTAGTGATCTCGACCGTCATAATAATGCTTGCTTTATTACAGTCTGGGTCAAAAATAAGAGATCAGTGTCAAGTTTCGTTCAACAACTTATTTTAACAAGTTTGAGTTTAAAGTTTTCTCTACTGTCTGTATTTTTTCAAAAATTTATAAGGATAAAAATGCAAGAGAGATTTTAAATGAAATATTAAACTGTTGGATAACTCTGTAAAATATATATTTTTGTGATTATTGATGTAAATACTTAATTAGAAAATTGAATTGAAATTGGATAAATAATTCTTTTAACTATCATTGTCTTAATAGTTAAATATATAAATAAACGAATAATTAAAAATAATATAAAATTGCCTGTATTTATCACTACTTTATTACTAATATTTTAATAATTCTTAATTAGATTGCATTTATAAAAAATTTATAAAAAAATGTGTAAAAATATATATCAACTAAATATAGGATAGCAAGAATCATAGAAATAACAAAATACTAGTAGTAGTGATAAAAGGAACATTATAGTAAATATTTGCAAGCTGTGAGGTTATGATGAATAATTGTTGTGAACGAAAGTAAAGTGATCACACTTGACGTACCGCAAACAGAAGATATATTGGTTGTGTCCTCGAAGGATGACCATGGGTTTGGAATGACTACTCGTGACCGCGTACCGACTGACATATGAGAGAGAAAGTCGAGTACATTAACACCGAATGAACCGTATCACCTTGTTCGCACAAACTGCCCATGAGGCACGCCAAATAGGAACAGAATTAATGACAGGTAGATGATGTTTTTCGCCTCCTGTCTCATAGACAAGATTGAATCTTTATTGGAAAACAAAATGGTGGTGCAACTTGAGATGACAGTGTATTTGTTAATCTAAGATAAAATGAAGAATTAAGTTTTTGTAGTCTTTGAGCATGATCTTTGAGTTACACAATGAATATTAATAGAAGTGTTTATGTTTATATAAAATTACTTGAAAGATAAAAACTTAGAAATAAAAATATAGAAAAATATGGAATCTTGATTTTGATAATTAATTAAAAAATTGATAATTGAAAATTATATAAAAGAAATATGATGAAAAACATTTGATTAATTATTACTAATTGTTTGATATAACCAGAAAAGAAATATTTTTAATTAATGAATTTCGTAATAATTTACAATTATGAAGTAATTGATGAACATGTATCAATTAACAGTAAAACATCGTGAAATCTTAGATGTAACAAGATTCTATGATGTCTAAATCTTGATGTAACTTGAGACAAAATTCTAAATGCTGACTCAAAATTAATCGATAAACAAAAATTTCACGACACTAAATAGTATCATTTCTCATTCAGATTGAATATTCAGAAGAAAAATTACATTTGCAGAAAAGTTAGTATTCAGGAGATGAAAAAAATTTTTTATTTTATTTAGTTTAGATCAGATATCTCTTAATTATAAGTTAGACAATGATAGATTAGCTTATACTATATAAACTCAAATATATAAATCAAATTGAAAAGCAAGTTTGATCGAGAAGGAATAAATTTTTATTCCTTTAATAATAATTTTTTAAGAACAAATACAATAAAAAATTTACAATTAATAACTATTATTCTCCAAGATTATTTTTTTTTTTTTTTTTGGAAGTTAAATGGGCAACACCAGTTTTTATTTTTATCTTAAAAATAGAAATTTTAGAATAATATTTCCGTTTTTCAATTTTCTGAGTAACAAATTAACTCGAATCTTCTCTTATCCATCGAGCAAGAAATAATTCCAATTTAATAATAATGCGCTTCTTTCAAGGTTGATGATAATTAATTTTTTGTTTTTCACATTCGATCGATTACCATCGATTTCACATCGTTGTCCACAATAAAGAAGCTATATATCTCGTTTTACAGACGAATGTATTTAAAAAGAATACATGGCTAAATCAAGGATGGGAATTAATTTATCTCGGTAAATCGAGATAAAAGGTCAGTGGAAATTAATTTTATTGTTTCAGAAACTTGCTACTATATTACATTTTTTATATTATATTTTAGAATATAGATTATAGATTTTCCTTTAATCAAATTAATGCATTTAAATTGGAACATTAATTTAATAATAGAACATATCGTGTTTAGACATGAATGAAATTGATTCTTCGTATAAAAATAAGTTAAAAAATAGAATAATATTTTTTCATTTGAAGATTCTTTTTCGAGAAAAT
The DNA here is from genome assembly GCF_000469605.1 of Apis dorsata. NCBI lineage: Eukaryota > Metazoa > Arthropoda > Insecta > Hymenoptera > Apidae > Apis > Apis dorsata. The sequence goes on from NW_006263372.1 coordinate 483,542, forward strand.
TGAATTTCAAAATTCGTACATAATTCAAGATCAAATATTAGCACATATATTCGCACATTTTCTCAAATAATGAGACTCGATGTAAAAAAATTTTATTCTACTTATTTTCGACTTAATTTAAAAATAAATCATTCTTTATTGTATTTTTCATTGTTACTTTCAATTCTAATCGAATTTTTTTAATATTTCTTTTTAATATTTCGTTTTATTTCAAAACGAAAATAATTTTTTCTAATAAATATAATAAATATTATAAATATTTTTTCTAATAAATATTCTTCAGCTATCGTAATTTTTATAATTTTGTCTGATAATTTTTAACATTTCACATGTTGTTGCAAATATTCAATTATCCTTGATTAATTAACACAAAGAAGTTAACGCAGAATTGAGAAATTTTCTGCGAGATATCACTAATTGACATGCAAAGTTTCAATAATTAGAATTCGATTTAACCAGTATAAAGGTGTGAAATAAATCATAGGTACCAGAAAAAATACATAGACTTTTTCTTTATATGTGAAATCGAGAAACCATTCAATTAATATGAGAAATGTGCGAATTCTGAAGATCGAGTACAACATCAATTACGATGATAAATATATAAAGATAATTCATCTGCAATAAATAATCTTATAACGAAAGTAACAATGATTGATGATCTAATTTAAATTGAATTCACGTTATTTAGTTTTACACATAATTTTGTTATTATATATTATTATTATATTATATATAATTATTATTAATTATCAAATGTTACAATAATTTAATTTTTTGATAAATTAACATTTTGATAATTATCTAAAACCATTAGATAAGATAATTAAGCACAATTTGTAGTAATAATATTTATTTACAATATTTATAATATATATACAATATAAGAAATACAAAAAAGAAAGTACAAGTATAATAAATATAAGTGATACATATATAAATGAAAAAATCAGATCACAATAATTTGTTTAATTGAATAATCACAGAAAATCCGGAAATTACTTTTGACTCTAATAAATGTAATTGCTTATAGAAATATGAAAAAAAAATAATATAGACGTGTCCATGAAATAAACAACTTAATTGCAACACGCTCTAAGATAAGAGAGCTTGTGGTCATACTTTGTGATCTCTCTTGCTAGTCGATTCGTCTCGACCAGTCTTCTAACCGGAAGAAACGGCTTCTCGTTACTTCCTCCTAGATACGAGCAATCAAACTGTAAAGAAAGTGATCGGGCAACCTTAAGTTCAAGCAATTGATTTTTGTACATTTATATTTATATAACTATAAATCTATTACTGTTACAAATGAAATCTTTAATTTTATAGTATATATTTATAATATTATTTTTGTATAGTATATATTTTATCATTTGATGATATTTAAATAAATATTGAAAGGAAAAATTTTGTAAATTATAAAAGAAATTTATTTTGCATGGGTTAGTTGTATTACGATTGCTGAATATATATTGGTTAATTTGACTTAAAATTATAAGGCACATTTATAACCTACAAATTCTGACTTGTCAATTCATTACTAGATTATCATATTTGGCTTAAAAGTGACGTTTATAACTTATAATCTACAACCTGCAACTCGTGGATTAACTACTATTTTTAGAAATTATTCGCGAGACAATAGTAAGAATATCGTCAAATTTAAACTTTGCTTCAATCACAATTACGTAGTCTTAACCTAACACGTTCCAATTTCCGCGTCACGATGAAGTCTTCGACTGATATTCAAGTAAAAGTAACAAAATTTCTCGTGCGCACAACTATCACGTTTCCCGCCACAATTTCACTCAAATATTCTTTCCAAGCTCCTAAACACCTATAAACCGAACGAGCAATATACAGTGAATCACTTTTAAAGTTTCGCCTGGTGACGTCGCAACAACTTTCCATCGCTTCCTGCTATTCAGGCATATTTGAGATGAGAAGAAAGTAAAACGATTCTTAATACGTACCATAATAATATTTATTCCATTTGCCAATCTATCTTAATACATGTATAACTCTATGAGATATTATTTTTCGCAATCGATTCTCCGATCGTTTTCTGCCATTTTAACCTGACTGCGGAACGCGATAAAACTAGTTGCCCTTTACTTCGGTTCATCTCTGTAACTTCTTAAAAACGCTACTAGGTGGCATTTACAAACTGCAATTAATGTTACGATGATCTACGTTGAACCAGAAACTACGAACGACGTGTCATTTACGTTAATAAAATTGCATAATAAAATAAATCACAACGGTAAATAAAGTGATGAAATTAGGATTTAATAAAAATAGGGATTGAGCTGTCTTTGAATAATGTATATAGTATAGTTGTATTTGTATTAAAAAATTATTTTTATATAGAATCGTGACATAACCTAACAAGTATCAAAAGTAGCAAAAATAATACAATATTTTTGTGTATAAATATTTGTTTCAATGTTTCAGATCGATATAAATAATTTTTTAGACAATGTAATATTTTACAGTTTTGATTTACTTTTCATTATCTTCATTTAATAATGAAAAATTATTGTTTTCCTTTATTTTGTCGCATTATTTGATAAATGAAAATCATTCATTTATCAAATTATATTAATTTTTCTTAATTTTTCTTAATAGAGTTTATTTTTGAAATATATTCTCAATTTATATCTTCGACTGATATGGTTAACTATAAGATCGGTTTGACAATAGCCATTCTTCTTTTCTGATGAATGAATACGTATTTTTAATTAACCGTCTGCGAGACTAGCAAAAAATTCATTTCGCAATAATTTGTGAATCTTTTATTTCGGTGAATGTACACGGTTTCCAGGAATCAATAACTAAAGTTTGGTAAAATCAACATAACTGGATCTGACCAGGCCCAACGATTCTCATATTTCATGCATTCCTCCTAAATTTACAACGTTTATTAGCTATCCTAAAAAAATTGTTTTTTATAGTAACGATATTTTTTTAATATTTTGTTATTGCTAATTATTGAATTTTGCAAATTTATAAAAGTATAAAAAAATAAAAAACGAAATATTTCTCTTTTAAAATATTAAAATGAAGCATTTTATTTTTTTTTCTTTTTTATAATTTTTTTTATTGGATAATAATTTTAAAATTATTTCTGTAGATTTTTATTAAAAAATCTTTTAATTTCTTCTAAAAATTTTAATATAAATTTAATATAAATTTTTAAAAATTGGCAAAAGATTTTAACGATTGATAAGATTATTTTTCACAAACAAGAATGATAAATGATAAATCATCCTTCTTCAAAAATAAGAATTTGTATTAATGAGGATACATTACTGGTTTACAACATAGTTAAAGGGAAAATGGTAGATAATTGCCTGTTTTGCAAATTAATCTTTTATTTTTTTCACAGACAAACACAGACTAAGATGTGTTCTTTTAATCCAAAATCCACGATGAATTCGAAATATTAGCCCAATTACTCTTTCACTGGCACGAAACTCTAAATCTTTGTCAATGATCTCCGCAAGAACCTGATCTTTTTTTCTTAACAAAAAGAAAGAAAAAGAAAAAAAATGACCATTGTGGGGTGTTTCATTCAAGTTCTCGAAAAATTGCGTCAGAATCCATTCAATAACAAGAAATCTTGAAGAAGACTCTTCCATAATGCGCTATAAAGATTATTTTTTATTTTATTTGTATGAAACAAAAATGGAAATCTTCTTGTTGACATCTACGAATGACAAAGAATTGATTTTTATTTTTTTTCTTTTTCTTTTTTATCTTTGTTTTTTTTTCGAAGAGATTTCAATTTCAATTTCAATTTCAAAAAGAAGAATATAATACGATATAATAATAAACATGATAACGATAATAAATATTAAGAATGGTTTAACGATCGCAGGAATTAAAAGAGTTTTGTCATCGAACTCTTACATGTGATATCATATCGGTTGATCTTCACAGGTACTGTCTGACAGGATTTTATTATACGTTTAAAAAACATAGATTTCATAATAAATCATTGTATTCAAAGTGAAATATTTGCATTGAAAACTTCTGCATTAAAATTCCTTACAAGTTTAAATTAGGTTAAATAGAATTCTTTTTATTTCTTAAGATAGAGTCCCCTAGACTATCCTAGAATTCCCTAAAATCAGATTAATTTAAATTTCAAATCAAATAAAAGTTCTTGTTAATGGAATTAGAATTAAAATATTTAAAAAATAAATATCAATATTGTTAGAAAATGTTAATAAATATAATAAAGGCCATATCTTCATCTTTATATAATTTAATCATATAAATGTATTCACAAATTAATTGACGTCTCATGTATCATCTTTATAATTTTCATTCACTTTTTTTATGAATGAAGAAATCAAGTTGAAAAGAACATCTTCCCACGATCAATGAGAATAATCAATCACTTCCAATTGATAATAATAAAAATCCAATTAATTTTTTAATAATTAATCATATACCGATTTAAATCGCCTTGAAAAATTTTTTCACGGCGTATTTTATTCTCAATTGCATTCAGCAGAAAATCTATAATGTAACTTTCAATTTACTGTTCTTCATTGAAAACATTTTTAAAATGTTTAAAAACCATCAATTTATATAAAAAAAAGAAAAATAGAAAAAAATTATTTATCACTAAGATTATGTTAATATTCCTTTCTTACAATTTTGACGTTAATTGAATAGTAACAATAGAAGTAACGTGAATACATAGTATCATAGGAAAATCATGCAATAATCTTGATCAACGTCGACCATGTGAATGACTTTCGATTTTAAATAGTAAACTATAGAATTGAATACGAATAATGATGAATTTCTCAATGAAATTCTATATAAAAATTTGAAATTACCAACTTTACATACATATATACATTTGTTTCATTTATCTCGATTAATTAAGTTTAATTGGATTTTTCTTTTATTTAGATACACACATTATTATTTAAATTAATTAAAACAAAACATTTTTAAAATTTTTTTATATAAACAATTTTCTTGTAAATCAAATTATCAAAAATTAAATTTTTTACTTTTTATATTATAAAAAATATCAGAAAAAATAAATTAAACAAAATCTCTTTTATTTCCTAAAGTATTTAAATATTAAGTTCCCTAGATTTTTCTAGAGTTCCCTAGAATCCATTATTAATATTATGTATTTTTCATTGCGTGTTCAAAGTTTTATCAAGATAAATAACTTCGATATTTCTCGTCAAAAACGGAAAAATAATTTTATTTGGAAACCATTGAAACGACCGAAACAGGAATGTAATTAAACTTTTCCACGTGAACAATTAAAAGTACTGAGAATTCCGATAAAATCTCGGGAATACACGTTCCCAAGTCAAAAAGTTTACAAGAGATACAAGTGAAAGTGTTGCTATTATTATTGCCCATGATTACCAGGAAAAGCACCATTTAATTTGCAGGCTACCGAGGATGAAAGCATTTCGATGTCGCATGATCGTTTTCAACGAAAACCAGTTTGCATACTCTCGATCATCAATGACATTAATTTCAGTGGATCCTTCCTTTTTTCCGTTTTGTTCCGTCCTTGATCACTTTCATCTATTTAGATTCATGAATCGAGTCATCAATGACTCAATTATTTAGACGAAAATGAGAATTTTGGTCGACAAATAGGTGAAATCCATGGGAAGTGACAAAAATAAAGCGGCCATTGTTCCAATAGGAAATACCATTTTTATACATACTCTTGGAGAGATAGTGTTCGACCTTCATAAAAGCGTAACGTTCATAGGATCATGCGAAATTTTTTATTTTATGGTGCTAAAGCATTGGATCACATAATTATGAAATTGAACATAATGTTTTAATATGAGGAAAATTAGTTTCTTAATTATTATATATAATTGCTGTTGTGTTTAATTTGATTTCTGTTTTTTGTACTTGAATTTTATTATTCTTTGTTTATTTATTTAAGCTTATCTATTAACAATAATAGTTTAAATATAATTCAATTATTTATTGTTTTATTTATTTTTATTTCTTGTACTTTTTAATTGTATGCATTTTTTTCATAAAAAGCTTTCTTTTGTCTTCCATTCTTACATTTTTCTACTTTTTATTTTTCCATTTAATTGTTCGTAATGTAATAATAATATTATTATTAATAAATAATATTTCAATACATACAAACGTACAAATTGGACACTTTCAAATTCCCTAATACTTGAAACAGGTTTCTAGTATCATGTCTAGAACTAAATAATAGATTGCAGTGTAATAGAACAGGATTTATCTAGAATTCAGAAAAGAAATACAAACTGCAATTTTTCCCAACTCACGACTATGTAAAATATCGATCTACGTGTAGCAAAGTACATAATGCACGATTATATCTCCAGAAAAGATCGTAGATCGCGACTCGAAGTCATTGTGACTAACACGACACTGCTCCCTGTCTATTACGTAATATTCCTAAGAGTAAAACTTAAGAACAAATAGAAAGCTGTCTATTGGTAAATATTTTATCATTTTCTCATTTTCATTTTTAATTTTAAAATTAAAAAGTTTGCGGGAAAAACAATATATAACACGTATGCTTTCGATATATCGAATATTTGTAATATTAATATATCGAATATATTCATTGTATTTCAAATAATCGAGTTCGAAGGAATTAGCCGAGCTCACCCGAATTTTTCCGATCTGTCCCGAGCCCCTTTGGGATCTCCAATAGCATCGCAAGTAAGAAAAGGAATCTTTCTCTCTATTTTATTCACACTTGTTGTTTTTTACTTTCATCTTCGATATATTCAAGAAATGAATGGATGAAAGAAAATAGTCAGTAATTTCTAAATTGGCACCTAGTTAATAATAGACGTATAACGAGTACTAACAATATGCAATGGAATATTGTATTTTGACCATTAAAAACGCTACAAACTTTTTGAATAACCTAATATACGAAATTGTATGTATGTAACGTTAAAATATATATAGTTTCGAATTATATTTATCACTCTGAGTATGTTCCATTGAATGTAAATGAAGTTTCCGGTTATTACGATAACCAGACTGGTCGAAACAGGGTAATTTCTTCTTTTTTTTTTTTTTTT
>NW_006263372.1:490827-494696 GCF_000469605.1 Apis dorsata
CATCATAGAATTTCAATATACAAATATATATATATATATTTTACTAATGATAGAAAATTCCATTTTGCTTAATTTGAATTATTTTATATTATTAAAAGCATTTTTATTACCCTGTAAAATATAATTGGAATTTCAATTACAAGAAATTGGGCTTCTTTCTTATTCAACTTTCAATTTAAAAGTAAACATTATCGATATTAATTAATTGTGGAAACATTTTACATATTTTATTATTATAATAAAACTTTCATCATCAATGGATTATTAATTTAATGATAAACAATACACATTTTTAATTCAAGATGATTGTTTGTAAAATATTTTTTCTGTTTGGATCTTTTGAATTTTAATTTAAAATTAAAAATTTCAATGATAAGATTATAATTCTCTATAGAAAAAATCTATATAAACAATGAAACATTATGTTTTTTTTAATTTTAAATCCTTACGAGGAATACAAGTAAAATATATATGTTATTAATACCTAACTACTTTGTAATTTTAATCGTCCCTCCTCATTTAAAATGCTAAAGCATTTGCAACAGCATTACTTCATTACGAGATTAATGGTATACGTGTTTATACATACTTGAAAAAATGCAATCTACAATAAAATCATGCAATAAAATTTTCTTCGTGAAAATTACTTTTGGAGATAAATAAATTTTTTAAAATTAAAATAATCTCCTATTCAAAATGATTCCTCGAAGCGATGTTCATTTAAAAATTTCAAAACATTCCTCGTCATTTAACGTCATTATCGATCATTATTATTTTATAAACAAAATAAATTCTATTCGAAATATATCTAAAAGTTCAAATAGGTCACTATAGCCGATCTAGACACAAATGTATCTTTTATCTTTTACATGCACACACACATATATCGTCATCCCTCGACACTTTATCACATATTATTATTATATCACAATCCAATTTCGATTGAACCAACAATGAACTACTTTCTAATCTAATCTTCGTCCTTTTTTCTTCCTCCCTCCCTCCCNTGATTCAATGCTGATCCAACTTTCCTTCCGGGATCGTCGTCGTGTCTTATTCGCGTGTTAAAACGTCACCTTTTCTGCTCGTCTTTGTCGCTCGTTTAGTCCCAGGCATGCGTGAACCGACTCAACATGCAGGTTAGTTGCTGTTTCCTCTCGATGTATCTTCTTTATTCTCTTATTCTTTTCTTTCCCCCCTCCTTTCTCTCTCTCTCTGTCCTTTTTTTCTTTCTTCCTTTCTTTCTTCGAGCGCGTTGCGCAGCGGGCGAGGCGAAAATTATGTAACCGTGCGCGGATTTCTTCATCGCAACACCGCGACTCGTTGTAATTACATTTCCACCGTGAGAGATATCAGTTTCTGGCCAGCGAGCAAATTGTTGCTGCGCGGCCGAACCTCGTTAGCGCAATATATTCTAACGACAATGTTTGTAACGTGTAACACGTCGGTATGCGATACGTGTGTAACATTTTCTTCTACAGGATGTTTGATATAATTGTGGTCGATCTTTCGAGAAATCGATTATAAAGATCGAGGAAAAATTTTCGATCGAGTTGCGAGTTGTTACGAGCAACTGAAGTTAGCGTCGAATAAAAGCGAGATGAAGATAGAGTGAGATGGTGATGGTGACCTAGATAGAGTGAGACAGGGATACGTGAAGAGTGAATCTAAAAAATTTATAAATTAATAAATAAGTCTTAATTAATAATTTTGTCATATCGATTTTTATGTTTGTTATGAAATTGATTTTCTAAAATTGTCTTATATATATATATATATATGTATTTTACATATTTTAAGAAGATGTTTGGAACGAATTTAAAATTATATTAGTTTCAATATTTTTTATCAAGATTTCCTTTCTTTTTTTATTTATTTAGAAAATGAAAGGATCTGTAAATTGTAGACATCATCTCTTTAGTTAAAATTTTTTGCTTGTTATTTATTTTTTTTTTTAAATCACAAAGTGTTTTTTGAGGTTATTATTAATGTTCTTATTAACTCGTGACAAGAATTTAACATTGTATTCGATCGATTTTAGTATAAAGTTAAATTTTTATATTATCTTTCTTCATCAAATATTCATAAAAATATCTATAACTTTGCATCACATAATAATTTCCTACAAATTGCTTATTACTCGATTACTTTATTATGTAAATTTTACATGTATAGTATTTCTCCATATATTTAAAAAGAATTACACCACATAAAACTTATTACACAAACTATAAAAATGACTTCACCTTTATCTATATCATTTTTAGTATGTCTCTTCGTAATTTATATGTTAATGAGTCTATAGTATCATTGGAAAACTGTTGTGTGTTATTATCTGAAATATCTATCTCTTAAAAACGTGTCATTTATGTGATACATTTATATTCATTATGTCTAAAAATATTTCGAAAATAAGTAACAGTGTGAAGTACTTATTTTTGGGATTCGATTTTTGATTTTTGATCAAAAATTCATAAACAATTCTCTTCAAAATAGAAAAATATATTTTACACGTATTAAATATTAAATGTATAAAATTTCTAAAAATATAATATCTTATATCTTAATTTCTTTTTTAAATTATTTTTCTTTTCTTTCCACTTACATTATATTTCCAACACAATTAATAAAAATAATTATCCTTTACGAGTTCAATTCTTCAATTTATCGATTCATTCATTCACAACAATTTTTCCGGTTTCATGTTTCAGCGATGTGACGCAGCCCGCCAGGAATATTTTCACGCAAAATGATTCGTGCCCTTGTCCTTCTCTGCATGGTCGTTCTACCTCTTGTACGATGCCACAAGGTAAGAGTATTGTCGAGTACCATCGGGATAAACAAGGACAATGTTTTATTCCGTGCAAATGTTTCCTTAAAACAAAGAACACGTGTATACGTTGGTCGTGGCGTTGACTCGAAATGACAAGATTATTCGCGGAATCGGACAAAGTTAATTGTCGATCCAACGCTGATTACAAGACCAATTCACGCTGCGTAAACATTGGCTTCCGTTGCAAACGTTAGGTGTTTCCTCAATAGAAGAAAGAAAAGATAATTACACTCCTATTTATGTTTATCATTTTACGTTATTAATAGAACTTCTTTGCATAATTCTTTGCATAATAATATTTTAATAATATTACTAGTGGTAATAATAATCATATTTATGGTTTTACAATGTTATCTACGGAGATCTCTTATATAATTTGATTTTTTTAATATTATCAGTGAATTTTAATACTAAAATAAAATATATATAAATATTATAATTTTAATATTGGTAAATTTTCGAAGTTGAAAATTCCAGATTTGTAATATTAACAAATTTTAATTTAAAAAAAATAATAATTTTAATTCTATCTATTTAATTATCATTTCATGATATTATCGACGGAGTTTCCTTACATAATTCGATTATTTTTAATATCTTTAATGAATTATAATATTAAATACAATGATATAATAATATTAGAAAAATCAAAAATTGCAATTTTCTAATATTAGTAAATTTTTTATAAAAAAAAATAAAATCGCTATATATTCTATTTATGCTTAATTTTGCAAAAGAATCTATTCAAAATAAAGATCGATAAACTTATTTTACCTATCTAAAATATTAATCGTTGAACATTTGCGTAACAATTTGTATTTTTCAATGGACCGTGAAATATTCCATTGCTGAAATAATTAATTCGTGAAGGAATTAGCGTTTTATTTCGTTTTTTTTTTTTTCTTCATCTTTTCTCCTTCAATTGAATTTAATATACAATTTCATAATGAATAATTAAGAAAACATGTTTCGTGGAAATGCTTGAACAGATGGTATCCCTTTCTCTCTCTCTCTCTCTCTCTCTCTCTCTCTCTCT
>NW_006263372.1:495107-496286 GCF_000469605.1 Apis dorsata
GATTTTGCACAATGGGAAGTGAAAAGTGAGTCAAGTGTCGTAAAAGAATGCGAGCACGAGGATAATAGGGACAATGGCGGCGATAAACGTCATCGGTAAAGTAACGTGGGAAGAGAGAGGAATAAATTACTGCATTGAACTCGAATCTAACGTGGTGCTTTTTCGATATAATTTCGAGCGCATCGTATCACTTTGGACGACGATCAATCTTCGATCCGATCAATCGATAAATTGACTTTCCTTCCTCGAAAATATCGTTTTATGTATTTTCAATCAAGCATTGATCGATCGATTCTCGTAATTTCTCTTAAGTTAATTCAAGAAAATTATATTGGAAATAAGAAGAAACGAATAATAATTAAATATCTCTTAGAAGATCTTGAGATTAATCCTCTGTGAAAAAAATAAATCACAGCCACTTGAACAGAACAGAACAGATTGATACACGATTGATAAAGGCTAAAGAATAAATAAAAAAAAAAAGAGGTTAAACGCTGATAATAAATAAATCAAACGAGATGGATAATATTTGAGTTGACGTAGGATTTGCCACAAGTTGATAAGAAGTTGCGTCGAAATACGATACGATAAAAAAGATTAATTCTTAATAGGCAAAAATTTGATTCGGATTTTCCCGAAGGAACTTGAAGAATTTGATAAGAATTGTGTTATATTTTTGTCGTGTGATAAGGATATCTTTTCTGTTTACATTGTAATATCATCTACAAACACCATCAAACCTCGTAGAAAATATGATATTTTCATTGATATCAGACAATTCAATTGTAATTCATCGTTAGACTAGATTATATTTGCTATATTTCACACGTGTCGACCAATAAAGGGGAGGTATTAATTATATGGCTCTAAGCTTCATAAATCCACGAAATCTATAATATATTACAATTTTTTAAGATTCGGTGCAATCAATTGCAATTTCCAACGGACAGAATCTGTCGTGATCGTAAGATTTGAATGATTTGTGAGTGTGCGATATAAAGGCGGATTTCAGATTTAAATAAATCAAATGATAATGTCGTTGAATTTAAAACAGAGGAACGAGATAAATTAAATTAGAAAACTAGAGAAATATATAGAACAGATTAAATCACTAGGAAATTCCATATTTTTAAAATTCTTTTAATTTTAATATCAGGACACGTAGATATAGATTTAATT
>NW_006263372.1:496486-499042 GCF_000469605.1 Apis dorsata
CTTAAAAATTAGATAATCAATTTGGATGGAATCGATTTGCCTTTGTACAGAAAGGAAAAAAAAATAGGTACAGAAATCTAGGGATCTCTAGGTAAAGAAAATTCAACAATAAATATTCATCTTTCGATATTTTTTTCAATACTTACGACAGGACGATAAATCATCTACGTTTTTAAACAATAAATCTATATATTGATATTTAAAAAACAATTTGATTTTTTTAAATAAATGTCACATGATTAATTTTCGAGAGAGAAATATTATGGAAATACGTTGCTAGTTACAAACATGAAGACACGTAAGACCGATGCTTTTAAGCAAAATGTTAATAGGTCGATAAGTTTCGTGTGAATCCCTGATATAATCAGATATAATCAATCTTTGTCAAACTGAGCGATATATATCTTGCAAAGTGCGAGCATCGTGCAAGTCATTATCAACCTTTCTCCTTTTTCACGCTTTAAATAGATCTTCCACCACCTCATTTTAATTAAGTTAATTTTTCCATAAGTTAATTACCATCAATATTTAAAAATTTTAAAGATTACTACTCCAAGAATTATAATAACCGAATGCCGAAGCAAAAGAGTTTAAAAATCCACCAGGTATCTTCTGTTTTCCATTAGATCCCTAGATTAATTCACTAGGGAGAAAAAATTACTAGTTCATAAATTGCGCCGGTAGAGGGCGCGGGTATGCTCACACTTGCATTCCTTTATATTCCTTTCATCAATTTATATTATATACGACGAGAATCGTTTTGCCATCAGACGATCGTTAAATTTCTTACCTGACCGCGCCTTTCAAAATAACGTGTCGCAATAAAATGAGAAAAATCGTGAATGGCTCGCGCTCGTTTATCCGCCAGTGATCGGCCATGGCAAATGCGCGCCGCTGCTTCATTGCTGTGCCAACCATTGAAGAGAGGGAAAAATCGTGCTTGGGGTTCGTAGTACGCATACAATTAGGAGAGCAACATAGGTGATACGGATCTTTTTCGAGCAAATCCGGTTCTTTAACTCGACGAATGGGAGGTTGTCGTCGTTAAAAAATAATTAAAATTTGTTTTAACGAATTGAACGCTACTAAATGAAAGAACTGCAATCAATTAATTATTTGATCGAATTCATTTGAATCGGAAAAAAGAGAGAGTCAGATTCTAAGATCTATATATATATATATTAAAATAATAAATTCAAAATAAGATTTGAGATATTCAATTTTTAAAAAAGTTAAAATTTCACCCTTTGAACGATTTGTTTTTTAATTTTTTAAAAATTGCAAACGGATAGATTGAAATATACAAACGATCTTCTTAATGAAACACTTGACATATTAAAATTACGGAGAAACTAATGAATAATAAAACAAGCCTTTTTTTACATAAATAAACCTATCAAATTATAACAAATTAAACAAATGGAAAAGAAGATACTTTTATCCCTTAGATATATCACTTTACATCAAACAAAATCACAATTGGAGGGAATCTTGGTAACGAGCCTGCGCATCGGGGAGGGCCAAAGTGGTTTACAAAGTTTACAAATAGGACGGAGCCCGTGATCGAATTTCCCAACGTAATGAGTGAAAGTGATCGACCTTAAAGCGAGCGATCGTAAGCCAACCGAGCGTTAGTTAATTGCGGCTCGATTTCTGTGACACGGCGTACGTGGCTGGGCGATCTTAAATGGTAGAAGCAGACCTTGGGCCGTGATTGGAAAAACTTTTAAATGCACACGCATCTATTACCTCTGTCCACGTATCACGTATGCGCCTGTTGATCATTGTCCTCGCGACTGCACCCAATTAACCATGCACTTGGCGGCGACAATGCTACTCTTTGTAACGAAACTGCCCCGGCCGAGATTTGCTAATACGCGTAATTGCCGCAATTGAGGAGGAGGAAAAACGCGCAACGCCAGGCGTTTGCTCGCCCGTTTTTTTTTTACGGGAGTAATTATGATTTGGAAAGAACGACGATGACGCGAAGGACTTGTTCTCCTGTTTTTCCGAGAATTGAAAATTGTTTTTTTTTTTTCGAAGAATTTTGAAAATTGTAATTGATTATTGAAATTGATTTTATTAAAAATTATCGTGAAAAATAAACTGATTAATTTTGTCGAAAAAATTTAAGGAAAAAAATTCGATGGTGTGGATTGAGGTAGATTATTCGTTTTTTTTTCTTTTTTTTTTTCAAAGAAAAAGCGAGCAAAGGTTTCGATTAAGGAGAATTTTGAAAATTGTAATTGATTATTGAAATTGATTTTATTAAAAATTATCGTGGCCTTGAAAAATAAATCGATTAATTTTGTCGAAAAAAATTTAAGGAAAAAAATTCGATGGTGTGGATTGAGATAGATTATTCGTTTTTTTTTCTTTTTTTTTTTCGAAGAAAAAGCGAGCAAAAGTTTCGATTAAGGAGAATTTTGAAAATTGTAATTGATTATTGAAATTGATTTTATTAAAAATTATCGTGGCTTTGAAAAATAAATCGATTAATTTTGTCGAAAAAATTTAAGGAAAAAAATTCGATGGTGTGGATTGAGGTAGATTATT
>NW_006263372.1:499053-499553 GCF_000469605.1 Apis dorsata
ATTATATAATTAACATGTCAATCGAATTACGAATTTGAAAGTATACGAAACTATTGTAATGAAAGTGACAGATATTTTTTTTTTTTTTTCTCGTTATGTTATTATTATAGTTCGCGTTATAGTTCCCACGATAGTGCCACGATTACTTTTTCTTCGATATTTCAACACTTCGCTCTTGGCCGGGAACAATAACGAGCGAGAGAATATATCTCCATAACGTGAAAAAAAAAAAGGAAATTGATAGCATCGAATCGATATCAGTCGCTCGAAATTTAGTAAATTACATAATGATTGATAATAATAAGAAAATTATCTGTGGCCAGTAAACGAAATCATAGATTGCAAAATGATATTTTCGAAATATTTTTCGGTTTTCTGAACGGGTTATTTATTTTCTTTATATTTGTATAAGTGAGGTTAGGTTTAAATTAACCAATCTCTTAAGTAAAAAAAAAAAAAAAAATAACATATTTTCTCGTTGAGAAATTGAAAACTTTCAT
>NW_006263372.1:499687-502563 GCF_000469605.1 Apis dorsata
ATGTAAATTGATGAAAAATAAAAAAAAAAAAAGAAAAATCGAAAAATCATAAAAGTTTTTTGGAATTAAAAAATTTGACTTATACAAGAATGAATAGTGCGAGAACGGTTTAGAAAAAATATATATCAAATCTAATCCAGAGATCTTAATTAAAATCCTTCGAGTTGTCTTATGGGCCCCTTAATTAAACTTTCGTCACGCGAATATCAACGCTTTTTTTTTTCGTTCCACGGCGGAAACGACAGATATAAAACACATTCTTACGGTAAATTTCTTGCCTGTTTCAGATCCACGAACACATGACAAGGGAGGAGATGTTATCGGTGTTTCACACAGGACACGAGTCTGGTAATCACAATAAAAAAAAAAAAATAAAGAAAAGAAAATTAAAATTATCTAACAGATAGGCAGCCATGTTCTCTTTCAATTTAAACACTATTCACATTTACTGCCTTACGAAGAAATCGAATTCTTTAAATTAAATTTATTTTCCATTGTATTCTCTCATTAACATATTCGAGATGAAACAAAAAACGCGTTATTGCGCAAGCGCAGAAATTATGCTGGTTTTCTATTCGTCGAGATCCATCCGCCATTTTTTATTTCCATTTTCAAATTTCAAATCGAACAAGCTTCGAACAAACAAAGGATTAATTAATTAAAAATATTTGACAAGTTAATAATATTCTCTGGCGAGATTTCAAATCGATTTTGATATTTCGAAAATATTTAGAAATAATGAAACGAAGAAAATTTTTCTTCAAAGATTCGTTTCAGTGTGACAACACTTCGATTCATTATTTACGAGTGAAACAATCGATTTCAATTTTACTTTCACAATTTTAATCAAGGTTGATCGTTAATTTACATCATTAGTAGAGAGTATTACGTATCTCTATTTGCATTTACTTTAAAAACACAAAGTGTCGTGAAACTTAACGTTGACTGACTTAAAATTATTTATAAAAACCAGTAACTTAAAGTTAAATTTAAATAATTCTACGAAACAATTAAAAGGAGAAAAAATTTAATTGATAATATCATTTTTATTACAAAATCATATTTTGTATTAATATTACGTGATATAAACTGGAGATTTACTTAATCAAAAATTGAATAAATAAAAATTGCCTGAATGTAATCGCAATGTAAAACCATAAAGAAAGATAAAAAAGACAAATTTTTAAATTCTAGTACCGACGTACGAGATTGTGCCTGTGTTGCATTCGGTGCACAAAAGGAGTACAAGGGAGCCGGAGATACACTTGAAGGCCTTCGGGAAGGACATCAGTCTGTCGCTAAAGCCTACGGAAGGGTTGCTCAGAGGAAATCATTTGCCCATGTGGACCGTCACGAAGAATGCGTCGCAACCTGATGGCCTCCGCTATGAGAAGGTGACGAATGTAAGTTTTCCGCATACATTGCGAAAAATTATTTTTAATTTTATCTTTTTTTTTTCCCCCCTCTCTCTCGAAAAAAAATTAATTTTTTACTCGATCTTTCCACACATCTTTTGTTTGCGAGTATTTAAAAATGAAAAGAAAACGAATCAGAAAACCAAATAAATGCAAAATTGTGCAGAATCGCATTAAAATCCTCGTCAAGCATTTCAAAATATATTTTAATATTATCTTTCAGCATTTATCCTCGTCCTCGACCACAATATAAATTCCCATTCCTTTCGTCATGTCATTCGACATTTAACGAGACACGTTAAGGTGGAAGGCAAAAAAAATGAGGCCTCTTCTCTTCTCTCTCAATTTTTGCCCCACGGAGTTTGCATTATCCCTTTAAATGGTCGAAATCGCATAAAATCGTATCTCTACGTATGGCAAACAACACCGTGGCCACACATATTTTAATAATTGTTCTTCCCGTTTCAGGCCGACGTGGATATCGGTGACATCTATCAAGACACGACGAACATGGCGTCCATTCTGTTGCACCGGGACACGAATGGGAAAGTGCTCGTTGTAAGAAGCTATTCTTTCTTAATGCACCCTTTCGAAATTCCCGCCATTATTGCGGGCTCGTCTTTCGTCAACTGGCGCGATTCACTTAGGAGCCGCGTCTCGGTTATAATTACCGTAATACCGCGTGAATCGTTGTCGTGGAATTAGCAGAGACACGATTAAGAAAAGATTGTAGTGAATCATTCTTACGACGTCTGGCAATTCGTGAAACAAGAGAGTAGGAATTTAACGACACGAGACATGAGAGAAAAATTTATCGAAAACGTTTAACGTGGTAACCTAATTAATTAACCTAACCTAATCTAATCTCTTTTTTAATATTAAATCCTATTTTCTATTTTATTCCGTAAATTCCTTGGTGTTGAATCGAAATAGTGCTATCCTACTCGATTTTTCTCAGTTTTTCTTGTCAAAAAATTTATATTCATGAAAGATTTTTAAACTTTGTATCGAAAGATTAAAATGGTTGGAATCGTCAATATGTTTGATATTTAAAACAAAAGTAAGGTTAAAATTGTTTGTTTGTTCAGAAATTTTTCCACGTGCTTTTATAATCATGCTATTTATCAAATAGTTACGCATTTGACAAACAAAATGGAACATTGGAAACGAAGAAAAGTTACACGAAATGACATTTCGCGATCGTTTTGACATTTCCATTTCGAGCTCGGGTAATCGCACAAAGCGCGTTACGAAGATATCGCTTGTGCAAAACCACGGAAAAAAGTAATAAAATTCACTATATCGGTTTCATCTTGCAGAACAGTAACTTATAGCTCACTAGGTAGCTAGCTATATACTCCTGATT
Source organism: Apis dorsata (assembly GCF_000469605.1). Classification (NCBI taxonomy): domain Eukaryota; kingdom Metazoa; phylum Arthropoda; class Insecta; order Hymenoptera; family Apidae; genus Apis; species Apis dorsata. The sequence goes on from NW_006263372.1 coordinate 502,469, forward strand.
ATGCGTCCAACCGACCGAGACTCAATTTCACTTAGGAAGTTCGATCTTTTATGAAGTCGTAAAAAAAAAAAAAAAAAAAAAAAAAAAAAAAAAAA
>NW_006263372.1:502625-507160 GCF_000469605.1 Apis dorsata
TTACTCATCGAATTACTCAAAGTCCATTGACAGAATTGTTAGGAAAGAGATACTTGACTTCTTAGGTGTAGCAGAACTTATTTATAATTATATTTCTTTACAAAACTTCTTCTTTTAAAATCATTCCACTGGAAAAGACTAATTTATCTTGTACCATTATTTTTTTTTTTTTTTTTGTATCTTTAGTACAGTACATAATACAATACAATATATAAAGAATATTGGTTTCAGTATAATTGGTATATAAAAGTATCTTACTATATTATACTATATTGAGGATGCTTAAATATTATTACATTATTGAGAGTATTTTTTATATCTATTTGTTTTATATTCTACTATTTAAATAGTATAACATTACCAATAATTATCTTCATATGATTACCTAGATGTTTTAAGCAAACTTGAGTAGTTAGTTAAGGAAATGAAATTACCATGCATTTGCGGCTTCTATTATTAGAAATTGAGTATGTTACGGAGAATAAATCATTCAAGAAACAAATTGCCCGTGGATTTATGTTCTTTGTGCTATTCGCTAGGAGAATAATTAAAAACCATTGTTATGATGATTGATAGTGCAATTTGAAGGAAAATAATGCAATTAGTAAATTCGTGTGTAAATATAAGAAGGTCTTTGAATTTTTTTCTTTTTTGTGAGAATAACCGATAGAACTCTTGTTAATTACATAACAAGACGTGAAACAAACAAATTGTCTCATTGTCAATTCCAATAGTGAAATGTATTAGAGATCTACCTTGACAATGATTTCATTTATGACCACGGGTAGAATTCTTTAAATCAAGCGAATCCATTAATAAAATTTGCACGTGGAAGTATTTCAAAGTCATTATCGTTATTAATAACATTTTTTTTATTAGCGTCGAGGTGTTTCTTATATAATAATACTAATGACTTTAATAACATTAATAATTTTTTTTTCATAATTTCATAATGAAACTAAAAATATAAATATATATTATTTATTTTGGATGGAGACAAAATTACTATAATTAAAAATTTTTAAAAAAATGTATAAAATAAATCTTAATTCGTTATATCATAAAAATAGAAAAATTATTTTATTATTTAATTTGTTATTAAATTAACAAATTATAAATTTTTACGAATAATTATATATATTATGAATAATTATATAAAGTATAAGAAAACAAAAATAAAGGAAGTATAAAGGAAACATTAACAATTAAATGCAGTGTAAATTTTCTATATGTAATCGTTGAAAAAATCGTATTCACGTTCTCGAATGGAATTCCGATTCTTTCACCTTGATAATATCTTGGCACATCGAATGCACATTATGCAGCAATTCATTGAAAATTCAGATCTAAAATTAACATTTTCTGTAACATCAGAGTATTCTCTACGGTATAAATTTCACTGTTTATAGTTTCTTTTTATCACTTTATTCATGCTTCAAAAATCGGATGAAAGGATGTCCTTGACAACGATCTGTTAATCACTGCGTAGGATGAAGCATGTTTTTGCAGTGTATGTGAGAGAAGTGCGAACAAACTTTTGGAAAGCAATTTTGACATATGATAAAGTATATAAAAAATGCGAGAAAAAACTGTTATATTTTAAAAAATGATTACACGTGATAAAATTTTCTCAATATATTCTTAAATTTTTAACACGTGACAATTTGTTTCCCATCCAAAATCAATAAATATTTTATTAAAATATAATATATTTTTAAAATATTTCATAATTTGATAAAAGTAACTTGAGTATTTTATTGTAATAATTCTATTATACAAAAAATATAGGAATTTCTTTCAATTTTTATCTACAATAATTAAATCAATCAATTTTTATCTGAAATATTATAAAATAATTAAAAATAGTTCTTTACTTTTAATTCATCAAAAAAATATCACGTTAAAATGACATTTACTTGTTGTGAAACATCTATCAATTCTATTTAATGTTTATCTAAAATACTTTAATGTCGAATTAACATAAGGAGTTAATCTATTCTGTAGATATATTAACCACTAATAATTGTCTTCTTCCATACGTTAACCACTAATAAATTTCTATTGTAACACACCTTGCTGTCAAGTCATAAGTAGCTTTACCACTATGGACGACCTAACCTAATTTAAGAATCCCGCACATTAACCATCAATGATTCTCTTGTTACGACTCTTGTATAAATAACCACACGAATAAATTCCAAAGACAACAAATATCGTCAATCCGCATTACATAATGCCGTAAAAGCGTTGTTCTATATGACCCCACGTGTCCTGACCTTTCGCTTTCACTCTCCCTCTCTCGTTTGACCAATGTACCTCTCTCGAATCGCGAATCGAATATGTTGATCGTACCCGGATCGAAAATATCAACAATCGATCGATTGATTTCGATTACTTCACAAAACGCGTATTTCATTTTCGTTAAATTCATATTAGAATTAACACGTTGCTGTAATTACAAACGATATAGACATAAGTCGTTGACCATTGAATGGAAAATTGGCGTATAGCGCATGCGCATTTAAGCTATTAACCGATCATACTTCGTTATCTCGTTAAATGTGCAGTTAACATATTATTGCGGCAGGAAATGCTAATTAGTGCTATTGTTTATTTTATAATTGAGAAAATTGAAAAAATAGCATGAATTTAATAATTGAGAAAATTGAAAAAAATAGCATGAAAATTGAAAATAAGAATATAAAAATATTGAAATTGTAGAAGATTTTTAAAAAATTTTAGATTAGTAGAATATTAAGTTTGAAAATTAAAAATGAGGATTAACCTTAAATGTGTTTATGAAAGTAATTTTTAAAATTATAAATGAATAATAAATATTTAATATCTTAGATATCTAAAAATAATATAATAATAGAAAAAAAAGATATAATAAATTGTTATCTCTCTCTTATAAAATATCAATATTATATATATTTAAAAGAATAACAAGAAATCTTGATTCTAACTAGGATGGCAATATTGGTTCAGAACTAGTAATACGACCACTGCCAGATAGGATATTGCACGAAGTAGTAGGCAAGAATTCGAATCTTCACAGAGAAGAGTTATTGCCAAACGTGACACGAAGTAAAAGGAACTTGAAGCATACGAATCATCACGTGGTATACAAGAAAGTGAATCGTTCAATTGGCGACGAATACAGCGATTACAGTGAGTGATCTTTACGTGTTACCACATCGAAGGTGAAATCCACTTGAGATCGATTTCTCGTGATTAAACATCGATTTTAGCATTGATGGAGCCTGACCACATGGCCAAGAGGTTTAGATCTAAACGATCAATTTCCATCAGAAGAAAAAGGGAAGCACCATACGTGATCTACCCAGAAATTCTGTGCATCGTTGACTATGATGGATACAGGTTAGTTAAAATCAATATTTAAGAAAGTAATTATTAAAAGCATTATTGATATTTTGATTATTTAATTTAAAAAAAATTTATTAAAATCATAAAATTTTCTAAATTCCATAAAAAATATGTTATTTACTATAACCTATATTTAATATGTAATTTAATATAAAGCAAAGTTTATAATTTAATCTTTGTTTTTTATCAGATTACACGGTGGTGATAATGTACAGATCAAGAGATATTTCGTGTCCTTTTGGAATGGAGTAGACTTGAGGTACAAATTATTAAAAGGACCAAAAATTCGCATCAGTATAGCTGGAATCATAATATCACGGGTGAAGTACAATTTGATAATCTTTTACCAAAATATGATTGTTTCATGAATCAATCTAGTTTTGGTTATTCACAATTTTCTATCTATTTTTTTTTCTTACCTGAAACAATTATTATTCAGGGAAGAGATGCTACGCCTTATTTGGAAAGAAATCGCGTCGGTCGAGATGCAATCGATTCGGCAGCTGCGTTGACCGACATGGGGAAATATCTCTTCCGAGAAAGACGACTTCCGGTGTATGATATCGCTGTCGCTGTTACAAAGTAAGAGTGCACATTTCTTTAAATTCGATTTAACTTTTACGTTTCACGTGATTAACATACGAAAAAATGTTCTATTCTGTTAACTTCTCTCTCTTTCTCTCCTTTTTTTATATCCTTCTCTTTATCCCTTTGATATCGATATAATGCATTTAAATAATTTCCATTTTTTTTCTTTTTTACAATCAAAATTGGAAAATAATGAAAACTCGAAAGAAAAATAATGATATAGTAATTTGATAAAAACGTATTTGAAAGATTATTATTATTATAGAATGCCGATTTCGATCAAATTTCAAAAATGAGTATATCTTTGACATTATGCTATTTTATCATTTTACCACAGCAGTGATTTGGTGATTTCATACTGTTTGATTTTTATTTCGCAAAACAGGTATGATATGTGCCGTCGTAGGAAAGGCGGCCGCTGCACTAAGGGAACTGCCGGTATGGTTTATTACATAGCGATCACGCTTTCTTTTTCAACTTATTTACTTTTCTTCGATTTTTTTCTTTTTTTTTTTTTTTTTTTTTTTTTTTTTTTTTTTTTTTTTTTTTTTTTAAATTTT
>NW_006263372.1:507329-513797 GCF_000469605.1 Apis dorsata
TCTTTTTCTCTAATTAGCATTGTATAGTATTCACATCTAGCTTGAATGTATATTAGTTTTTCACATTGCCAAGATGGCGTACTCAATGGGGATGGTACGTTTATGGAGGTTAACTCAAAAGTGATATTCTTTTTTGTTGAAATGAAAATCTATATATATATTAAAATATTTAGTTTTGATATAAAAAAAAAAGCACAGTATACGTAATATAATTTAATAATAAAGGTTTAATTTTAATAAACGAGAAAGAATTTCACTTAATTTTTTGTAAATACGGTATTTGAAAAAAAAAAGCATTTAGTTTATAATTATTTAATAGTGTACGCCATTTTAGTAAAAGAATGAGCTTGCTATACATTTTGCATATTCATTATTATTTTTGTAGGAACGAATTATAAGATAGAATTGAACTTAAAAAGGTAATGGTATACTAATCATATATAATCAATAACATACAGGCTTTCTTTTTATCTCAATTACATCATATGATTATTTATGAATATGATCAAACATAGGAATTATTCAGATTAAAAAATCAAAATTTATGCATCCTAAACTTCTTTCTAATCAAAAAACATCAATAAGCATGTATACATAGTGTGGAAAATTTCACTTAAATTTTTAAAATCATTGAATCATTAATAACAAGCCCCATTATAGACATATATATAAAAGATAATATAAAAAAATATATTTCGTTAAAGGGAAAAATTAATTTACAAGTTTTTTAACTCGTTGTTCACAATACGATGTACATAACCTCTACTTTTCTCAACAAATTTATATGTATTACATACATACATAAATGATATTCTTACATATTATTTCGAGAAATAACAGTTTAAAAACTATTAAAACAAGAATCTGTAACTATTCATACCTGAGATGCAATATTCGCTAATTGGTAATTATTATTTACACGCGTGCTACTAGTAGTATATTTGCTTTATTATAAATTCACCGCTATCACCTTTCGCAAGCCGTATCCTCAATGCTGAACGAGGAGATTTTGAATAGGATATGTAATAAAGCTTCACGATATTTGCTTTATTATCAATATCATTTTTCGTGAATCAATATCATTAATCATCTATTTTATATAAAATCTTGCAGAAATTTAAAAAAAATATAATTTTTATAAAATTTTCATTTGCATTACGAAATGTCATTTTATATTTTCATTATTCATATATAAAGTTCGTTCATTTCTTTTCTATGATAATTATTTTCAAAAAAATTAAAAAAAAAAAAAAAACGTGCTTTATGCATAATATATTTCAAAATCAAAAACCATCTTTATTCATTATATATTATAAATTAACATGGTTTAATAGAAAATGTATATAAAAAATTATAATATCTCACAATATTACACAATATTATGTATAAAATATACATTATTGTTTATCAAAATATCATATAATGGATTAGATATATATGAATGTTTCCAACAATTGTCCCGTGACGTGGTTTGAAATAAACAGGGGTTGTGAATCCACATGATAAAGAGGAAATTTTGTTGTTGCATTGCAGATTAGATATGTGCAGGAGGCAATACGCGAATGACGTGTGCAATAGAGGAACCGCAGGTACGTTTCTCGAATTCGAAAGAAACGAGATTGACGAGAGCCGAAAATTATTTGATTTATTATCTATATGCACTGCTCTTGCGAACGTTTATATTTCTACATTCTAAGATTTTTTTTTTTTTTTTTTGCTGCAACTCGGCGATTTAAGATATGGTTAAAAATACGATAAAGGAAGTCCTCGAGACTTTCACAACCAGGAATCTTTTGTGGTTTATACTGTTCGAGAGTTTAAAATGTAAATCATGTTCTTTTGAATTTTTCCAATATTATATAAATTTAAATAATTTATAACATTAGTAATAAAGCCTATGTCTAAAAATTAAAAATTAAATTCTTTAGAAATCTTTCAATAAATTCTAAAGTAACATCTTTCAAGAAGTGAAATTTAATATGAGCTTGATTTTTATTTTATCAAATAATATACAAAGAAAAAAATATTAAAATTATTAAAAAGTGATTTATTATTAAAAATTTTTAATTTTTCACTATTTGTTTTATACTAAATTAAATATTGAATTATTTTAAAAGTATTTTAATTTACTTCTATTTGAATTTGCTTTTAAAAATTAAATTTAATTGTAAAGTATTTTACAAAAATCTCGAATGGTATAATATTCTAATCATGTTTATGTTGCTTTGTTCTATTCTGTTTGTTTTCACCTTCTAATAGCTTGAAAACTTCTTTACACTATGTTTGAATTTAGATTGTAAAGAGAAAAATGGCGGGTCAGAAAAATGGCAATTGCAGCTTCCTTCTGAGCTGAACGTGAAACATTCTATCGCGGCTTACCACGCGTATTTTCTTGTTTCTGAATTTCACTTTTCTTAGTCTGGGATACACGTTTGCCTTTCTCTCCTTCACTCCTTCTATCACTCTTTTTTTCACTTTCCTGATTCTTACTGTGAATGTATATATATATATATACACAAGCAAAAATGAAAGTGGTTCTATACTTGGTCTAAAAAAGCTAAAAAAAGGAAAAAATTTTATTTGAAAGTTTTTTTTTTTTAATTCTTTTCTTCTATTCGTTCATTCTGCACAGTGGCTACGGTTTCTTAGTTGTGTATATTTGTTTGCATACACATAAATCGTACACGACCTTGGCATTTATACAATCTATCATTTGCAATACACTTTACCACAGAATTTTTTCAAATTAATCGTTCAATCCTAATGGTATTTCATTAATCTAAGAATAATTTAAGAAAATTATCATCCTTATCACTTCCATGTTCACTGTAACGTTCCTGAATCACTCACACTCACGCCCTCTTTTTGTCTCTTCGGGCTGCATTACTGTCAAGGACTGATTGATCGGTAAGTTTCAAATCGAAGCGACCGAGAATTTTAAAATGAAAGATAAATCGAATAAATAATATCGTAGAAATTAATATATTTTATTTTTTTTTCAATATTAGAAATCCTTCTAGAGGAAGAATAATCAATTTTTGAATCAATCTTCATAGCAGAAAAAATTTTGATTTATTTCGAAAGCCTTGGTTAATCGATTGACGTTAATTAACAAATGCATGTTTGCTTATTAATTAATTAAAAGCTTTTCTAATTAAACAAATATTTATTATTAGTTAATTAGATTAATATTGGTATCAAATATTCGTTAAAATTTCGTAACTAATAATAATATCGATAATGTCTTACCTTCTTAAAGAACGTGTCTTTGTTTTTGAGAATAGAAAAAGAACAGCAAAATCATTTCACAATTCAAGTTTAGTTCATATTGCCAATTTAGTTGCAATATGGTCAGTTGCAGTACTTTCGAATTGAGGTTATATACCTATTAGCGATCAAGTCGTGATTCTGTTACGATATATAACTTAGATTATCACGATACAATCATTGTTTCGACACAGTGTATTCATAAACGAATTTTAGTTTCCTTTCACAGCACGATCACGATTCCAGTACGATTTATACAAATTTTCAACCACTAATTCAATCTAGTTTCAATAATAATTCGAAATACGTAGTTACGTATTCTTTTAAAGATTCACGTGACAATACTAAACGTTTTGTAATAGTTACATATATTATACTCTAAATACATACGATTGTTTGCAATATACAAAATTTTCTATATTAAAATCATAATTCAAATTTGATTTTTATTATTCTATTCAATTAAACTATTATTATTAATAATATTATTAATTCACTGTTAAGAATATTTTAATTAATAACTCAATAAATTTTATGATAGATCGTGTTATAAAATATTTTTTTATTTCACATTCTCAAAATTAAAAACATGTTTGCTCTAGCATTAACTGAATTCGCTAAATGTGCAGCTTTTTATTAGTTTAAATAACAATTTAGTAACGAATTAATATTTTTACATATTATTCGCAAAGTTGAAAAACATTCAAATTGATCTTATGTTTTTATTCAGGATTTGCGTACGTGGGTGGAGCTTGTGTCGTAAATAAACGTCTCGAAAAAGTGAATTCGGTTGCTATCATCGAAGATACTGGCGGATTTAGCGGAATTATTGTCGCTGCCCACGAAGTCGGTCATTTGTAAGTCTATTGTTATTGACATTTTTGACACTTTTATCAAAACTTATGAAAATCTTATTATAAAATTGATTTAATTTTTTAAAATTAATTATTTTTTTATAAAAATTGCCATTATTTAAAAAAAATTCTTTATTCAAAATTATTCAAATTTAAAATTAAGTAAAAATGAAAATTATTAATTTTTCCAATTAATCAAAGTTTGTGTTAATATTAATTTTTCGTTGATATATTTAAGGCAACAATAATTTTGCAAAAAATAGTATCGATTTGCTTTAAAAATGTTTAAATTGAAAATAAGATTATATTGAAATATCAAATATTGTAGACTGGGTGCAGTTCACGATGGCTCACCACCGCCTAGTTATCTTGGAGGACCAGGAGCCGAGAAATGTCGTTGGGAAGATGGCTACATTATGAGTGATCTCAGACACACTGAGAAAGGTTTTAAATGGTCCCATTGTAGTGTGTCGTCATTTCATCATTTCTTAAAGTATGGTTCATTCATTATAATTTATGAATTTTTTTTGTGAAAAAAATTTTCCTATTAAGTTATATATTAAATTTATAAACAAAAAAAAAATTAAAGATCTTCAATAATCATGTGTAAATTACAATAATACTATACAATAATTTGATTTTATTTATAATATATTTTTATATCTGAAATATATAATTATGAAATGAAATAATTTCAACATTTTTATTTCAGTGGTGATACAGCCACCTGTTTATACAACGCACCTCACGAAGACGAAGCTCTTCCTAGAGTTTTACCTGGGAAACTTCTTTCCTTGGATGCACAATGTCGAAAAGATCGAGGAACGAGTGCATGTTTTGTTAGTTTTATATTACAATATAAATCTAAGTTTCTAAATTTCTTTACTATTTTTGATATTCAATAATAACAAAATGTTTATTTAACATTTTAGAAAGATGATAGAGTTTGCGCTCAACTATTCTGTTTTGATGCTGGTTCAGGATATTGCGTGGCTTATCGCCCAGCGGCTGAAGGTTCTCCTTGTGGAGACGGTCAGGTAAAACAATATTTGAAATAATTAAAATTGAATTTAAAAATAAGTTAAATTCAATTTAAAAGTTATTAATTATAATTTTAATGATAAAGTTAAACAATTTCAGTATTGTCTGAACGGGAAGTGTGTGGCCGAGCATGAAAACATTATACCAGATTATACACAAAACATTCCAACGTATGTGCGCCGAGACGGCACTTTCAATCCTACAGCCCACAATCGACCTCTCTATGCTCAATACAACAATACAGAGTATAGGTAATATTTAAACTAAAATTTTACATCCTGTTGGTATACGTAAATATTACTTCAACTATTTATCTTCCATTATCCATTACAGTTTATATTTAATACATAATTATCATTGAATTAAGATCATCGGATTTATATGCATTCCGATATATCTTCACTCCATTAAAAATATTTATCGTAATCTATAAACATTATTTGTTCCGTAACAGGCACTTCAAATAATTGTCATGTATCCTCAAATTGTTGACTGAAATACTTATCGTTATAGTAATGCATATTTGCATTACAAAGATTATAAAGCTTGACTTTCGATAAACAACCTGTTCAATCTCCACCTGTTCGGTAAACATGTAATCAAATAATAAATATTATTTGAATGTTGTTCAAGAGTACATAATCCGAACAGGTCATCTCTTTCGTTGTCCCATGGATAATTCCATAATGCTATGTCACACAGGTATCCGTGGGAATTGACGACACACAGCACGCCACAATCGAAATTCAAATACTCCTCGCCGTCGTCGAATCTCTTCTCGTCGACAAGCAATTCTTACAAACGCGTCACGTCGTTCGCGACAACCCCGGTGACCAAATACACCTACACCACAGCAAGTTATTTATACGCTAATAAATACAAGACTAAAATAAATAATAGTAACGATGCTAGTTATAGTAAAAACGGATATGGTGGTGGTACCACTACCAGGAAGTACATGAATCACTCATACTATACAGTTAATCCAATATCAAAGGTCACGAATGACCTGAATTATCCAAAAATTAGCCCGTTCAAACATAAGGGCACAACGGTGTCATTTGCAACATCAAGCAAAAAGGATCAGAACGGTCTTCAGAGCGATGCTCGCGGTAAGATAAATATCAAAAGACGATACTCGCTTTCTTCTCGGATAATAAGAATCTTTTCTTTAATTCTTTTATTATTACTAAATGTTATCGTCTGGATAACAAGACTTATTCTTGTCTATTATTCTTTCTTTATTTTACTTTCTTTGCTTCATTTTTTCTTTTTCTTTTTTTTTTTTTCTTTTTTTTTTTTTTTT
>NW_006263372.1:513922-526193 GCF_000469605.1 Apis dorsata
TTGATAGATGTGTATATTGTTCATCTATTTTTCTCTGCTACTTTTACATTTATTCAATATTTTTCTTTGTATCATAATGAACAGCGTAGCCATTAAAACGCTACAAAATAATTAAAATGATGACAAACTGACATGTCGCATTTTTCATCATCAAAATCTTTATCCAAGTCTGACTGGTTCAATTCACTTGTGAGACAGTGAATATTTTTTGTTTCTCTACACCTTATCAAGATTTGTTTTCTTTCTCCAATATTTCTATGTATTATAGCCTGTTTCATTGGATAACTTGTGGCAATCATGGTTTAAATATTTTAAATTTGCAATGACATTTCCTATTTACTGGAATAATTGGTTTTTGTTTCTGGATGGATATTATATTTATATATATAATATGAACAACTATTCTTTCTTTATTTTATAATCTTTATTTTATTTTCTTGAAATTTATTTTACATTTTTATCCTTTTTTTTTTTTTTGCTTGTATATATCATGAATTAAACAAAAATATTAATTATATTTTTTAGAACTTTATAAAAAAGTTTAAAAAGATTTAAACTTAATACTTTGTATCTTATTTTACTAACGATGTATATAAATAATTCTATAAACACTCATTTTTAAATTCTTAAATAAAAATGAGTATAACTCTTAACTTCTTAAAACCATTTACATTTTAATTTTATATTTATCACTTACATTTTAAACTTAAAAACTTCTTTTTTTTTTTTGTATATTTTTAGTAAAATACCTAAATATAAATAGTGAAAATTCATCACTCTTTCAAAAATTTTTCTATTTTTTCCAGAAGTAGAAGGCGATGAGTGCATGGACATAGGATCAGATTGCGCGGAGCTGATTGACAGGCTGAGAACATGGCTGTGCCATTTGCAATCTGTGAAAAGTCGCTGCTGTGCATCCCTAAGGACGATCTGCGCCGCTTGATGAGTAGTTGAAAACAATTTTTCCGGTTCGTTCAAGAGTCACGTGGCTACGCATCCACAGACTACCATAAATCCGACATCGAACACTCAGCGCGCATTCAGCATGCGTACAGCTCATCGAGCAGACTATATTCATCGAGAGATCGGGATTTAGGCGAATCATGTGATCTACGATGTCATTGGGTCACAATGATTTTGAAAGACAGACATCTCACAAAGTTCTCAAAGTTCTCGCGGTCGCAACCGCACAAAGAATGAATGTGCAGTTTATTAAGTAGTTACATAATCTCACTGTTACCCAGAATATAACTTCATTCTTTCTTTTTTCTTCTCTTTCTTTCTTTCACTTTTTTTTTTTTTACGATAGTACCGCAGGAGCTTTGTACAGACAATGGGTGTGAAAACATAAATGTGTCGAGTTACGAACAGAAATGTTCGATCGATATATTCGGTAGATTCGATTGCATATTTATTCAATGCACGTGAATCGCGCGGGAGATTTTTGTGTTATGATAGAATGTGTGCGCGCATACGCGTATGCGTGTTAGTACAGACGCGCAAGTGCACGTGAGAAAACGAGCTTCCTCTAAAAACATGAGAATTATAGCGCAAGAAATAAATGATTATACAATGAAATTGTGTATCCCTTTTTCTTGATTTTTTTTTTTTTTTTATAAACCGACGATTTCATACAAATTTGTTAAAAAAAAAAACATTTTATCATTAAAGTTATAAATACATTCTCAAGTATTTTTTTTTTATTTAGGCTGACTTTTAATCATTAATTACATATCGGAACTATTTTTTTGAATTCATAAATTTTAAAAAACAAGTATAAACAAGGAAAGCAAATAGTAAAAGAACAGAGAGGGTAAAAATTAACGCCATCTCTAGAGTGCCGTGAAAAATAAATATAGATAAAAAAAACAAATTATAAGAAAAAGATAAAAATAAGAATTGATTATCAGTGTCATCTTTTGAGTGCCAAACATATTTTTAGAAACAGAACAGAAGATAAGGTAGAATAAGAAATGATTATTAATGCCATCTTTTGGATACTTTATTTTGTTTTTGGAGAAATATCTAAAGAGATGGCGCTGATAGTTAATTCTTTTTATTTTACCTTTTTCCAAATTTTCTATTTTTTTTTTTCTTTTTAAGTTTCATTTCTTGCACTCTGAAGATGGCGTTGATTTCTGAATTTTTATTTTATCTCTATCTTTTTCTATTATTTGCTTTCCTTATCTATATTTATTCTTGGCGCGTGATTACAAATTCGAAATGAATTGAACATATTTTCGTTACTTTTCTTTTAAAAAAATACAATATATACCAATAAAAACTCTTCATATATATATCTACAATATATGACAGAATATTTGTTTTTTTATTTTTTTATTTATAATTTTATATGGAAATCGATTTTCAATATTTTCAATCATTACTAATGTTTCAATCTTAATTTGAATCGAATGATGAAACTCTAAAGTGAAAAAACATCTAGTATCATGTTTGTTTAGTAACTCCTAGAGAAAATATTTAAAAAAAAGCATTGAATGTTAGATCTATTCTATACCTCATCTGTATTTTACCTCTTAACAATCCTGGATTGATCTATTATCTCTTAACAACCTATTCTAGTATCTCATAACAGTCTTGGATTGATCTATTATCCCTTAATAACCAATTTTACTCTCTCTTAACAATACTTGTTCATAAATCAATTTTGTAATATTTCTATTGTACACAAATAATATATATTATTCATTCTATGTAAATATATTTTTAATTTTAAATTATTAATTAAATTTTGTATTCAAATAGAATTACATATATATTGTAATATAAATTTTTCTAAAATGAAAATTATAATAATAATATTTTATTTTTTTTTATATAATAATTGTTTTGATAAAAAATAATATATGTGTTGAAAAAATTAGAAATAAAAAATGAAAATTTTTTTGTATAAAAAATAGAAATAAGAAAACTAATTAAGAAATATTTAGATGATGATTGATTTGTGTGATGATTTATTTATCAAAATTATTTTATTTAATAATAATAATAATTTATTTAAATATAATATAAATAATATTAATTTTGTATATACAAATAAATGATATAAACAATTTTATTTAATACAAATTTGTTAATAAATGAATATATATGAACAAAGTCTTATATGCAATATGAAAACACATCTTAAAATAAAAAATATATGAATTATATTTATGATATAATGATTTATAACATTATTGTTACTTAATGAAAAATAGTTTAAAATATAAGTGGATATACACATAATACAAACATAACTTAAGATATATATCAAAATAGTAATATTAATAACATTAAGAATAATTTATATATACTAATATAATAAATAATAATAAAACATATATTGATATCATTGAACAATTTTTGGTTCTATTCCTATTTCTTCATATAACTCATTTTTACTACCAGGATAATTATCCAATATACAATCTAAAATTTCAGTACATAAACGTTTCCGTTTTACATATTCACGTGAATAATCATTTAATGCTTTTTCTGCTTTTCTTTTAGATTCAGTTAAGTCCTCAGTTCCACTTGCCTCCATTAATGCATCCAATTTATTTTTCAATTCTATAATTCTCTGTTGAGTTAAAACTTTTTGTTTTTTTGCTTCTTCAATTGTGATAGAAGATTTCATAGATAACAATAAAGCCTCTTGTACTTTAATTTCTCTTTCTAATTCTTGATATTTACTTTCAACTTCATTAGCATGCGCTTGTAATTCTTTATCTATTCTCATTAATTCTTCTACATCAAGAGATGAATCTTGAATTGGACAATAAAGTTTTTGTTTTCCATATACCTAATGCAAAAATCAATTTTTTACTATAATCAATTTATTTTATTATATTATTATTATATTATATTTCATATTATATAATAAATATTCTACTTTTTCAAATATTTTTCCTTCAGCTACCAATTTATCTACAGCTTTTTGTACAGCTACTTTACCATATTCATTATGGAGATTTGAAACTAAATCATTAATACTATATGGTCTATTTTGTATTTTCATATATTTATATACAGTTTCTGCCATTGTTGCTATTAATTTTTTATATTTTTTTTTCTATATTGTATTTAAAATATTTTTGTAGGTTATTTTATTTTCTAATTAAAAAATTAATTTCATTAAGTACAATAATAATTATAGCAATTTATTCACTATGTTATTTTTATTGTTAAAATTAATTCTTTGTGTTATAAATACTTACAAATATTATCATACACCATTTGTAAGATTAATTGAAAATATTGATCTATAATAAAAAACATTTAGGTTAATACCTTGCAGATTTTATTATTAGAATCACAAAATTAATTTTTATAACAAAATATAAAAGAATATAATTATAAATTAATTATTTTACTGATATTTTTATTATTACATATTTTTTATTCTATTAATATTATGTATAATTTTATTATGATCAACATGCAACAAGTGTTTTTACTAACTTCATAGATCACATGATCTTAAATGAAATTAAACCTTAAAAGCAGAAAATTTAATAAAATATTACATAAAAAATATTACATAAAATATCAGGAAAATAAATGATAATAATAGAATAATAATAATAATATTTATAAAAATTAAAAAAATCACTTTTAAATTTTTTTTTTATGAAAAATCGAAATTTTTATATTTTTTATTAGATATTGTTATAAATAATATTAAAATCAAATGTTATTTATTTAAATATACACTTATATATTATTATAATATTTTTTTTTTATTTTAATCAATGTAATATTTATTATTTTTTATACTTTTATATATACATTTATAAAACTGTATACATTTGTTATCTTCTAATTATTCATACTACGAAAGTTAACATATGAATCTCAATATTTATGTTAAAAAAGAGAGATAATAAAAGCAAATGAAAAAGAATATCGCAATTTCGATTTTTATTTTCTAAGATACTATAATAAATTACTATTAATTATCCTTAATTAAAAATAGTCATTTCATCATACTTGGACTCATTTTAATCAGAATGATCTTGTGAATTCATTAACAACATTAATATTATAATAGAACAAAAAATTAAATTTTTTTGTTAAAATAATAATTCATCGATTCTTATCTTATCAGATCGTGTCCTGACAGCTTCAAAGGTTCATTTGCTTAAGATGATTTTAAAATCTGGTGGGGATAGTGAAATTACATATGCGATACATTTCAAGTTACGTTTTCTAAGACATTACTGTATTGGAAGTAAATTTCAAAATATAAATTAGTATATGGAAGAGTAATTTACTAGAATTTATTGTGTATACTTATACCAAAAGATGTCAATGTGAATAGAAATTGCTTGTTAAAAATAATAATAAACAAAATGAATTTTCTTCGGAATAGTGCGAATAGTGTTATCAATAAATGTTCTGCCATTAAAACGGGTGAATTAGTTATTAGTTATATGCATTATATCATTTGACATATCATATATCTCAAATTATTATAATTGCGATATACAATCATTTAAGTGCGAAAATACATTCATTCTCAAAATTTAATAGCTAATAATTTTATTTAATAATAATATTATATTGTTAATAAAATTGTTGGATATAAAAGAATCAATTCTATACACCAATCAATAAAAAAGTTTTTAATGTAATAAAAAATTAATGTAAAAAAATATCAAAAAAAGTTTATTTTTTCCAATTTCAATTTAATTTTATATTAAAAACAACTCTATATAGACAATTAGTTAGATCATCAATTTAATTCTTGTTGATCAAATGATAAGAAATGATTAGTAACATACCTTAACATTGCTAACCAAACAAAATTCCACAACGAAATCTTTTCAAAACATTTACATTGTATTAATTCAAATATAATTAAATTGATATTATTGATTATACTGAAAAAGTACATTATAGAAAAAAGATTTTTATAATTTTCTATTATATAAAATAATTAATTCGTCAACATAATAACAAATACGATTTAAATTATTTCTATATGTTAGTTCTATATTAATTGTATAACTTAAAAACCTGTTGATAGACATTTCTTTCTACCTTACTCATTCTTAATATTCATTACTCTTTTTGTAACACTACTGAACCGAAGATAGGAGAGAGTTGAAACTCGATACATATCTATATTTCGATCACGCAGTAATACCATATTTGTCATGAAAAGTGTATATACATATATATATATAACGCATATTTATTAATCAGAAAATAGTTAAAATCAATAATAAATATGATTTATCAATGTGAGTGAGTGAAATTAAAGATAAACATGATTTTTCAGTTTGTAAATGAGTGAAACCAAAGAAAAGTTTATTAAAAATAGAATTCTTTTTCTCTACACAATTCTTCGTGTAATTCTAATGGATCGAAATATATATCATGATTGGTATTGTATTAATCAACAAAAATAATAACAATTACATAGTACATGTATCAATTTTTATAATGATATATTTAAATATCTTTATATTTACTACATGATATTAAAATTTCAATATATTACCGCATATACTGAAATAATAAAATAATAAAAATATATTTTTTTAAAGATTTAATTAATAATATTGAGATATGTTGCTAATTGTTTTTTTATCATTAGATGAAATAAATATATTGACGGATGTCAACATAAAATTAAATTATTTATAATTTGAAAAAATATATAGTTATATAACAACTTTTTTTATTTTTCTGATATTTAGAATTAACTAAAGTTTTATAACGTCTTATAGAATAAATTTTGGTATGCTTTATATTATTTTTTTAAATTTTATAAATTTGTTTAATTTTTATTAATTTTGCAAGAAAGTACATTATTATTTTTAAAGTTGATTATTATTTTTAAATTTGATAAATATTATTTTAATATTAACTTCAAAAAATTAAAAATTTATAGAATTATAATAATTAAATCAAAAAATTATGAGATTTTAAATGATCTATGTTTGTATAAGTATGTGTGATTGGATATTAGAGACCACAGATGAAAGGAAGAGTCAGTTGCTTGCGAGATTTCATTGAGAGTATGATAAAAATAGTTTTGTTAACTTAAAAAATAATTTGTACGTAATTTAATAAAATTTTAAGTGTTATTAAATATTATTTTTATGCAGCGAACATTTTCAATTAACATTATGGTTTCTAACCTTGAAATAAATTTATTCTTTTTTTTGAAACATAAACGTACATCAAATAAAGTGAAAATTACAGTGAAAATTTATAGAATTATTGTTATCAAATATAAACTGAAAACCATAATATATAGTTTTTTATTTTATATGAGATTTGTAATCATGGAAAAATTATATCATATATATAATTGTGTATATACTATTTTACTATATAATTGTATATGTACTATTTTATTATATACTATTTTTTAGTTCGCTTTTATAGCAATACAAATTATTGTATTAAACATTTTAACTTATATTTTTTGTTACAGTAAAAAAAATACATAATGTTATTTTTTCCTTTATAAATTCATTATATTATTTGATATTTTGTAAAACTAATTCAAATTATCAAATATATTCAATCGTAAATTATGCTTTTTCTCTTTCTCTAATTCATTCCTTTCTACAATTTTTTTAATTAATAATAATTATCATAATTAAATATTATGCATATATATTTTTGTAATTGTTTTTATAATCATATTTAATAATTATTTTTATAATCATATTTTGTAATTATTTGTATAAAATTATATATATAAAGTTTTATAATCAAATAACAATGTAATTGAAATTAAATTTTTAATTTCATCTATAGTATATATCAAATAATATAATTTCCATGATTCGTAACATCTGTAATCCAGATTTAAAAAAACTGATGCAACATTTATTTAATTTTTGAAAAATTTTAATAAACATATTTATTGTATATTTCGAATATATATGTATATGTATATATATATATATATATAATATAAAATGTATATCTGGCAAATTCTCATTCGAAATTAAGTAAACAAATTGCATCATGTTTAAACAAAAAATTATCATTCGATTTTTAATATATAATATCATATAATATTAGTGGAATAACTATTACTAAATGTTTTTTCAGAGTCCACTAAAGAATTCTTGTGTACTGGAAAGATGAAATACGTGAGTTTCGGAATATGTGGATTATTCATTATAATACTTATAGTTGGTCTAAGCTTAGCATTGATCATTGATGACTATAATGGAAGCGATGCTCTTGACAATGTACCACTTATTGATGGGTAAGTAATCTTTCTAATTGTTATAAAAATAATCATAAAATCATAAAAAAATATTAAAAAAGAAGATATATATAGTAATAAAAAATATAATAAATATAAATACTATAAAAATTATGAATATTTACTTAAGATAAATTATTCCTCTTCAAAAGAATATAATTGCAATATCTATTTAGTATGAGGTAAAATATAATATGATTTTTAAATAATTATTTTTTTAAATAATTATTTAAATATTGTCATAGAATAATTTTTTCTTTTTAAATTTATTTTATCATTTTATAAAATTTGTAATATTATTTTTCTTTTAATTCGAAATATATTTATTCTGATACTAATCATAAAAAATTAATTAACAAAAATATATAAATTATGTCAAAATTTCAAAATATTTTTCTACAGTTTCATCAATTTAATATTTACATACTTTGACAAAGATTTTATTACAAGAATTTTTCTTCATTAAAAATAATAAAGAAAATAACGGAATCTCAGTAGAATAAGATGGAAATTCATGCATATAATCATGTACGATATTTGTTAATCATAATTCGATAATTTAATCGTAAACTATGCAATTAAAAAAAATATATATTGCGAATTTTCTTTGAATATAATTCATAAATAACTTATAATTAGGAGTGACAATCAATTTTTTCAATTAATCTAGAAATTTATAGTATTTTGTAATTATTTATATTTCATATTTCATATTTTCTCTTCTTTTTTTTTTCTTTCTTTATAGATTTTTTTATAAATTTCGATTGAATAATATAAAACGATGAAAAATTTTTATTTTCTTTACACGAATATATATAATTTAATAGTACATATATTGATTACAAATATTAATTTAGATTAAAAAATAGATAATAAAAATAAGATAGATTAAAAATTTTATTTCTGATTATAATTTCTCATATTATATATAATTATATGAAATGTATAATAATATAAAATAGATAGTAACTTTTATTTTTTTCATTTCAGTCACAATGATTTACCTTACAATTTATATAGATTGTTAGGCAATAACTTAGATCAATTTGATTTTACCAAGAATTTATCTGACGACAAATTATGGGGTAAACATGTATGTGTCTCATGCACCACAGACTTGCCCCGGTTAAGAAAAGGAAAAGTGGGTGCACAAGTGAGTGAGAAAGCAACAAATGAAAAAGATAGGTTATCATTAGAATTTCTATTCCTTCATATGCGTTGTAAAAATTAATTGATTATTGTTATTAAAAATTGTTATCATTTTAGATTTGATATTGAAGATTGTTTTATTATTGCAGTAAATATTAATGTGATATTTCATGTTTTATACTATTTTATACAATTATTTATCTATTTTGCTTTTCTTAGAAATTTAAAATTTGTTGAATCTTTTTGTTATCGTAATTTATTAATATTATTATTATCATTAATTATTACATTTTTGCAAAAAATTTTGAAATTGATATATAATAGCGAATGTTTTAATGATATTTAAAAATTAGTTATTTTATTAATAGAATATATGTTTGAATCACGAATTTTAAGATTTAACATTCTATATAATTACACAAATACACAATTACATTATATCACATACTTTTATGGAAATATGATTCATTGCTCAATAACTATGATTCAATGATTAGAAAAGATTATTATTGAATCATATCTTTTAATGAAAACATTATTATTTTAATAAAAACATATTCTAGTATTATAAAGATAGTATTATAAAGATATAAAAAATTAATTTAACTATAAAGTTAAAAAAAAAAAATAGAAATTTACTGCAGTATATTTTGTGTTAAAATTTAACATATTTTTTTTAATTCGATTAATAATAAATTTAAATTTCAGTTCTGGGCCGCATATGTTGATTGCTCTTCGCAATATAAGGATGCAGTTTCATTAACCTTGAGACAAATTGATGTTATTAAGAGATTAATTCGTAAATATCCGAATGATTTGCAATTCGTAACGAAAGCTGAAGAAATCACAGATGCATGGAACGACAAAAAAATTGCCTCCATGATCGGCGTTGAAGGTGGCCATTCCATTGATTCCAGTTTAGCAGTACTCCGACTCTATTATGATCTTGGTGTGCGATATATGACACTAACGCATATGTGTAATACTCCGTGGTATGATAAATTTTTATTTGAAATATTTTAATATTTTAATAGTTAGATCTCTTAAAGTATTCAATTTATAAAAATCAAATTTCTTATGAAAAAAATAAAAATTTATATTATATTAATAGAATAGAAAATAATAAAGAAATAATTGTTTTATTGTTTATAATAATAAATAAGAAATATTTCGTAATTTTATTTAATAAAAGAAAGGTAAAAATATAAACATTATTAAATATTTTCTTTTATTGAAGGGCCGATGCATCAACAGTGACCACTAGTGGTATCAACAATCTTACAGATTTCGGAAGAGTACATTAAATTTTTTTAATTTGTTGCTGTATATATATTCATAAAAAATTTACAAATTTCATATTTTAATAATAGGCTGTAGTTTATGAAATGAACCGATTAGGAATGTTAATCGATTTATCACACGTGTCTCACAATGTTATGAGAGAAGTGCTTGCAATATCGAAAGCACCTATTATTTTTTCTCATTCATCCGCCTTTACCCTTTGTCGCAATAATCGTAATGTTCCTGACGATGTTCTATACACAGTTGTAAGTAAATTTTTTCAATATTTTCTGAATATCCCATAAATAAAGCATATAATTTTCAGAAAAGAAATAATGGTATCGTAATGGTGAATTTTTACTCGGAATTTGTAAATTGTAATACCTCGAGAAAAGCGACTATGCAAGATGTTATAGGTATATATTATCGAAAGTTCAGTTTTATATTTTATTATTTAAGATAAGAAAATTAAGAAAAGATACTTAAGAAAAGTATATAGAATTTTTATCATAAATAATCATCCATTTTTTTTTTTTTAGACCATATCAATTATATTCGCAATCTTATCGGACCGAATCATATTGGTATTGGTGCAGATTACGATGGAGTAAATACGTAAGTCTCACTGCGAATTGTCAAATTTAATATAAATATAAAATAAATTATAACGTATTTTAGAATGCCAGAAGGTTTAGAAGACGTTTCTAAATATTCAGAGTTATTTGATCGCATCTACGATAGTGATTCAAATTGGACCAAAGATGAAATGGAGAAATTAGCTGGAAAGAATTTAATCCGTGTATTAAAAGCAGCGGAAAAAGTATGTCAAATATAAATATAAATGTTTAGTTAAAATATAATTTTCAGCATTAAAATATGTGAAAATATAATTATTTTTTATAAATATATTTTTTCAAAAGATAAGAGACGAAATGGCAGAATCAGGACATGTACGACAAGATATTTTAGCGCCAAAACAGATTTATCAAGCTCAAATAGTGGATCATCTTCAACCAAGTACATGTTATACCTCAAAAGAGTGAGTGCAATAATTTAAACTATTATATATTTTTTAAATAATTTTATTTATTTGCATATAATCTTGTAGATGGAATGATTTTAAACCGAATAATTTAAATCAAACAGTTTGAATTAAATTGCAACAATAAGAAAAATCTACTTAAAACAAAAAAAACATAGCATCTTGTGGATAAATAAACAATCAAATTATAAACAATAAAATACCAAAAAGTTGGAAACTTTTAAAAGAATACAAAATATATTTATTATAATTTTGTCTATAAAAAGAAAATATTTGTTAATAATAAAATCTGTTTATAATATGTATATATGAGTACTTATATAATTGTGAAACTATAGGAATAGAGCTATAGAAATTAATTTTGTTTAATATAATATATTAAATATTACAGATAAGTATATACATAAATATGATATTCACATTAATAAAACAATAAATGAATATATTATAATTTTACAAATAAATAATAATATATATTATAATTAATAAATATTTATATATTGTATATTAATATTTATATATAATTGTTAATAAAAAATTAAATTAAATGTTAATAAAAT
>NW_006263372.1:526478-537930 GCF_000469605.1 Apis dorsata
TAACAAGAAAAAAAATTCCCTTTATTATTCTTTCCTAAAAAATTATTTTATTACTTTTTATGAATTTTGTTTAAATTTGCAATATTACATTGATATTACATTATGCTTTATAAAAATTGCAATATAATATTTCAAGAATTTTTTATATTTTAAAAAAATATTCGTGGAAAAAAATTTTTACTAATTAAATTGATAAAAACTTACAAATCTTTCTAAAAAATAAACAGATTAAAAAGAAAATAGAATATTTTAGAAATTCTGTACCTTTCTCTAAAATATTGTTCTCAAATCTTAAGATTTTTATCGCTTATAGTAAGAATGCAATAAAATATTTTAATTTTAATATATTTATATAAAATATCTATATAGTATATTTATAATTCCTATGTTTTACGATTAAAAAATCATTATTTAATTTATTATATATGTTTAATTTATTTTTTAATTTATTTTTTAATTAAAATAAAAATAATAGTACAATAATAAAAAATAAATATTATTCAGCTAAAAAAAATAAATATATAAAAGTTGAAATACGATATAAAATGAAGGAATTTTTTTATACTATTTAGAAATAAAAAAATATGTTTAAAATACAAAGTGATTGTCTTTGATTTAGTAGATGTAATTTAAGTATTATTCTAAATCGGATTGAAATGTATGAATGAACAGACTTTACATGTGCCGCTAGTTTTCTGTAATAGTAATAACCATCAGATGGCGCAGTAATTTAAACACTACTTGAATACACGGGAGTTTCCAAGCTCTGGTGTGATCGGCAGCAAAATGGCAGCGAGCGACTCTACCACGGACGACAGCCTTTATCCGATCGCTGTTTTGATCGATGAACTAAAAAACGAGGATGTACAGGTAATTCTAAAAGTATTCAAGATCGATATCTTACAATTGCAAAACAATCGAATTGTCGTACCGCTTGCAATCATTGGAAAATACAGAGTGTTAAGGTGGCTACAGCGATAGCGTACAATTCGATAGAATATTCTTTTACTCTTCTGTCACTTTATATTAAATATTCTATCTTTGATATCAATATACTGAACAATGTAAATTATTTATATAACAATTCTTTCATCAAAAGATTTAAACTTAAGATTTTAATTTGAGAAAATGTATTTCATTACTTATAGAAAACAAGCGTCTGAAAAGATAATGATTGGATTATGAAGAATTGACCTACACGTTTACAGAATTTGTTTTGTTATAGTTACGGCTGAACTCAATAAAGAAATTATCTACGATTGCTCTTGCATTGGGTATTGAACGAACACGTAGTGAATTGATACCATTTTTAACTGAATCTATGTATGATGAAGATGAGGTTCTATTAGCATTGGCAGAACAACTCGGACAGTTTACTCCTCTTGTAGGAGGTCCAGAATACGTACATTGTTTACTGGTATATATTATTATTTGTTATTTTACTCGATAATTGTAATAGCAATAATATTTAACAAATTTTTATTAAGATATATATTATTTAATATTTAATTCAATATATAAATTATTTTTTTTCATTATAATAAAATAATTTGAAAAATTATGATTCGTATAAGATGTTATATTAAAGCAAATCATATTTGATATCATTAAATATGAACATATATTATTTCAAATAAAAAATAATTTTAAATATTATTGCTATATAACAATTGTTATCATTATATGTTTTAAACAAAGAAAATTGATTAAAGAGATATGAATTGATAAAAGAGATATATATTATTTACTAAGATACTTAAAATAACACTTAATAAAAATTTAAAAAAAAATAATGATAAATTTTTTAAATAAAATTTTTTTTAATGTAGAAACCTCTAGAGAGTTTGGCAACAGTTGAAGAAACTGTAGTTCGAGATAAAGCAGTGGAGTCTTTAAGAACTATTGCTGCTCAACATAGCTCAACAGATTTGGAAGAACAATTTGTTCCTTTGATACATCGTTTAGCAACAGGAGATTGGTTTACATCAAGAACATCAGCATGTGGTTTATTTAGTGTTTGTTATCCACGTGTTAGTCCAACAGTTAAAGGTAAAATAAAAAAAATTTTTTAAATTTTAAATAATATAAAAATTAAAATTTCATTTGTATATAATTTCATATATAAACATTTCATGTATAAACTTTTTTTTTTATTTTTTTAGCATGTTTACGGAATCATTTTCGTAACTTATGTCAAGATGATACTCCAATGGCACGTAGATCTGCTGCCTCACATTTAGGTGAATTTGCAAAGGTTATGGAAATTGAATATGTAAAAGCAGATTTAATTCCAATGTTTGTCATCTTAGCTCAAGATGAACAAGTAAGATAAGATGTAAAAAATTATCTTATTAATTTTAAAATATTCATATCTATATTCATATCATATTTTATAGGATTCAGTACGTCTCTTGGCAATTGAAGCTTGTGTCAGTATTGCAGCATTGTTACCACAAGAAGATGTAGAACAATTAGTTATGCCCACTCTTAGACAATGTGCAAGCGATCAATCATGGCGTGTACGTTATATGGTGGCAGATAAATTCACAGATGTAAATTTTTTTTATATATTTTTCTCTTTTAATAAATATTTAAATAATATTGATTTTTAATTAATTTTTGTTACTATTTATAGCTTCAGAAAGCTGTAGGTCCAGAAATTACGAAAACAGATCTTGTACCAGCATTTCAAGTACTATTAAAAGATATAGAAGCTGAAGTACGAGCAGCAGCAGCTGATAAAGTTCGTGACTTTTGTCAAAATCTTGACAAATTTAATCAAGAGTCTATTATTATGACACAAATATTACCAATAGTTAAAGAACTTGTATCAGATCCAAATCAGCATGTAAAATCAGCTTTAGCAAGTGTTATAATGGGTCTTAGTCCAATATTGGGAAAACATAAGTGAGTAAATATAAAAAATATATATCTATATATTTAGTTTAAATACATTTTAAATTAAATGATAATAATAATAAATTTTTTAAATTTACAGTACAATTGAACATTTATTACCATTATTTTTATCACAACTCAGAGATGAATGTTCAGAAGTTCGTCTAAATATTATCAGTAATTTAGAATGCGTTAATGAAGTTATTGGTATACAACAACTTTCACAATCTTTATTACCAGCTATTGTAGAATTAGCCGAAGATTCAAAATGGCGTGTAAGATATGCCATCATAGAGTAAGTATTTTCCATGATATATTGCATATAATAGTAATATATATTAAAATAATATATATTATATAATATAATATATATTAAAATATTAATATATAATCATAAAATTGGTAAAATTAAATTAAATTTTATTTATTATATAAATAATCATTTGTATTTATTTATATATTTTAGATATATGCCATTACTAGCTGGACAACTTGGAGTTGAATTCTTTGATGAAAAATTAAATTCTTTATGTATGACTTGGTTAGTAGATCATGTTTATGCTATCAGAGAAGCAGCAACGTTAAATTTAAAAAAATTGGTAGAAAAATTTGGTCCTGAATGGGCACAAAATACTGTAATACCTAAAGTCTTAGCAATGTCAAGGGATCAAAATTATCTTCACAGAATGACATGTCTATTTTGTATCAATGTAAGTAAATTATTGTATTATTTATATAATAGTTAAACTTTTTCTATTATTTTTTTATCTTAGGTATTAGCAGAAGTATGTGGTCCAGAAATAACAACAAGGGTAATGCTTCCAACAGTCTTAGGAATGGCCACGGATAATGTTGCTAATGTACGATTTAATGTTGCTAAAACCCTTCAAAAAATTGGACCTTATCTCGAGCCTTGTGCAGTACAAGCTCAAGTAAAACCTGTCTTGGATAAACTTAATACCGACAGCGACGTGGACGTAAAATATTTTGCTTCAGAAGCAATTGCAGGCATCGCAGGTAAAATTCTTATTATTTTATTTGATAAAATATTATTCTTGAATGAAATCTTTAATTTTTATCCATTATTTTTAAATTACATTTTTTATAGAATATATACTATGTTTCAGCGTAGGTTGAACAAAAGAAACTGCATTTAAGATTTATCCACCATTATACAGAACCTCAATCTCAAAAAGTAATCTGACGCAAACATTTACACTTACACATGGCAACAGGTAATATTATTGCACAGTCAGAGCAGATCTAATGTTGAAAAAAAATATAAATGTAAAATTCGTAGTTCACATATTAAACGATATTTTAAGTTCTGTTGTATCTGTATATCTATAATTATATTACATATTATTAAATATTCAATTCAATTGGTAAAATGTATTTCTTATACGTACCTAAATAATTATCTAGAGAATGATATAGTAATAATAATAAAAAGTACTCAGAATCATTCCTAAAATCAGAAAATTTCATTATAATCTGCTCTTCCATATTCATTGATCAAAAATTTACTTTATCTTTTAATAATCAGTATTTTAGTTTGGTACATAACATTGTTAAGTATTGTCTTTGTAAACAACAATAAAATTAACAATGAATAATGTAATTTTATTTTGGTCTTTTTATTTAGTAATCAACTTGAATATCATACAATTTATATCATCGCATTTTATTATTATATTTTTTTATATTTTTCATTTTCTATTTTAAATTAGTTAAATTAGTTACCAAATTAGTGTTAATTAGGAATATTTAAGTTCATCCATAGGAAAATAATAATTTAATAATATCATCATTAAAAAATTTGGAATTTTAGAGTTTTGAAAAATAATTGTTTAAATTTAATTCGAGTATAGATATAATATTTGTTATTACATATGATTACTTAAATAATAAAACATTTTAAAAAACATTTATATAATTTCGATATAAATTATTAGTTATATTAACCAATTTATAATAAAAAAAAATAGATATGACAATGAAAATATTTTTTTCATTCATTTTATATTAAATAGATATTTCTATTAGTGTTATTTAAGGGATGGCTAATCATTATAACATAACACTTACAAATATATCATTTAATAGTTGTTAGTGTAACTACCATATACATAATAATTTTATATTAATAAGTTATTAAAACTAAAATGTTTTTGTACTTCTACAAGAAAGAATATTTGTTAGTATTATAATAGTACATATTCTTTTCCATGAAGAGGAAATATATATCATTTCTTAATTTTATGATACTATATACACATTCTATAAAACTAAGAGGCATATGAAATACGAGTATTTTCAAATATAAAATTTATATATCGCAGAAACAATTCTTATTCTATATCTATTTAAAAATCTTACATATCAGTGAGTTATTTATAAAATATGTACCATTATTGACAATATTTTTAGTTTTATAAAACCATATAATACGAATTTTGAAATTGTAGTACGATTATATAGAAACTAATTTTTATAAACGTTAAACATTATGAATTGAAATTATTGAATATTATTGCATACATTTTTTTTCTTATAACATTCCATAATATGGAACATATATATATATTTAGTACTATAATATAAAAGAAATTTTATTTTTGTATTTATGCAAACAGTTTTGAAAATCATATAAAACTATATATTTATTTTATTTTTTAAACTTTATATTTCAATTCATATATTCTAATTTTAAAGTTTTATATTTATAATTTAAACTTTTTTTGTTTAATATATGTAAAAACTGATGTTTTTAAATATATTATTTTCATTTGATCTTAACGATATTATTTTGAATAATGAAAATATATTTGTCATTAAAAAGTATAAACAAAATATTTTAATTTTGAGATAACTTGATAGATTAGTCGAAAAACGTAAGAAAATTTGATCTGATTATAAAAATAAAGAAAATTATTACATGATTTTCCATAATTTGTTAAATACTAACATTAACTTCAAAAATTATATGGAAAGTTGTAAAAAAAATTATACATATACAATTTTACACTTTTAACATTCCAATAAACATTTTTGTTCTAACTTTGTTAATTTTTTTTATAAATAAAGATGAAATAAATGTTATATCATTAATATAAGTCAATAAGTCAAATATCAATTATATCGTAGCTGTTTCAGATTTTGCCAAGTCTACACAAACTGTATGACTAATAGTTGATACATGTGCATTTCCATTATTATCAGAACTAATAATATTTAAAGATGAAATTTTGGCACGCTGATATGCTACAACTGTGTTTAAACTTAAAAACCTAAAAAAAAATTTTTTTTTAATAAATATGATATGCAACAATGACATATGTAAATTAATAATAAATATAAAAGCAGAAATTATCAATAACTTACCTTATACAAACATACATAACCAATAATGCAGTACCAGCTGCAAGCATTCTAATAATTGGGCCTTCTACTAATTGAATAAGAGTCCAAGCAGCAGCTGATGATCCACACATTGTCGTGACAATAGCAATAGTTTGCAAGCAATGACGCGAAGTTATACCATTTTGCCAATCCAATTTACTTGCATGTTCAACATTATATTTTGTACCACATACTTTGCAACTAAGACTATCAGCATTTATAGAACTCTGAAATAAATATATATGTGTAATAATATAAAAAATATATAAAATATGAATATAAAATAAAAATAATATTTTACCTCGACTAACCATCGACGCAAACAATTGTGGTGAACTGCACTCACATCACCTCTACATTGACAAGGTTGTATTAATGGTCCAGCATCTTGTCTTTCACTATCATAACAAATCCAACAATCTTTACTACTAATTGACGTTCCATCTGAGAAAAGTGCAGTCTCTTGTTCTCCACCTTTATCTTGTAATTCTATTTCTTTTATATACTTAGAGTGATCTAATCGCTTTAAAAGACGTTTCGGATTTAGAATCCATAATTGTTCTGGACTAAAATAAAATAAAAAAAAATATTATAATAGTTAAATATCAATTAAGATTAAGATAATAAAAATTATAAATAATATGTTAAAATATTATAGATTTTCATATTAAGTTTATAGTTTCATTATTATATTATATTAATTATATTTTAAATTAGTTATTTAATATATAATATAAAATATAAACCTAAAACAATTCCATAACACACATGGAAACCATAATATTACGCCTACTTCAATAATACGGAAAACAACATCATGCCAATTCCTACTATATATAGGAACTCTGTAACATAAAATATATGTAATTATTAAGGATAAGAAAAATATAATTATATTCAATTAAGATATTATTTTCAAACTCACTTTGCTTTCCAAAATTCACTAAGTGTTTCACTACATAAAAATCCAACAATAAAAAATAGCATGATAGCTTGTGATAATAATCCTACACGAGATTGATGTAACTGAGAAATATTTATTTGTTCTTGCACTTGAGATAATTGCGATGTACTTGGAACAGCATCAAATAATTTTGCAGTAACTTGTTCTTCAGCATTAACTTTTAAATCAGAAACCATACGTTTATTCAAAATTGTACTATTTTGATAATCATTCAAGAAGCCACCTCGAATCTAAAAAAATTTATTTTAATGCAACATATATTTACAAAAAGTTTTTATATTATTTATAATAATTAATTTACTTTGAAGTATACTTCCACTCCATAAATTAAGAAGAAAATCACAACAATAAATAAGAGTACTGCATAACAGCCATTAAAAATATGAGTGTAAGAGCTCTAAAAAAAATTAATTAATATAATGAATTATTGATAATGTCATACTCAAATAATTGAAATTATTATAATAAATATACTATTATTTAATTTACCTGATCTTCTTCAGAATATAATTGAGTGATAATAAACTCTGCTAGAAGTAGAGAATATGTTAATACATTAAATACAGCAAAACCTATGAATGATTTTGAAAGAAATTGTGGTTTGTCCCATGACATATTTCTCAAGTGAAATACTTCAGCCCAAAAACAAACAATTAAAGAGGATCCACTCAAAACAAGTGGATAATATGCAGATAATAAACTTCTAGACCATCCTTCTTTAAATGCAGTCTATAAAAAAATAAATTTGTAAATATTTAAAAGAGATTAAAGAATTTTATTATAATAATATTTTTACGTAATATTTACTGGTGATGTAAAATATGCTCCTCTTATCAATGATGCAAGAAACACAATAAAATATAAAACTTTTTGTGTTGTAACTCTGCAAGCTCTAAGAAAAGATGGTGCTTTCATTTTTTGCCATTCTGCGATAATACACATAATAAGTTGTATTAAACAGACAAATGCCAACATAAAAAATATTGTGGCAAATGCAATATAATAACTTAAATTTGGAACATGACATTCTAATCCATCAAATTGAATCTATGAGAAAAAAATATATAAATATTTTGAAATATAAAAAATAATTTAAATCCAATTATACAATAATTTAAGTTACAATTATAATATTACCTCACATAAACAAGTACCATTATGACATTCTCCATGTCCGGAGCAATTTTCATTGCCACAGGTATCATTCCAAGCCATCATTCCAAACTTTACTAATAAAGTTAATGGATTTTGTGTACTCAAAGCAATCATTTGTTCCATGATCACTAAATAAAACTGACTGTTATTACACAGTCGTTATGAAAATCTGTTAAATGTAACAAACAGATATTTAGATATTTTCAAAATATTCAAAAAATGATAAATTAGACAATATGTGAATGCAAATCAAATCTATAAACATTAATAACATATTATGATATTATAACATAAAATATTGCATGTATATTCACAAACAATAAAATAAAAGTTACATAAGAAATATTTGTTAATAAGAAAACTTTAAACTAATAATTATTTAAATCCTATAAAATAACAATAAAAATTGAAATAAAAAGATTATAATAAAAAATATAAAACACAAATTAAATTATACAAAGGATTATTATTACGTACCATAAAATTAATCCATAACAATATTTACAAATATTTTTATAAATATAATTATAACATAACAAAAAGTATTATGAATCCTAAAAAATCGAAAAACTATTGTAACTCAAACTTACTAATAAACTGCGCACTTTATTCTTAGCACTGATATTTCTGTTTAATGATATAAATTTTATATGGTCCAAATACAATTTTAACCACCTACGCAATAATTTAATTCTTCATCAGCTGTCACTATTACTACATCTTTAATAAATATTGACATTAGATAAAAATACGATTTATTGTCATGAATTTTTTTAACATTTTAAAACATGAACTAACAAAAATTATTTAAAAAATGACAAGTCACCAAATTAAAGATTCAATTTCTATAATATTTCTTTGTTAGTATTCGAAATTAACGTTTTTTTCTTATAAATCCACCATTGATAAAAGTACAAGCATAGATAAAGTATAACATAGATGTAACATCTAATTCATTTTCATGTCATATAATTTAAAAACATAAACGAATTGTATTGGAAGTTCGTGAAGTTCTTTATCATTTTTTTACTTATAATATAATCAACTTATTATGGAATTTTTTGAATATGCATAGCATAAACCAAATATCTTCAATCTATCAATGAGATATGTATTATAATCATAAACAACATATAAGATAGATCTCTCATCACATATATTTTTTTTATTGGAATTATGAAGTCAAATTTTAATAATTTATTATTAATTTATTATTATTTATTTATTTACTATAATTATTAACATTCATGAATCTAAATATTAAAGATTATTAAAGATTTAAATACTTCATATTTTAAAATAATTGTTTGAAATTTACAAACAATATCAGAAAATATTTTCGTTTATAACTTTTGATTAGTTTTGCTTCAATCTTTGTACTGTTTAGATGCGTTGAAGTTATATTTGTTCGATTTCGTATATAATTTAAAATTACATCTAATATGCATTTATATATATTTTATTTATGAGTGTTTATATTATATTTATTTGCAAGTATTTATACTATATATATTTATTTATAAATATTCTAAATGTATTTATTTGTGAATGTGATAATTTCGCGCATTTTATTTGCGAATGTAGAACATTTCATCATAATTATTAAGAAATTATTATCAATATATTATATTTACAAATGATAAGTTGACTCCAATTAACTGATATTTTTTTAAACGTATAACAAATATAGTACGAATATACATTTTAATATTTATACACTTATTTATTTAATTTAGACTTTTTTTTATATTTTATACTTGATAATTTTTTAATTTTATTGTTACTTTTTTTAATTAATTATTACTTTTCATTCAATTTTCATTATTTTTTCGATTTTAATTTTTTACTGAACTTTTAATTTGATTCTTTAATATTTTAATATTTCATATTTCTTATATATTATTTCTTATTAGGATTATTAAATTTTGATATTTATATAAATATAATAGTAATAATATGATAGTTCTTACATAAAAATATTTCATGTAAGAATTATAAATAAATTCGATTTCAATTTAATATATAGAAAAATTATTTTATTTCTTCTAAATTAAAAAAACAAAAACGAGAATTTAAAGTATTTAAATACTTATCTTTTGTTGATTTTATGATAAATATCTCATAATCATAAAACTTAAACTTTAATAACATAGAGAGTCAATTTATAAGATAATCATCAAATTTTTGTGAATATTCATTTATTTATTTACTATATTAACAAGGCCCGAGCTGCTACCTATGGCTGTGGTTACAACTCGGATGCGATGTATAAAATATAACATACAATTGTACAGGAAGGTTCATCGTAAACGTTAGAATAATTTCCACGATTAACGAGAATTTGAAAAATATCCAAAATACGATTTCTACATATTTTTTAAATACGAATATAATCATAAAAATTTTTTTAAAATCTAAATTTTATTAATCAATTTAAAAATATTGTCATTCTTTGGGATATTATTTTTCTAAAACTTTTTCTTAAAATTTTTTTTAAAGTAAATTTACATATCAAAGAATATAAATATAATATTTATAAATTTTTATCAAAAAACAAAATTGTAATTTTATTTTTTTCTAATTAATATTTTATAAAAAATTAATTTTATAAAGTTAATTTTCTAATATTTCTAATGAATAATTTACAAAATCAAAATAAAAATGAAATTATTTTTAAAATGATTAATAAATTCAATTTGATTTTGGAAAAAGATTGTATTTAATTATTTTGTAAATATTTTGAATCATTTAATATATTTTTTCAAATTCTCGCAATTAAAGATATTTTAAGATTTTACTTTTGATGGGTTTTTTATACATATGTATATATATATATATATATATATATATATATACGTATAATTATACATACATACGTACCATTTCATCTAACAACAATAACTATAAACTATATGGTACATATATGTGTATTCGCACATAGATTATTTTCTAACAATTATTTTATGATCAATTTTTCAAATACTTAACATTTAACCAATTATTTACCACATTGTCAATTCTCATAATTATAGA
>NW_006263372.1:538163-543635 GCF_000469605.1 Apis dorsata
AAAAAAATTGAAAAGAATCTATAAAAATATTAAATAATTATACCAATATTATATCAATATTAATCAAATAAATATAATCAAAAATAATAATAATCAATATTATTATATATTATAATCTTATTTATAATACTGTTAAAAAATAATTATAAAAGGAAGAATAATATTATAAAAAATAATAATTTTGAATAACTAAAATAATAATAATTACAATATATGAAAATTAATTCTGTATAGTAATCTATTAAAAAATAATAAAAAATTAAAAACTGATGTACTTTAGCGTGTCTTTTTTCCTTAACATAATTTATCGCTATCACATTATATATGTAACCTGTTTTCGAAGTAAATCATTCTTATTTTAATCACAAATTTTAACGATGTAATATTTTTCACATATTTCACATATTTCTTACCCGAGAATCAGACTGTGCTAGATATTGTATAGATAAAGCGTGGTTGCTTTTTAACAATGGACGAACGTTATCGATAAACGTTTGAAATTCACTACTTTTTAATATAACGTTTTACACCTGATCGGTGATTATAATTCACGTATAGTCTACACAGCATATACGTCTAGTCGAACTAGACGATGTGAGAGCATTTGAATAATCAAATAGAAACAATCGGATGTGATAATGTTTATGATGCATCGTTTATGTAAAATATATGTGTCAACTCTTTGTGATGTAGAACAAATTTATATTCTC
Organism: Apis dorsata; assembly: GCF_000469605.1. Lineage (NCBI taxonomy): Eukaryota > Metazoa > Arthropoda > Insecta > Hymenoptera > Apidae > Apis > Apis dorsata. The sequence continues at coordinate 538,874 of NW_006263372.1, forward strand.
CAATTTTTTACAAAAACTTGTTAATGATATAATTTTTAAATTTTTTATTAAATATTGAGATAGTACAAAGATCTTACGAAGATCTTAATATTGTTGAAAATAAACAAATTTCTCAAAGAGGTTAGGTTGCAGCAAAATTTTTAAACTACATATTGATGTATTTATCTATTTTGATTTAGAAGAAAATAATTATAATAACATAACTAAGTTATAATAACATTATAATAACATAATATAAAAAATAATTATTTATAAAACATTTTTAATTTATGAACAATGAATATATCATACAATTTTTTTATTTAAACAAAATTTTTGAAATAATAGATAGTTCGCGTCTGTAAAGAGTTAACACTTTTCAAGAATGAAATTAAAATTGAAATATTTATTTTCAAGCAAAGATGAAATATATTTTACAAATATTTGATATCTTTAAATTAGACAAAAAAAGTTACTGTTATATTGTTATTTGATCATTTCTTCATCTTTATTAACTATTTGTATTTATTTTATAATATTTTATAGATTTTTTTAATGTTCATGTAAGTAAGGTTAAACTTTTCACATTTGTGTTTCTTGTGAAACATTTCTAAATTTCTAATTGATAAAAGATCGTTTTATTGAATGTTTTATTGAATGTTTTATTGAATTAAGGCTGTTGTTGAAGAAATTTTTTTTTAATAATAATTACAGCCTTACATTTACTAAATCTAGAATAATATTCATTATTTATTTAGTGAATTTATCTAAGAAATTTCATGATGCCTGTAATATTTACAGGTTGGACCATTCGCAACATATTTGTATTTTAGGACACTTTAGGAAAATTTCAAAACAAAAATGTGCTATTTTAAAAATTAGATAAAAATATATATATACTTTGTGCGATTTATTTATCTAAAATAACGGAATTATTTTTTCATTGCACTTAACTGATTTGCTATAATATTCGAAATTCAATTTAAAATCTCTTAAAGATTATTCTAAATTAATAATAAAAATTATAATAATTATAAAATAATAAAATGTAATAAAATAAAATTTTTATAATAATCTCTAAAAATATTTAGAGATCGAAATACTTTTACAGACATATTATTATTATTATATTAATAGCAAAAGAGTTAACAGTGCATTAAAAGACTAATATAAGGATTGAATGATTGAAAACTTATTTTTAACATAATTTATAGCAAAATAAGATTTTTTTTTAAATATTTTTCACCGCAATAACAATATTAAGAAAAAATATTTTTCCACAAAAATCTAACAAAGCTTGAAGCTTTGTCTTTCAAAAAGAGCAAATAATTGTCATTAAACATTTGTATCGTAAAATCTAAGTGGGTGCGTTCGAGTTTCGTGTAGAACTGTACATTCCCACGATAAAGTATTAGCAAAGATATACTTGGAACCGGGCACCGTGTAAAATCACAACCGCACTGTCCTAGACTGGCTCCGGTGGTGGATCTCCATTAACATTCTCTCTGGATTGGATCATCACCTCCGTTTGCTCTTTTCGTAAATTTTGTTGTTCTTTGGTTAGGTTTAAATCTTCATCCACGATGAAACTACGACGAACTGCGCCATTTGCGACTGAAGAGAAATCTGCGTTTCTTTGTTGAGTATCTCTCCAGGGGGTGGTGAGAATCTTTAATCTCTGTAATTTAATAGATATATATTTGTTTATATAAGTAATAAGTAATAAAAGTAATAAGAAGAAAGCTATTTTTTATATAATTAAATATATAATTAAATTTTATAATTTCTACAAGCCCTAATTGTTGAATGCTTTTAATCATTATATGCATGTTTAAAGTAATTAAACAGGTATTACAGGTATACACTATTGTATTATTTTTGTTTATTTTCTTGTTTCTTTTTCTTTTTTCTTTTAATTTTAATTACATGTATATAATGTATTAGTCATAGTTATGTATTTTAAAATATAAATATTACTTTCTGAGGTAAATATATATATTATAATTCTTTTACAGGTCCTTCTTAATTTTTCTTTCTTAAACATATTCAAATCAGTATTGAAAAGAATGTACTTAAAAACAATTGCATGAAAATTAAGATACCTGAATAAAATTGCCGGGTGTGATAATGATCTTGTAAATTGCAATGCCGGGTATCATCGCAATTGAGGAAGTCGCAATTAACCAGCCTAATATATTTGCCCACACAGGGTATACGTAATCTTCGTAAGTCAGTGGTTCGTAACCCATTAAACCGTAAACGATGATAAACTATAATAATATTAATGAATTAATTTATAAAAATGATTTTATTTTTTTTTATTTTTCACATATATACTTTAAAATGATTTATTATTTTTATTTATATTTTATTATATATAAATATTATATATATATTTTATTATTTAATAATAATAAGATTATAATATAATTCTGAATTAAAAATAATAGAAAATATTATTCGGTTTCTTAAGTTAGAAATATGAATATTTATGAATTGCAAAATAAAAAATAAAAAGAAGAAGAACGATAAAATACTAAGAAAATATAATGTATCATAATAATATTTAATTTATTTATTTTATTAAAATTTTAATTTATGAATTTCTTTTTTCTACAAATTCAGATAAGAAAACTAAATAAAAAAAAAATCTCAATAAATTTTATTTTTACCATAAGAAATATCGGAGCAACGAATTTCCAACAGACTCTCCAATAGATTCCTGGTGAAAATCCAATCATATCTTTAATATCTGCACAAAATCTGTCTGTTCCATAGATCCAACTAATGGCGATCGCTTCCGCCAAAACTGCAAACAGCATCGAGTATCCAGCTGCGTATCGGTCCAACAAGTGGAAGAAGTAAAAGCCACCCTGTGTAAATAAAAATTAATATAATGAATATATATTTTTAATTAAAAAAAAATTAAACAAAAATTTATATTATTTTAATAATACTCTTATGTTTAGTTTTTTTTATTATAATTTAATTACATTTAATTTAAATATTTTTATTATAGGAAAAAGAATGACTGAATTAAAAAATATTTAATTAGATTTTGAAAATATCATTTTACAATTATTTTTATATGCTGTTTCATTATTTATATTTTATATTTTATAATGCTTTATAAATCATTTTACCTGAGAACATGAAGCTAAACCGACAAGGAAGTATAGCGTGAAAAGCGAAGCGACGAAAATTTCACGATTATTTCCAATAATTGGAAACTCATCGCTAAGAGCAGTTATTATCGCTTCGGAACCTCCGAACTATAAGAAAAGGTTTGATTATGCTATAATATATTATAATTTATATTGCAATACATAATAGAAATGAAGTACAGAGTTAATATTATTAAGAAAATTATTAAAAAGTAATATTATATTAATTTTATGATATTATTTAGTTATAAAAATATTACAATATAAATTAGGTATAAAGCTTAATATTATATTATATCATTAAATAAAAATAGATTCATTTTCAGAAGAAATATTAATAATTTTCTTGGCATTAAAAAAATTTATAAATTGTCTCGTATTTTTTATAACATATATTTTTGTTATATAATTGGTGGAAATTGTATGAAAAGTTATGTAATATATACCGAGCTATCCAATCCTAATGTAAGCAACATCATGAAAAAGATGAGTGCCCAAAATGTTGATCCAGGCATAGTAGCGATGGCAGCAGGATAAACGATAAACACTAGACCAGGTCCTTCAGTCGCTACATCCTGAATGGATTTTCCGCTTGCTCGTGCCATGTATCCTAATACAGAAAATATCACAAAACCAGCAACGAAGGATGTTGCACTGTTTATCAAGCTGGTTAATAAAGCATCCCTGGAAAAATAAATGTTGAACACTTCAGAAAAATAATTTTATATTTATTATTACATAATTATAAATATTTGGAATTTTTTAATCTTGAAAATATTTTTCATGATAAATGAAAATAGATTGATCTGAAAAGTGAAATTGTATCTTTTTTTCAATTTAATTTAAAATATTAATTTAATTTTCATTAAAATATACTTGTTTAAGTATACATATATTTCTTACTTGTAGACATTGTTGTGATATTTGTTATAACTTGCATAAGCCAGAAGTACACCAAAACCTGGTCCAAGAGAGAAAAACACTTGCGTTGCTGCATCCACCCAGACCTGTAAATTAAAAATTCTTAACAAAAATCTAATTTTATTCAAATCTGATTTACTTTCTTTATAATATATCTTTATAATATAAAATTTTTTTTCTAAATTTTTTTTGTTTCTTTTAAAACAAAAATATTATCATACTATACACTTAAAATATAAATCTTGATATATTTTATTAACAAATAATATTTTAATAATTATTTTTTTTTTAATTTTTTTTCTTTTAATCCTATTTATATTTATTCATTTAAAAAACATTTTATTTTCTTCATTCCCTTTTAGGAAAAAGATTATTCTTTCCCATAAGAATAAAACGTGCACAATTCCACTTTCTAAATCTACAAATTTTCGAAATTAATAAATTTCCTTCGTCGCTGTATAAATTCTATTTCACCGATCTCTGGAAGCAATGGTTCGAAAGTGCTATAGAAAAATGCATTTCACTTGCGAATCAAGAGGGTCGAACGCGGCTCACCACTGGAACGAAAATCTAATGGTCATTATGACAGGTACACAGAGTTTCCATTTTCACCATAGTCGGTTAAACTCGGCACGTTTCACTCTATCCCCTATTTTTCTCGGGGACGATGTCCGATTCTTCTTTTTTTTTTTTTTTTT
>NW_006263372.1:543961-553592 GCF_000469605.1 Apis dorsata
CTCGCCATGACTGGTGTAAATGGCTATTTCATAACGTTGCGATTACACTGAAAGGCGATTCGTTAAATCCGACGAAGTGGAGGAACGCATGATGAAGCAAGAGAAGTGAAAATAGTTTATAGTGATATAAAGAAGGATAGAAATATGGTATTTGATTTTATATTTTTCCTTAAAACTTATTAATTTGTAATTCAATATATCCAATATAAAAATTGGAACGACACATTGATTTTTTGATAAGTAAAAAAAATAGTAATAATTTCAAAGTTTGTATTTAGCGAATATAATAAATTTTTTTACCTCTGCTTTACTGATGGCGGAAAAATTCGGATTAAGGTAATAACGAATCCCTTCCAGACTTCCTGGTAACGTGACGCCTCGTATAAGTAGAATTAATAGAACAGCATAAGGAAATAGAGCCGTGAACCAAACTACCTAACAAACAAATAAATTGTTTCATTGTAATTTGATGAAATAATAATTTCAAGTATTTTTCATTACTCATTTCAATTCATTAAAAGATGGTGGTAATTGGAAGAATTATAAAAGTTTTAAATTAATAATACAATGATCAAAACTTAATCAGTGATAAATTTTTAATAAAATAATTTTTCTTAGAAATATCCATAAACTTATGAATCGAGATTTATATTAATATACAAATTTTACCTTGCCAGAAGTAGAAATTCCCTTCCACAAGGAGAAGTAACAAATCAGATAGACCATCAGCAGGCATAATGCAATATCCCATTTAATTGTTCCAAGATCGTGTAAACCCTCGCTTTCGTGAAGTTCTAGAATAGCTCGGCTTTAAGTGAAATTATTGAGTTAATTATAAATTTTACTTTTCATTAAGTGATATCCTATTGCCATTTAAAATTATCAAAAATTTGATTTGGAAATAATTAATTAAAAATAATATTTCATTTTTAATTTAAAATTTCTTAAATAATAATAAACTTAATATCAAAATAAATATTATAATATATATATATAAATAAGTATCTGAAATATGTATACTTAAATAAAGAATTATTCTTGAAATAGCTAATCTTCTTACAACAGTAGTATTGATAAATTTATAGTCAGACATGGCAAGGTATTATATGGTTTTCTTTGAATATCATTAAAAAAATGTTTGAAAAAATATGCATTATCAATGAATACCGCCTAATTATTTGAATTTTTAAATATTTTTATGTATGTATGCACATTAATAAGATAATATTTCTTTTATGCACATATTTGCAAAACTTTTATAAATCTGTTATATTTTTTTTACAGTTTTGTATTATTATTTGAAACTGGATTTTTTTGAAGAAATTCAAGTCATTTTACACATTATACTCACTTGAAATATTCTTGAGCAGCGCTTGTGTACCACGTGCTATTGTATCCTTGATTCGAATTCCTATCCAAACGATCCTCGATCAGAGATGAATTGCCAGGATATGTGGAGTCGAGCGTGTCGACGAAATGTGCATCGTCGAACATGTAAGAAATGTTTGTGTCAAATGTACGACAATGTAAAGTGTTCCATGGATTGTCGCAGGTAGTCCAAGGTAAAAGACTTGCGAACGAGGCGAAGAAGTACCTCAGTGCCCAGGCGATGATCACATTATAATAGAAATCGACGTAGAATGCAATTAATACCACTGCGTAGCCAATTCCTACGCACAAATAAAAAATTATATATAAAAAGGTATTTGATTATGTCAAAAAATTTAATTTAAAAGGTAATTCTTGGAAAATAAAAAACTAAATTAATTAATAGTTTTGCTTTTTAATTTTAATAATAATTAGCACGATAAAATAATTGATCTTAAAAATTAATCAGAAATTTCTTTTTCCATAATCACAAATTACCACGTAATTTTCAAACTAACAATAATAATAAATGACGATAAATTTAGAAATCAAAATTGACACGATTTTACAATTTTTAAAAACTTACAATTATTAAAAATTATTAACCCAAAATATTCAAGAATTATCTCGCAAACATCAGAAGACTTCTCTCTCCCTCCCCCCCTTAGTTTTCAAGATAATAACTTTTAACCTATATATCATATAATAAGAAAAATTCATTTCAAAGGATTAAAAAATCTCCAAGGACGTGTCCTTATGTCCTGGTTCCCAGCCGGAGAATATTCCATTATCCTCCCGTGGGGAGGCCGTATCTTCACCGTCACGAATCAATTACGTCGTTCATCGATGCGGATCAAAAGGGAAAAAACGCGCGTAAGACAAGAGAGTCGAGAGAGAAAAAAAAAAATCTGGTTCCATCGATCATCTCACGCCAGGGTAGCCCGAGATTGAGATCGTCACGATCCAGGAAATCGGCGGAAATGGGGGACTACTTCTCGAGTGGTCTTCCATCCTCGGATTTTCCCGGATTTATACCGCGTTACATAATGTACCGTGTGGGGAAGAAAGGAAGAAAAGAAAATATAACGTCTAATGTCTAATGCACGGTTTCCGGTGAAGATGACGGTAAAGTGCTTTGAAACGTTTTCCAGAAATGTTCTGAGAGGCAATCGGAATAGTAATTGGCCAGCAGTGCTGTTACCTCTATTGTTGATGAAGTCTATTCGGTGAATGGTATCGAGTGGATGGGGGTATTTTTAACGCGATTATTTCAAAGCTGGGTGATTTTTTTTTGTAAAAAAGTATTGAGAACAGTTATTGAAATTGTCTTTGATCGAAAGGAGGTGTGTAAGTGATGCATTGTATTTTGTTTTCGAATTATTAAAATAAAATAGTAAATATTTATTAATCTTTTCAAAAATGAATTATTCAAAGATAAAATTCTAAAGAGATAAAAATGTTTTATAGGAGAGATTTTTTCGTTATAAAGTGAGAGGTAATTTATTATTGAAATGTTATTAAAATAAATTTTAATAATATTTTAATAATTTTTTTAGTGTTATTCATAGATATATTTTTATATAGAATAGAGCATATAATTTTAATATTTTTGTGATTAACTTGTTATTAACTTGCAGGTGAAAAATAATGGAAATTCGTCTTACTTACCTTTTAAAAGTGGTACCAAACGACCCCAGCAAGTGATCGCACCTTTTCGATTGAACTGACCCAAGGCAAGCTCCATATAAAACAATGGAATACCTCCTACTACTAACATTATACAATATGGAACCAGGAAAGCGCCTGTGAACACAATTCACAACATTTTTGTGAATTGTAGTCATTTTTTATTAAGAACTAATAAAAATTTATTTAAACAGAACAGTATCAAATATAATATAAAAATATAACATAAATAAAAGAATAATTTTTTTTAATTTTTTGAATAACATTTAAATATTGATTAGATAACAAATTAATATTTGACAATTGTGATAATATATCTTACAAAATATATTTGTTAATATTTTCAATATTTTAAAATTGCAATAAAAATTGCAATAAAAGAAATAATATTTGATTTTGAAAAATTTCTTGTTGGTTCAGAATTGCAATTAATTTCTGATTATTAAAAATCTCTCGAATACTTTTCTGTCACATATTGAATAAATATTGAAATGAAATTTCATCAGATAATAATTGGAAAATCGTTGTTTAATATCTTTAGTAAAATCGAACGCGTTCAATTTATATTTGCAAACCACTGGTGGGAAACGTCCGGATTCTTATCATCGTTGATGACATCTGCCGTGTGACAAGAGGCCGATATGAAGAGCGAGAAAAAAAAGTGATGTGCGAGCCACTCGCATCATCGTGTTAGCTGCATAACTGAATTGCAGAATATTTAGAGCACCAGTGGCAGCAAGGTGCTTTTAGGTATACGTAATTCGATAGTGAATTTTCGAAAATGTAGCAGAGCAATGGATGAAATGGTGATTTTGATAAAGCTGATTTATCAAACGATTAAACAGATATTAATATTGAGGATTTTTAAATAAATAATATTTATACAGATTATATAAAGTAAATAAATATTAAATATATTTTTAAATATATTATATAGTACAATTTTTCTGGCAAAATTGATATCTGTTAAAATAAATAAATATATACAAGTTGCAGTTTATATGAATATTTAATAAAAACAATTGAAAACTAGTATAATAAATGTAAGTGCAATAATTATATTAATATATTTATTTTAATTATATTAATATATTTTTATTTCTTTTTACAATATCAATTAAAATAGAAATATTATTTTTTATATTATTTATTATTAAATATCAAAAAAATTGATAATCAAATATTTATACAATATAACTTTTCATTTTGATTTAATATTTATCTTTCTGTTCTTTTCAAAATTCTACAATACAATAATAGAGAAAAACAATTTTTGAAATTAAAAAAAATGTTGAGAAGAAACATACAAGTACATACAAGTAATTAAAACGAGTAATTTAGAAGAAATAAATTGCAACAATAAACTATATAAATTTAATCATTCAAATAAATTTTTAATTTGCAGAAATATATTCATAAAAGTTCATGTATCCGAAAAATTTTAAGAAATGAATATTCATAGAGATATTATTTTTTAACAATAATCTTTAAATATGAATTTCCTCTGATATGTTGCACGCACATTCCTATCCATTGTTCTGCCTTCGTTTTTTCCAATAAATTCTTCTCCGTAACCACGGAGACATAATCGCATTAGGTAAGAATATTCCTTTCTTATGCGGTTGCCTTGATAAATCTTTTCTTTTCTCGGTCACGAACAAATTCAATATTATTGCTTTTGTAATATCTTTTGTTCATTCGTGTATCAAGTAAAAATTATTATAAGTCACTTTTATCAACTATTTTGTCATGAATTTGTCAAAAGAATATTTTCAAACATTTTTCCTTGTGAAATTTTTTTTTTTCTATCTTCATTGATATTCGTAATGCTGTTTACTATTCATCAATTATATTTCTATTATCATATTTACGAGTATCAAAGTTATAAATAAGAATGTGCTTATAGAAAAATTCTTGGAAATCTGTTGCAACATTTTTTTTAAAATGTTACATTTAAATATATTTTATTCAAAATATTTATCTTATCCTATTGTAAAATTTGTAATATTGTGAATTATCATCTGAACAAATGACAAAGAAAAAAAAAAGAAGCATCATATTAATCAAATTTCAAAAATGTTTAACTAACAACAAAATGTTCTCACTCAAAAAATACAAAAGAAACGATAAAAACAAATTTTGCTATATTTTCTCAATAATAATAGTTAAAGTACATTATTGATAAATTAATAGCTAAAATACTTTAGTTATTAAGTCATCTTTTATTATGAAGTGAAAATTTAATAGCTCTTATCAATTTATATATTTACAATAGAAAGATACAAGTTATTTACAAAAATATAATTTATAATAAATATGTAATTTATTTTATGAAAATAAAATATTTTAAAATAGTAGTACAACTTTTCATCATAATATTTTACTATATATAATTCAAATACATTTTCACAATATGATTTATTTGCATAAAAATATAGAAGGATAATTATAGTTATAGAAGGATATAGTTAGTCATCAATTAAATAGTTGACGTAATAACTTAGTAATTGATATGCATAATGTATATTTAAATTGCAAACTCGAATCAAATGATTTAATCATCATCGATTAACTAAGAAACGCATTATATATTTATTATCACTAATATTTGTTGAATAAATAGTGGAATAAATTATATTTAAAACAATATCAATGTTTATAAATATTTAAATTTCTCAAATTTAATTTAACAACGAATTGCAAAATTGAATCCAATTGAATTCAAGGACAAAATGTCTTTGAAGGTGATTTTATCCTCAAAGGACTGAAATTAAACGGAAATGTTATTCAAACTCAGACATTCGTTTGTGACATGCTGAAAATGTCTCTTTAAATGTATTAATGAATAGATACATATGTATGTATATTATCAAGGAAACTGGAATACAAAAATCCTTATTAAAAAGTTACTTACTGAATTACTGAATCAAATATTATTTCTTTAATTCATAAAATAGTTCTGATATTTTTATTTCCAATAATTTGTTATAATTTTTTTTTGATAAATTTTCCTGCATATTTGATCAGAAACAATAAATTTATAATAAAACAAATACTATTAAACATAAAACAACATTATGTAACGTATTAAATAATTTGAAAATAAAAAAGATTAAAAAAAATTAATCATTCATAAATATTGTTCCAATATTTATATATATATATATATATATATATAGAATATAAAAATTGTTAAATGCTTTAAATAATTATCATTCTACGTTTGGATAATCGATCATTTGGATAATCTAAATTGAGATCAATATTCCATTATATCGAATTAATAATAAAATCAGAAAAACGATAAATAAAAAAATTATAAATTTTTATTTTTTTACAATTTTTTATTTTTATTAAAAAAAAATCAAAATTTTATTTTTTCTAAATTTTATTTTTTCTAAAATTTTACGAAGTACTTTATGAAAATAATTACGAGCCACATTAATCCAAAAACGATTTTAATTGCGTTGTTCAGAATTTTTTTTTGCAATAAGGAAATGAAAGAATGACTGTGAGGGAAATTCGCAAATTTCCGTAAAGAAAGCGCGAAACGCAGGAACGGAATGATGCGACATAATGGATCGCGTACAGTGACATGCGCCAGACAGAGGCGTCGCGGACGTCCATGATCAAAGGCCAGCCCGAATGGGAAATTATAATTAATTAAGGTAATTGGAAATTAGCGACCGATCTTCCCGGTACTAATGGTGCGCCCTACTCTCCTCTTAATTGAGTTAGCAGCCGCTTTTGAGGAGTCATGGTATCGCTGATAGCTGGTCCTAATCGTATTCCTACTAGGGACTCGATAGAACAAGGGAGGGGTTAATAGAGTCGTCTATGTCGTCATCGAAAAGTCTATCATTTTCCAAGTCGTTGTGTATATTGCTTGCAAGAATTATTATTAGAAAGTTTGTAAAAGAATGGCGAATTAAGTAGAAACATGTTTGATTTATAGTAAACATTACACGTGATAAGCAATTGAATGCAATCAAATGAAATATAGTTTACAAAAGTTTTTTAGTTATTAGTGATAATGAAAAAATGTTCTGGAATTAAGAAAATATTTTTTGGGTCATTTGTATGTAATCAGAAATAGTAATTTTTTTGTAGAATATTTTTAGTAAAAATTAATGTGATAAAAATGAAGATTCATTTAACAAATCAATGAACTAAAAATTTAATGTTATGTTACATATTGAGAAATACTTTCGATCTTAACTATATAACCTCACTTTTAACAAGTACACTATATTTAAGATACACCGCATAAGAAATAAGAAATTCCTATTTCAGATTGAGGAAGATGATACAATTTAACCAAACAGTTAAATCGAAAATATGAAACGATATAACTAGAGTAAAAATTAGATTTACCGTGGACGATCCAATCTTCCAAGTCGGTACATGACCCTTAAATTGCTTTTTCGCTTTAATTTGGGCCAATTTTGAAACTTGCAGATGCTTTCACGGATAAGAAGCGCAGAGTGAAATCTAAATCTCAGGGTCATTTTCCACGAGGTAAATGCCAATTAGTCGACCGGTTAACGCGGTATTGCCTGGCTGCTGGAGTGCATTACTTGATGCATCCCCCATTGCAGCTGTGAAATAACGCCTTACAACGCTACCAGATGGCAACGTGTTAAAATGATAGAATATTCTATTAAAAAATTTTGATTCCATGAAAAATAACATAAATATATAGATAACATAATATATTTAATCAGAATTTGGATGTTAAATAATATATTTAAATGACTATTTAGATTATATGTCATCTTATTTGTCTATGTATGATTTTTAAAATAATTAAATTATTAGAGATTAAAAATTATAGATTATTTCATAAATTATAGTATTAATTATAAATTATCTTTAAAATAATTTTGAAATTATATTATTTTATTAATATAATTATTCATCGCTGATTCATTGTTATTCAGTGAAGTTTCAGATGTAGAGATTAATAATTAAGCAATTTGTTATAATAATATTTATTTACTCAATCAATCGTGATGTATAATAATTGACGATTTAAAGAAACGATCTAATCGTTGTCGATTATTATTCTGTTCATTTCTTACGTATACGTTAATTTGGAAAATCGTCGAATATATTTGTTATTATAGTGCGATTCAAATGAAAAATACTGAGATAACCGTGAAATTAATAATCATGAAGGAAAAATCTTACAGACAGTATATAGTTATTATAATATAGGAGTATGATTGAAATATTGTGAAATATTGATCTGATAACTAAGAAATAGAAAAGATTATGCAATTACTAACATAGAAGATTATGATTCATATCAAAACAAACTCATTAAAAATTTATAAACAAGAAGTATCGCGAGAAAAATTTTTTAATAATCTTCTAATAAATCTTTAAGAATTCATTTTAATTTCAAAAATAATTTTTGAAATAATTTATAAATTTTATGATTATATTATGATGAATTAGATAATTGACAAATCTTTGAATATACTCACCGCCACCATTTTTATAACATAGGTAAGGAAATCTCCAGACATTTGCAAGATCGACGGCAAATCCGATGACAGAGAGAAGAAAATCGACTTTGCCGGACCACGTTTCCCTGCCGTCGACGCTGCCGTTCAACTTTGGCGCATTCTTCACCACCCTCGACGACATGTCTCAGTTTCCTTACAACAAAGAATTCCATTAATTAATTTTAATTGTAACTAATAAAATTTTAACAATCTTATATTTAACATGCTAATCGAAGATTTTTTCAATTTTTCATATATCAACAACTTCGCTATTCAAAACCAATAACTTCGTTCAGAAGGATTCAAATCTACACGCACCACGTCATTATCTTAATTATCTTCGCTATTGATGAACCGATCAAAATCTCTTGCTACGAATCGAGCAACGAATTATTTTTAATCGTCTTCCTGTAAATTTTATGAAAACGTAACACATATCCTTCCACTTCAGACATTCAATTATATTTATATTAAAAATCGAATTTTCTCAAAACGATTATGCCTAGATATAGATTTGCTGATATATCTCCATCGACCAATTCTGATATTAATTGAGCTACATACGTAAAAGATCGAAGATACGAGGTAAAAAAAGAGGAGGAGGAGGGGGAGAAGGGGGTAGAAGAAAAGAGGATGGTGATTGGAGGCGCGTGCGGGCGCGGTCACGTGTAATTTGGCGACGACAAGTTATCGATAGCCCTTCAAGCGACAACGCTTAACCCCCAAGCGAGGCTCATTGTGCCCTGGTGACGGGTCCCGGACAAACAGCGTATATTTCAAAGGCGGCCGCAGTGCCGGCTTCGAGGGGGCTCTCGACGAGGGGTTTTCTGTCACACGCACTGATCCACGCTTGTCTATAGGATCGACCCGATTAATTGATATTCGGCGGTTATTGCCGAACAACGATAGAACTCTCTTTCTCTGTCTCTATCCCACTCTCGGTTACGTTATGTATGTACTCGTTCCCCGTGTTTCTCTCTCTTTTTCTCTCCCTCTCTGCGAACAGGTGCGATGAAAAATTCTGCTTTGGGGTATGATGCTTCTTTTTTTTTTTTTTTTTTTTTTTT
>NW_006263372.1:553859-584605 GCF_000469605.1 Apis dorsata
GAATATCGAAATCATAGGTATCGAAATTGTCCGATTTCTATAATGGAACGATAGATGAAAATTTCTTCTAAGTGTTTTTGAACATAATAATAACATTTCTGTAAGAATTATTGATAAGTTCTTGGAAAAATTTTGAATAAAATAGTTTGATTGAGTAAAAATTTTTTTCTAATATTCTGATAAAAAATTTTCTATGAATTAATTAGTTATATAAGAAATATATATATAAGAATTTTTTAATTAGTTATATAAGAAATTTCATACAAGATTGAAAAGTCGATTAAAGTATTTTATATAATTATTATTAAAATTATTACAAATTCTAATGATAAAAAAAAAATTAAAAAAATAAAAAAATCTACAAAATATCTACGATTTGATAAAAAATTCTTGCTTTTTTCTTTATTATTTTTCTTCAATTTTCCGTAAAACATAACAAATATCTAACATAAGATAACTTTAAATTAAATATTGCAATTTTCATACAATATATTAAATAATTTATACACAAAAGATTATTTTAATCGTAACTTTCAAAGAACGATTTACAATAGGAAAAAATAGAAGTTTATTTTTTGTAAACGAGATAAGATTCATTTGATCAGATTGAATTTCTAAATTTTTCTTTTCAAATAACAACAAGATAATAAATATTTCTTCTCCATATTTCTTCTGAAACTTAATTTTTCCATTTTTCTTCGTAAAAAAAAAAAAAAAGAATACATTTCTTTAACAATCAATAAGAAAGAATTTCTTTCTTATTCCTAAAAAGTTTAGTCATGAAAGTATATATTATACAATATACACTTTCAATGTATATTATACAAAGTTATCTCTCGAATTATACATTTTATCATTCGTGCACCATTTTTTCTACGATCGTTGCTTACATCCATCTTTACATATATACGTCTCATAGTTGATCAGTTGATCATTATATTTGAAATTACATAGCAAACATACCAAAGTGTAATTAATCGTGATGACAGATGTGTGCAAACAAAGATTGCGAAAACTCGAACTCGGAAGAAATGTTATTCGTATACACGTACCCTGCTTCAATATCCAGAGAAGAATCTTGTTTGAGAAAAAAAAATAACGAACGAAACGCAACTCTCGCGTGTTCCCTAAGATTTAAATGATGACATGACAAACGCGCTTAAGAAATGTAGAGGGAGTTGCGTGCAAATTCGAAGAAAAAGAACGAAGGTGGAGGGGGGGGCTAGGGTTTCTTATTCAAGGTGATGAATAAAATCATGGTATTAATTAAATCGTTATTAGCGGGATTAGGTGAGGATAGATCCCAATGATAATCAGAACTGTATTGCTCATATTATCATATCGACTTACATGGTTCCTATTTAATAGAGAGAAATATCGAAACCGGTTGAACGATGGATTTTTAATTTTTTATTTTTTGTTTAATTATTAAAAATATACTTAATACTTTTCATATTATAATTAATTTTGATCTTTTTTATCGAGAGTATATATATATATGTATAATACATTTAATATTAATGGTAATCTAATATTAAGATTGATTTTTTTTTGCTATTTTTATTACGTATTTTTATTCCATTTCATTTACTACCTATGATTAAATTTATTCATCAAGCGTTGTGAAATATTTAATTTTATTTTTTAAGGTAGAATAATACTTCATATGCTTATTATATCAGAGGCGTTTTAATATAACGTCATGAGTTAGTGCTATATTGAATGCAATTACACATTAAGGCTATATTAGAAGACTTTCCTTTTCGTTATTTGATACTAAAAAATACTGATAAAAATATTATTATTAAATATATATTAAGATTTATATTTTTTTTTCTTTAAAAATAATATAAATACAAAAAACAAAGCAATCAGTATTCATTTAGCATACAATCTCTTCTAATATTATTAAGTACATTACGAAGTACATAGATCTTTCTATTAATGTTTAATTTTATTTATAATTTTTTTAAATTAAAAATCTTTCTCATTTGTACCTTACTTAATAATGGTACATATTTTTGAAAGCTTTTATCGAATCTTCTTTTATTCATTTTCAATTATGCATTATAATTTTTCAGATTTTATCAAGGAAAATATATTATTGTTTTTTCGCGAAAGAATTGATAAATTACCTCGATCTTCCGCGAATCGTACTTCTAAGTTTTTTGAAACATTAAAAATAAATCATATAGTGAAATATGAGAATAAGGATAATCGAAACCACAAATGACCGTGAAAAATAAGAATATCTGCAATTGAAACATATATCTATAACTCATTCAAATAATTGTTTCACGTTATTAGTTATTAGAATCAATCATAAATTTTAAATTCAAACTATTGTTCTAACATTCAAAAAATAGAGAAATTTGTTTTTTGATCAATTTTTATCTTTTTCTTTTTCATCATTTAAAATGTTAAATAAATGATATAATTAAATTTAATATTAATATGAGATTAAAAATTCAAAGCATTATATTCTTCTTCATTAAGATTGTGATATTCACAATTGAATTAAATCTTTCTACGATAATGACAAAAGTTATTTGTAATAACTTTTAAGAAAATGTAAAAGAGATCAAGAATTTTTTTTATATTAAAATTTTTATAATTAAGTTATTATTTAAAATCTTGCAAAAGAAGTAGCAAAAAGGAAACAAAATATTATTTGTAAATAAATCGAATTATATTAATATTAAATTAAAAGTAATTAATCATAATTAATCATTGTTAATTGGTCGTAATATTAAATATTTGCATCGTGCATTTTTCACTTACCAAATAATATGGTCCAATATGATTAACGAGTGAGATCGGCAATGCTGTGGCTCAGCAAGACACCGCTACACTGACCGCAGATTTCTTCGGTCCACACGACTCCCACGACGAGAACCCTCCACAGGGTCAAAAGTACTTCGAAACTCGTATCCGTCAAACCCATTACCGCGTCACTAACTGTCCACGAAATGTTGCTTTCGTTCTTTCGTGGAATCGAGTGACAACTTTGAACTTAATCCGACGATTATTTGATTTAAATATGATAAAAGTTCATATTTGTTCATGTACTTCTTCGTTTTATTTTACAAATGTAATAAAAGAATCATTGGAAATTATATATTATAATTATTATTCTTTATGTGCTTGGTTCTATTGAAAATTATAAATGAATTAGTCTGCAAGAACTATTGTCACAATAATAAATGATTGACTCTTGTACAGACTGATTTTGAGAGCAATTGTCCATTGATCACAATGACAAATCATAAGAAAAGTTATAAATTCGAAAAGAGAACCTCGTCGCAAAGGTTCGAAAGAATGAGTGGGGAAATTTGCCGGCTGCAGGATGTATATACGCGCTGAGATCACGTGATGCTGCAAGGTACAACCCAAGATACAAATTTTGTATTTACGCATGCGCGGAATTCCGCGGCATCCAAAAATGCCGTATGTATCATAGTTTAGATTGAATTGTTCGAATAATAATTGTAAAATGCTTAAATATAAAAATATAATATTCATTTTAATTTTTAATACAACTATTATATTATTATTTATTTTATTTTTATTCTTATTTTATGTTTATTTATAACTTAATATTTTATTGTCTATATATTTTTATATATATGGTTATAATTTTAATTGTGTAATTAAAATTTAATTTAATATTTTTTTTATATTAATAATTCAAAACTAATAAAATTAAATATTTCAAAAGTTTCAGAAAATTACTTTCAAATGTTTCTTGTTATTTTAAAATATTGTAAATTATATATATATCTAAATTGATTATATTCTATCGTGTATATTAGAAAGTTAATAAATTCGTATTACGTTAGATAAAAATTATATGATCATCAATTTAAAAAAAAAATTTAATAAAATTAAATTTAATAAATTAATTAATATCATCTGAAACTCAAAAATTAAAAAAAATATATATATATTTCAAATAGGAATATTTATATTTCAAATATTTTTTTATGTGAAAAATTAAAAATTTATTATTTAATTTATTATTTTTAGATTAATAAAAATAAATTTAATTTTTAAATATTTTCTTTTTTTCATTATTACCGAACGAATATACAAAGAAAAAATTTATTCCAATATTTTTTAGCAGGATTCTATGAGATATATCAAATATTTTATTAAAATATACACTTTAATAAAATAATTCATCGCTTAATTTTATCTATAATTTATTTATTTACATTAGTATTTATATTTATTCTTTAATTTTTCATTAAAATTATATTAAATAAAGATAATCAAAATTTGTATTTGCAGAATAATTTCAGAATATTTTCATTTTGTAAATTCAATAATCAATTATTAATAATGTAACGGTTCAATGATATAATAATTCTAATATAGATGAAATAGCTAGTTAATTATGAAAAAAATATATTAAAATTATATTGAATGTATTTCATAATTTTAAGCAATCGATATCTGAAAAAATTTCATTATAAAATAATATTTACAATATATGTATCATACTACTATAGGAAATATGATAAAATTTTATTGAAAGATAACGATTTATTGAGTTTATCATTACTAAGTTTTCGAACAACGGAAGTTGAATAAACTGGTTATTCGTTAGTATCTTTTTAAAATTAAAATATATTTTATATTCTATAATATTGTATTATTATTTGTATATATTTATAGAAATAGAGAAAAAAAGCATTCAAGTTAATAGTATTATCTTATTATATGAATATTTGTAAATTGTTCAAGTTTTCGATTACGTATTACGTATTACATCCGCTTGCGCAAGTCATTAGTTTCGTCGCCATCATAGCGACGAGATCGCGACCGCTTTTGGCCGTTGTGCCAGGAATTGGGATAATCGTCGTTTACGGCGAAAAAACGAAGCAGAGCTTTTGCTCTGTTACACCCGTGTTTGTGGTCAAACTAGTATCGTTACATCGGCCGTGGATTATCGGCATCTCGAGGATTTTTTCTTCACCTTTGACGATAACGAAACATGGCTTATTGAAGAAGATGAAGGGCCTGCAGAAATACATTGTTTCTCCATACGGAGGAAACCGTAGCCTCAATCACTCTGGAATTCAGCACGAATACATTCGTGCCAGAAATGGAAAAAAATACAAAATTTCCGCAATCCTCTGCAAAGGGGGTTCCTGCTGATTCTAAAAAGACTCAAGGTGCGTCGTCCCAATGTCGATAACGACGTCATCATTTCGCTAACGTCTTACATGTATACTTAATACAAAAAAAAAAATAACTTATACATCTTATGACCTTAACTTTTTCAAATTGTTTTCTTCTAGTTTTTTTTTAATTATTTATAAGCCAAAATATTTTTTAATTATATATGAATTTTCAATAATAATATATAGAATATTTCAGCTTAAAGATTTTTAAATATTGTAAAAAGATTTAATTAATTTATATTATTTATTATTTAAAAATTAATTTATTTATTTATTTAAAAACTAATAAGTTTACAACTTATTATTTAATTTAATAAAATATTTTATTTGTAATATTTTATTTTATCTTATATAAATTAAATACAAAATTTTTTTTATTACTTAATAAATTAGGATACAAATTAAAATAATAAATATATTTATTTAAATATTACTTATGTATGTTTCTTTAAAAAAGCTTTAAAAATAAATTATTATTTTTGCAGATGTTACAAACAAATCTTTTCCAAGAAACTCGCGTCGACGTGAACCAGCAGGTGCTAACAGTTTCTCAAAATTTGAACAATCAAAGAAGTGCAATGTACAGAAAACAAAAAATTTTGATAAGAGACCAAAACCTAAAGGACAATATCATGGCAGTTCAAAGGAGGATACCAAGGTTTATTTCAATTATATGAAATAATATTTAATTTATACATATAAGATTATATTTAAATTCAACATTTTAATTTTTAGGTAGTGCAAACAGAATTAGCTGAGCCTGGCTCAGTAGTGGTCCAAGGAAGTAAAAAGCAGAATTTGAATCATCTGCTGAATTTTCATTATGAACCACGTGAAATGCAAGGTGGTTCAAGTGCATGGAATCATGGAAAATCAATGAAGGGTTTTTCTAGAAACAGTAATAGATGGCTTCCACCAGTACAGCGGCATAAATACAACAAAGAACAATTTTTACAAGCCAGGTAAACTATATTATATTAATATTAATAAGAATATGAAATAAATATAATAAAGTAAAAGTAATATGAATAAATAATTTAATAATAATAAATATTAATATTTTACTATTTTTTAGCTGCCAATTTGTTGTAAGTGCCAATGGGAATTACACATTATATCTAAGTGATCCTGATATACTAGTTGATTGGAGATGGGTAGAACAAATTGTAAATTTGTTATAATATATTATCATATTATTCAATATATCAAAATTATAATATATTATCATATTTAATATATTTGAACAATTTTTTAAATTTTATTTATTTTAGAATACAAATAATAATAATTGTAAATATTCTATTGTTTAGAAACTTCACAGTTCTGAAAGCTTGTCATGTCCAATATGTTTATGTTCACCTATTGCTGGAAAAATGACACGTTGTGGTCATGTTTATTGTTGGCCTTGTATCCTTCATTATTTATCACTTTCTGATAAATCTTGGCGTAAATGTCCTATTTGTTATGAATCTATCCAAAAATCTGATTTAAAAAGGTAATTTATTTGAATTCAAATAACATTAAAAAATAAAATTTTTTTAAGATTTTAATGAATTTTTTATTTTTTTTTCCATTTCAGTGTTAATGAAGTCACTCAAAGTACATTAAATTTAGGAGATACTATTACTTTACGTTTGATGCGTCGTGAAAAAGGATCTCTGCTTGCAGTGCCTGTTGGATCTACAATCCAAAATCCAACAAACTTTTTCCCTGTTTCAGAGAGTATTAGCAATCAAGTGTATTCAAAACTTCTTATTGCAAATACAAAAGATGTAAGTTCCTGAAATTTCCAAAAATTAAATTATAAAAATTTAATTATGATTCATATCATAAATTATAATTCAGGTGAAGAATATCATTGAATCAGAACGTATTCAATTGCAATTAGAACTATCTGATAATCCTGATTCTCCAGAAAATTGTTATATCGAACAGGCACTTGAAGAACTTTCAAAAAGAGAGGAGGAATTGTTACAAAAAGTGAAATTAATTAAATTTTTTCTAATCTAATCTAAGGCAGTATAAAAACATTTATTTGTAGATAAAATTCTTCCTCCATAAAATATATTTTTCTTTTTATAGGTAAAATCAGAAACCATTTTCACAAATGAAATGCAAACAGGAAATATTAACATTGAGAAAAGTTTATCTCAAGATAATGAAGAAACAAATACTATAATAAAAAAGGATGTGAAAAATGTAGATGAAGAAATATTAAAATCTACAGAAAATTCACTTATCGGCGCTCAATCAACCTCGGGCATAACAAAATTCTTTTATTTCTATCAAGGTTCTTATTTTTTCTTTAATATTTAATTTATTTTATTTAATATATTTAATTTATTTTTTGTTTGATATACGTATTAAAAATATTATATTAATTTTTAGCGGAAGATGGACAACATTTATATCTTCACGCAATGAATGTCAAGATGTTAGAAATGCAATATGGTAATCTTGAAAATTCTCCACATATTATAACAGGAAAACTCTTAGAAAAAGAAGGAGGAAGTCTTACAGAAGATCTAAGACGTAGATTAAGATATTTATGTCATCTGCCATTGACTTGCCAATTCGAGGTAGCCGAAATTGAATTAAAACCGCCCATTGTATCAGAAGAAGTTTTGTTTTCATTTCGAGGTAATTTTATAATTAAACCTGTACTTTATTTTCATTTTATGAATATTTTAATCCTATAAATGATTTTATAGATCAATTAGCATTAAGACACAAACGTAGACAACAACGAGAACGTGAAGAGAGAAAAAGAGAAAAAAAGATTACTGAAGAAGAAAATAAACGTATGGGAAGATATCCAACACCTATTGTACACATTGATTCACAGCGACATTTTCCACAATGGCAACCAGAATTATTATTTTCCGAGTACGCAATTTTCATTATTTCATTATTAAATAAAAATAATACAGTATTAAATATATTGATTAATTAAAGATTAAAAAAAATATTTATTAATAATATATGTTGGCATATCATTATAAAAAATTGAAATTAGTTTCAAAATATATAGAAAAATCTAAGCGAGTATATATTTGTAGAGAAAATGTTCCATCACCACCAGAATCAACGACGACTTCAAGTGTAGCTAGTAGTCCATCTTTAAGCACTTTTGATGAAATTGTTACTTCCAAACAAACTGACATCCCTCAGGAATCGGGACCATCATTCGCGGAAATGTTACGAAATACCGGCACTCGTTTAAAATCACAAACAGTATGGCCATCAATTAACTCCAATCATGGGAAACCATATTCTAGTATGACTATTCAATCATCCTCGAAAAACACCGAAGAAGAGGATTATGTCTCAGTACCATCATACAGTCAAAGTTTTGGCGATGCCTTAGCAGCCGCTTTAGAACAAACAAAATTAGGTAAGTAATTTTATAAAATTTAACTTTATAAAATATTTAAATATTTTAAAAGTATATTAATCTAAGAGTATATTATCTATAATAAAAATTGTAAAATACAGATTTGAAAGTTTATAGCATTAATGATTTATTTATGATAATTATTTTATTTTTCAGAAACAAAAAAAAATGGAGGTGGAAAGAAAAAGAAGAAAGGAAAATCAACTATATTGTTTGCAACTACTATGGCACATCAATCTTAATTTTTTTCATACTAATTCTCGCACTCTATGTTATTTTTTAATTTTGCAATTGAGTTATTTTACTATCATGTGTTATATTTCAGATTAATTTGGACATATATTAGAAAATTTGTAAAGTTCTAGTACAAATCATAACATGTAATAATATATTATCTATTATTGATTTTTATCAGTGTATTATCAAATTAAACAAATGTTTTCTGTAGCAGCATACAAATTTGAGTCTGTTATACATGCAAATAAAATTTAATTTCATGAAAATTAAAATAAATATATAAATTTATTAAATATACATACCTTCTGAAATAACTTTTTTTATAATATTTATATATATCGTATAAAAGTTTTATTGTATATTGAACAATTTTGAACACAACATATTCGATCTAAAATTATTATATTTAACATTACTTTTTCTATCAAGTTCAACCAATTTTAAGCGAAGAAATATTCGTTTTTTCTTTATTTTCAATTTTATATAATCATATTTTATATCAAAATTGAATTAGAATGAGTAATATTTCATTATTTGTTAACAAGAATAATGAATAATTTTTTCATTTCACATTCTTGTTTCATTTAATGTACCAATATAAAATTCACAAAATTGTCTTTTTGTTTCATTATGTAATTTTATAAATTTTATAGTACATTTTAAATATTTATTATTATAAAATAATCTAGAATTTATTGCGCATTAAATAACTAACGTATTTAAACTAATAATTGTATATTTTTTCTTACTTTAAATAATTCAAAATTATATTGTAGATATAATTGATTAAAAATATTTAATTAATAAATTTGATGATGAAAATTAAAATTTAATAGGAAGGTAAGAAAATAAATTATAAAAAAATTATATTTCAGGGATTGTTTTATATTTTCATAGTTTTTTGAACATAGAAAACTAACAACTGATCTTTTTTATCCACATTTTCAAAATATAAGTACAATAGTTTTTTTTTTACGTTTATTGTAATCTGTAGGAAATTACTAATGAAATAAATTATTTGTCTAGTTTTACAGTAGAACAAAATAAATAAATCAGAAGTGATTTTTACAATGATATAAAAAAAATTATAAAATCTAGATAAATTATATATTTAGGAACGAAAGACCGAAGCTGTCTAATTCTATGTTCTTGAAGTTGTTATCCTTTGCATCGGAATAAATCATGGAGAGGGCAGTGGCAAGCGAGTAATCGATTTAATCGACTTCTTCGATGGTAGGTCCAGATGCACCACCACCAGGAGCACCGCCACCAGCTCCTGGGAAGCCACCAGGCATTCCACCAGGCATTCCACCAGGCATCCCACCAGTACCCTGATACAATTTTGTGACAATAGGATTGCATATAGCTTCCAATTCTTTCTGTTTATGTTCATATTCTTCTTTATCAGCTAATTGATTAGCATCGAGCCATTTAATGATATCGTTGCATTTATCCAGTACAACTTGTTTGTCACTGGCGCTGATTTTATCCTTCAACTTCTCGTCTTCCACTGTACTCTTCATGTTGAAGCAGTAAGACTCAAGACCATTCTTAGCAGCGATAGTTTCCTTTTGTTTTTCGTCTTCGCTACGATATTTCTCAGCTTCGTTGACCATCCTTTCGATATCTTCTTTGCTGAGACGGCCTTTATCATTGGTAATAGTGATTTTGTTCTCTTTACCAGTAGATTTATCAACTGCAGAGACATTGAGAATACCATTGGCATCAATGTCAAAGGTGACTTCAATTTGAGGAACTCCTCGAGGAGCTGGAGGAATGCCACTGAGCTCAAATTTACCTAACAGATTGTTATCTTTTGTCATAGCACGTTCTCCTTCATAGACTTGAATCAATACTCCTGGTTGATTATCAGCATATGTAGTGAAGGTTTGAGTTTGCTTTGTTGGAATGGTAGTATTTCTCTTAATAAGAGCAGTCATAACACCACCAGCAGTTTCAATACCAAGAGATAGAGGTGTTACATCAAGAAGTAATAAATCTTGTACTTCTTCAGATTTATCACCATGAAGAATGGCAGCTTGCACAGCAGCTCCATATGCTACAGCCTCATCAGGATTGATAGACTTATTTAATTCCTTTCCATTGAAGAAGTCCTGCAGAAGTTTTTGAATCTTAGGAATTCGCGTGGATCCACCAACCAAAACGATATCGTGAATCTGAGCTTTATCCATTTTAGCATCGCGTAATGATTTTTCTACTGGCTCGAGTGTTCCTCTGAAGAGATCAGCACAGAGTTCTTCAAATCGAGCTCTGGTAATCGATGTATAAAAATCGATTCCCTCATAGAGCGAATCAATTTCAATGCTAGCTTGAGTAGACGAAGACAAAGTGCGTTTCGCACGCTCACAAGCTGTTCTCAAACGACGAAGAGCGCGTTTATTTGCAGTCAAATCTTTTTTATATTTGCGTTTGAATTCTTGTACAAAGTGATTGACCATACGGTTATCAAAATCTTCGCCGCCAAGATGGGTATCTCCTGCTGTTGACTTGACCTCGAAAATGCCATCTTCAATGGTTAGAATTGAGACATCAAAGGTGCCACCACCAAGATCAAAGATAAGGACGTTGCGTTCGCTGGTAGTTTTTTTATCCAAGCCATAAGCAATGGCGGCAGCGGTGGGCTCGTTGATAATACGTAAAACGTTTAAGCCCGAGATGGTACCAGCGTCCTTAGTTGCCTGACGCTGCGAGTCGTTGAAGTAAGCAGGTACAGTGATCACGGCATTACTGACAGTTTTTCCCAGATATGCTTCAGCTGTTTCCTTCATCTTTACCAGGACCATTGAACTCACTTCTTCGGGGAAGAAAGTCTTCGCCTCTCCTTTGTAATATACTTGAATCTTAGGCTTGCCACCATCATTTACAACGGTAAAGGGCCAATGCTTCATATCAGCCTGAACAGTGGGATCTTCAAAACGACGACCAATAAGGCGTTTGGCATCTAAAAACAAATACAATGAAATAAATTTATCACTAAACTTTTAATTAAATTATATAATATATTTAAGATATTTTTGATTCGTAATTTTATGTGAAATATTATTCAAATTTACAAAAATTTGAGAAACAAAGTAATATATTCTTATTGATAAAATGTTTACCTACATATTTTAATCATATAATTTGCAATATACAAATGTAAACGATCGATTTTCCGATCTATAAATATGACATGATATTAAATTAAATAATTTTCGTAAGAAAATATATAATAATATTAATTTTCTGTTTTCGTCAATTGCAATAGATTTATAATAATAAAAAATTCAGTTTTTTTTAAATCATTTTTTGTACATTAAATTAATCCAGATATTAAAACATTATAATACATCTTATATACTTAATCATTATTTTCTAAATGAAAAATATTTACAAAAAAAAAAAAAAGAAAATAAATTATCGAAAAATATATATCATATTAATTTTTTTCATGAAGTGAAACATCTACTTTTCACTTATTTTAATTTTTTTTTAAATTTAATCTTTTAATAAATTTAGGATATTTAATATTTATTTGTCATTTTTTATATTAAGCATTATTTATAATTTTTATGAAATAAAAGAAAATCTTTTATAGATATATTATGTATATTTTGAAATTGTTATTGAAATCAATATAGTACATATTTTTGAATATTTTTTCTAATAAAGGAGAGTCTTTTTAAAATAAAGTTTACGATAACCGGCGGATATATTTAATATGGCGTCCTTTAGGTATTATGGTAGAAATTTTTATAACTGCGCTTGCGTATACTATACATTGTTGATAAATTGACATCAGGAAAAAATATAAGATCTAATGAAATAAGTCAATTTACACAAATATATAGTCAAGTCACATATTCTTATAGCTGAATTCATTATTAATTACTACTAATAATATATATCAACATTTAGTGAGGCAAATGGCTTATTACTCTCATTCACAGGTTATATCAGCAACGTATAATAGATACTACTACAAGATATTTCCAGTATACATA
Source organism: Apis dorsata (assembly GCF_000469605.1). Taxonomy (NCBI): domain Eukaryota; kingdom Metazoa; phylum Arthropoda; class Insecta; order Hymenoptera; family Apidae; genus Apis; species Apis dorsata. The sequence goes on from NW_006263372.1 coordinate 566,681, forward strand.
TTGACCTCATCATCTATGTATTCAGAAAATTTTCACTGCTATTTACAAAATTATAATTTCATTTTGAAAAATTTTGTTAAAATATTAATTCATAAAAAATGAAATATTAAAATAAAATAAAATAAATGAAAAAATCAATCAAAATAATTTAGAAATTGTTTTTAGAAACTAAACATTAATAATGCTTTAATTCAAAAACAGTTACTACAAACTTTTTTATTAAATTATCATTATAAAATTAAAGAAATCAAACAACTATATTTTAAGAATTTATATCTATAATACAAATTTTCATGTTAACTTTATAAAACTTTTATTATAAATTATTATATCACAGTAATAGTAGTAATGGTCATAGTAATCATTAATCTAAGATTTCAAAACAAATTTATAACAAATTTATTTTTGTAATTACTTTAAATTTAAAATTTTATAAAATTTTTTAAATTTTATTGAATAATAAAAATTTAATATATCAATAAAACTATAAATATATCAATAAAAAAAGTTTAAATTAATTTCTAATTATAAAGTAATTATAATTAGAAATAAACTAATAAAGAATATAAAAAGGTTTGATAAATTTTTAATACTACAAAAAGATTGAGCAAATTCATAGAAAGTATGATAATTCAATATAAATAAAGAAATACTTTGAGAATAACATACCGAAAATGGTGTTGTTGGGGTTCATGGCAACTTGATTTTTGGCAGCATCGCCGATTAATCGTTCAGTTTCCGTAAATGCAACATAGCTAGGTGTTGTACGATTTCCTTGATCATTAGCGATGATTTCTACTTTTCCATGCTGGAATACGCCAACACAAGAATAAGTAGTGCCAAGATCAATACCAACTGCAGGTGCTTTAGCCATCTTTGCTTTTCTGTAAAAATATGAAATGAAAATTTAATTTGTAAAAAAAAAAAATTTGAGATTATTTCTAATATGAATGTTGTATCAAATATTACAGATGTCAAACAAAGATAATGGGAACACACCTTTCTTCTTTGTTCGCTTGGTAAAAATTCGCTTTGTAAAAATCTCTTCGTAGGACAGAGAAGAAGTTCTTCGATTGACGATTCGCAACGTGAGTGAAGAGCCCGCATCCGGCGCTCTGTATATATTACCTTCCCAGAGGACGCTTCTGGAATGTTCTTCCTACTCTAGCACATTCTATCAACCAATCAGAAATTAGTTTCTGTTAGACTTCAATGATTACTGGATACACGCCACGAACTACGTGTATCAATAGTGGTATTTTATTTGGTTATCGATCGATCCAAAGATTTCATATATAGAAATATTTAAAAATCTCATTCTTTGATAAAAATTATTTTAAACTTTTGAAATTATTTTTTATATTACTGATATTCAAATAAAATAATTTTTTATGTAATTTTTGGCTAGAATAATAAATAATACAGAAGTGGATCATAAGGAACGTTAAAAAAAATCTAGTTACTACTTAATTCTAGAAGGTGTGTAGTAGTTACACATACACATGTATGCATATATAAAATTTATATCTATGCTTGGCTATGAATCGCACGTTTTCAAGGTCCCATAATTCCTGTAATATCTATAACCTTTATAATACACGTGTTCAATTTTTAATGATGTAATTCTTAATATAAGTAAAATAATTATTATTTTACATAATATTATTAAAAAATCGACATTTTTTTTTATAACAGTAGATTTAATAGTAAATACATAAAATAATACTTGATATAAAGGTAATATCAATGAATCATAACAATATATCACAAATATAATAATGAAATGTCCAATAAAAATTTTATATGATTCATAAAAAAGAAAAAATATGTAGAGATATTTTAATAATTTTTAAATACATATGTAAATATTTAAATAAATAAATAAATCGAAATTTTTATTATTTAATAGTATTTATAAAACTATTTTTATAAATAGAAATTTATTATCGAATTTTATTTAAAATAGCATAGAATTAAAAATAGAAAAAATTTATTTATATAAAATTTTCTATCTTTTACCATGCAATAAAATTTATAAATTTTTTTGAAATCTATATTGCGTATATAAAGAACATGACATGTACATTTTGCGTCAATTGTGACGCATGTATACATGACTTAAAAGATGTGTACATATATGTATATATATGTATATATAACACTTTAATACAAAGATTAATTAAAAATTATATATTAAAAAAGTTTAAAAAATAAAAACAATAAAATAAATGTAAAAAAAATTGTTTTTACTTTAATTTATTTATAAAAAACATCAAAAAATTAATATATAAAATTTTATTTTATAGAAAATATATATTAAGAAAATTATATTATAAAATATTTTATAATATAATATAATATAAGTATTTGATTTTCTTATAAGAAATTTAATTTCATTTAATAATAAAAATATAAAATTATGTAAAAAGATTTCATGTAAAATTTATTTATCGATATCAATTATTGAAATGTATTTAATCACAATATTGTGATAAAAATAATATTTATAAGTTCTAATTTGTCAAGATATTGTATAAATTCATTGAATATTATTAAAATTTCTTTTGGCGGGTACAATCTATGCGACAAAGCACAGTATAAAATCGATGATCATAAGCATTGCAGCAGTGTTCCGTAGAAACTTCCAGTATATTCTTGCTTTATGCCATATCCGTTCAATACGCTGTTAATACTACGCGAGTGTGTTCAAGACATTTCTGCGTGTACTTTATTATTTATTAAAGGCAATTTGGAAATAATATACTTTTGTTGTATATTTTATATCGAAAAAATATATATTTGAACGATTTTTTGAATGTTTATATGATGAATTTGACTTTTATCTAAAATATAATTTTATTTTTTATTAATCAAATCTCATTTTCTTTGTTATATTATTTTATATTTTTTTATTTTCTAAAATAATTGTTAAATTATATTAAATAAAATTAGTATTGATATATTGACAAAGTTAGTAAAATAAGTTATCGTATGTCATATTAATAAGATTTTATTTACCATTTTAACTAAGATTTTTAAAAAACATTTGATTTATAAAAGTTTATCTTATTTTGTTTTTAAAATTCATAATGAAGTTATCAAATATAATATAATATATATCAGTATATTGTAAAAAAATGAATTTATTTTTATTATTCATCTCATGATTAATATTTCCAAAAATTTCTAATTTATATTATAACCACTATAAGATTTATTTCCAAAAAAAAAAGCTCCTTCTTATAAACGGTAACGGTTTTCTGAACAATATCAGGATTTGAACGATATCAGGAGGATTTTTATATGGATATAATAACCGATAAATTTTATTGATATTTATTAAATATTAAATATATTGATAGAAAAAAAATTTTTAAATTTATAAATTTTATCTTTTACTTAAAAATATTAAAAAACATATTGCATAAGACGATATATTTAAAATTCTTTTGAATATCACAATAAAATATTGAAATATGAAAATATGAAATAAATAATTTCAGTAAATGGATACAAATTAAAAAAAAATTGGAGTCTAAAAAAAATGATGATTTAAAAAATTGCATTTAATAAAAATTTTTTACTTCAATATAATTATTTCAATATAAGAAAATTATTTATATTTTGTTACATACATACATACATGTATATAATTATATGTATATAATATATATATATAATTAAAACTATTTACTATTTAATATTAACTTAAAAAAAAACTTTAAAAAAATTTAAATTTTAACTTAAATAAAATTTAAATATATATTTGATTAGAAATTAAATAAATAATAAAAATGTTATAAGAATATAAGATAAATGTGTATAATATATTTAATTTTATTTTACTAAATGTGAATTAAATTTTGTTATATTAATTATTTTGTTATAAATTATTATAATTTAATATTTGTGATATATATATTTTTTTTATTAAATATATATAAATAAAAATGAAATATCGAATTTTATTAATAAATTTATCATTAAAGGCAGCTTTACATGTATACCGGCTACGTAATACTAATGTGACTGTTTGATAATACATAATTTGTGATTCAAGACTATGACATTTATTAACAAAACAGATAGGGTATAATATTTGGATATTATTTTATAGAATTTAATTTAATTGAATGAATTTGAAATTTCTTTATATGTAACATCAATATGTTGTTAACTTTGAATATCTTTCCACTTTAAATATAACCTCCTTTGCCGGTTACAAAAAATTGTAGTAAGTTATGATTATATTGTTATCGAAACAGTTGAACATTAATATATAATAAAAAGTATGACTGCGAGATGGGAAATATACTTTTTGACAATATCAATGTTATTGTTTATCGTTTGTGTACAAAGTTTGCAAAGTTTAGAAGTAATATATGCAATAAATGCTGGTGGAGATACACATACTGACAGTTATGGAATTCGTTATACTAGAGATCCTTTAATGAATAAAGTTGGAACTGCATCTGATTATGGCAAGCAGTTAATTATTGGTCGAGTAAATACTATTGACCAAATTTTGTATCAAACTGAACGTTATCATCATAGCACATTTGGATATGATATTCCAATAAATGAAGATGGAGATTATGTTATGATATTAAAATTTTGTGAAGTTTATTTTAACTCTCCTAATATGAAGGTAATATTTAATAAAAACTTTATCTTTATAATTATATTGTAATGCTTGTTGAATATGATTTTAAATGATTACATTCTTTAGGTATTTGATGTTGTATTAAATGGAGATCATACTGTTGTTACTGATTTAGATATCTTTGAGAGAGTTGGACGTGGTATAGCACATGATGAATATATATCATTTAAAGTTCAAGCTGGAAAATTAATATATAATGATGAAGAATCTGACATATTAGCTGGAAAAATTAGAGTTGAATTTATAAAAGTAGTATACTCATAATATTTGATATAATTTATAATATTTGATTCATTTTATACAATTTAACTGAAATATTAATTTTAATTAATTAATTGTAGGGTTATAGAGACAATCCAAAGATAAATGCTATTGCAGTAGTGAAAGGAAATATAGAAGGTATTGTTAAATTTGTAATATTTGTAAACTTTTAAAATAAATGTAACAGTTATTTTTTAATATTTTTTTAGATATACCACAATTGGGCCCAATTCCTCAAGAACCAGAAGAATATCATAATATACAAGAAGATGAGGAAGAATCTACAGTTCGTAGTCGACATACAAGTGGTCCTAGAACTCCAGATCCTTATTCAATTGATGATTCTTCAGTAATGTTACCAGTCTTTGTAGCTCTTGGGGCATTTATTCCTTTATTATTTTGCCTATGTAAATTATAGGTGATAAAATTTTGCACATAAATGCCTTGTACTTAAAAAATATAATTTAATCAGCTTAGGTAAGTTTAATGCGTGGAAATTTGCCTATGTTGATTATGTAAATAGTGAAAATATTTTTGATTTTAAATTGTCACCATTTATTATTAAAACTGTTTATAATTAATTTAATCAAATGAACATATCTATATATGTTTTTGTACAATAAATAATTTAAATTAGGAATGAAGTTAAAGATATAGAAAAGGTGAAAAGTTGTGTAATCATGTGACTTTTGTTACTGTTTTAATAATGTGTTCACTTGTGATTTATTTAATTTTTATTATTAGATATGGAAAATAATTATTTGCACAAAAGTTTACACATCACCTTTTCTTTCACTATTTGATTTTGAATGTACTACAAAGAAATATATATTTATAATTATAATATATATTTATTAATTAATTAATTTTAGATAAAGCTTATAATTTAACATATGTCTGAAATTTTTATTATCAGAAATTTTAATTTTCAGAAATAATATTACAGGAGAAATTAAGGGGAAATAATATGTAAAGACATACAGTACAATAAATCTAAGTACTTTATTTTAGTACATGCACATAAAATGTTATAAATGAAATTTATGATTAATTTATTGTAGAAAATTAATGAAATTATTATTTTAATTATATTTCGGATATCTTTTATGTAAAAAATTTAATATACTTTTATACACTTTGTTAAAAATGAAAATGAATCCAACAGTCCATAAAATACCAAAGTATCTGAATTTTTTGCAAATCAGAAAAAATAAAGCTGTTATTATTATTCAATAGAGTCATTTTTTTCTAATATATATTTTTACAGTGTCCTACACCTTATTTTTATTTAATTTTTATTTATAATTTATCTTTTTTTTATATTTTATATAATATTAATTTATATACATCAATTTAATTATTCTTTTCTTCCTATTTCTTCCTACTATCATAAATGACAATAAATATTATCTATTGTGTCATATGTTAACAAGGAAAATAGAAATAAGAAAGAGATAAAAATGAAGTCAAAATTTGGAAAAATACAATGCCATTTCTACAATGTATAAATAAAAATTATAAAGAATTATAAAGAAAAAACAAAAAATACTAAAAGAAGAATAGACATAAAGTAATTAACTGCTAGCACCATCTCTTGACGAAAGACATAAGAAGATATGAAATAATTGAAATTTAGCGTCATCTCTCGAATGTTCTATTTTATCTTATTTTTAAAGATTTTGAAAGATTTGTTGATCAAAAGATAGCACTAATAATTAATTTTTATCCTATCTCTATCTTTCTTCAACTATTTTCTATTTTTATTATGAGTTTCATTTGCGCCATTCTGAAGATGGCGTTGAATTTCAAATTTTTATTTTATCTCTATTTCTGTTCTATTATTTGCTTTCCTTGTCTATACTTGTTCTGTGAAATTTATGCACTTAAAAAATGATTTCCATATCTAATGAACTTTACGTTTTCTTTGTTTAATCTATTGATTTAAAATTTCAATCTATTTTATCTAATTTTTCTATTGTAATATGTAGATTTTATATGTTTATCTATTTTCATATATATATACACATATTTTAATATGAATATAAGACTATTTTAACTAAAAGTCTTCGGACTCATTTATATAAAAATACATTAGATGATACGATAATATTCTCTACCTAATTTATAGTAAAATTTTGCAAATCTATCTTATATCTCGTTTTACATCTATTTTATATATTGTCTATGTTCATATATAAAAAACGAAGTTTGTGAAAGTGTCATAAGAAATCAGTATTATCGCAAATCCACCTCAGGATGCGGTTGATGATCGATCGTATGATTTGCACCGATGAACAGAAGAAAGCACTTACAACAAGTTCAATTGACCGTCGAGTACTGCGAAAGGTAGTACGTACATATGTGTACGTACGACTGGCTTGTTCTTAATGGGAATAAGCTCATTCATCCTATATAAAACGGAAGATCACGTGACCTCTGATCGTCTAGGCCTTTGATGTATGGTCATCACTGGCAATTAACTGTCAATTCAAGGCCGTGCTTATGCATCCGAAACCCCGAGCCCTAAGTCTCGAGTGGCAATCATCCCTTGGGAAAAAGAATCTAAAGTGCGACCTTATATTTTTATTTGAGATATATTTGAGTAATCCTAATTTTTTTTTAATTTGACGAATTAGTCATTCATCATTCGTTTAAAAAAAATTCTTATTAATTTATTAAAATGTTTGTCAATTTTCTCTTATATATTATTTTCAAAAATGTACAAATAAATATAAATAAATAATAAAATGATAAACGCATTAAAAATAAGTATTCTTAAAAATTATAATGATAATTTCAAATCAAAAAATCAAAATGGTATCAAAAAATCTTAATGATATGAACATTTTTAATTTGATCGATATCGACTGATAATGAGTACTTTAAAAACAAGAAATATAATAATTTTAAATGTATAGTATAACAGTGATTATATAACTTAATTTATAATTTCAAATGCTTGAAAATTTTTAATGATGTAAAAAAATATTTAATAATATATATAATTCATTATGTTTAATTTTTTTTTTTACAAACATATTTATTAATTGTATTTATATGAAAATCAATCATAAAAAAATATGTTACTTCATCATAATGGATCATAAAATGAATTAAAAAAAATAATTCATAATTATAAAAAAAAGTTGTTCTCATAATATTATATTATAGGCTGACTATGATATACTTTTACATTAAATGATTTATTGATAAAAAAGAAAAATTTGTTCTACTTTTAAAACAAAAAATAAATCATATCAATATATCATTGATAATAGTTCTGATAATGGATTTAATATTCATAATAAAATAAAATTGATATTATTTGGCTATGATACTAGATTTATAAATATCAAAATTTTGACTTAATTGACTAATTGACTAACACATTTTGACTTAATATTGTTTATCTTCAATTCTCAATTCATAATACATCAAGATATCCGACATAATTTTACAATGCAAAATATTTTGCTTATTTTTAAAAATATTAAAAAATATTTCAGATACAAATTTTCCCCAGAGTTTAGGAGAATATTATTTTATTAAGACTTGGCAAAAAAAATTTTTTAATATTATATTTTTTATATAAATTTTTATTTAAATTTATTTTTTATATAATTTATATAAAATATATAAAAAATATAAATTTCATTTATAAAAATTTTATCTTTTTTTTTATTTATCTTTTGCAACAATTATTTTTATACTTATCTCTTGCAGTAATTATTTTTTTGAATTTTAAATCATTTTTCTAAGAATTTTCTTAATTATAAAGATACTTACTTATACTTATCTTTTACATATTTATTTTTTACAATAAAAGTCATTTTTTTGCAATATTAAATTTTTTCCAATAATTTTTTAATTCTATAAGATTCAGGAATATGCTAAATGATTTTATATTTGAAATTTCATTTGATTTTCATGTGAAATTCCATGTAATATAATTAAATTAAATTGCAGATACAATTTTTTTCTCTTTTTTTAATAACAATATAGGAAATAATATAATAACAATATTTATTTGAGCAATACATCCTCATTAATTTGATTTCTTCTTACAAATCTGTCTTCTCGCAATTCGGTATCATAATTCGTGTAACTATTTTAACTAGACAATTAATGTAGCATATTAGGAAATTGTATCAATGAATTGTGATTGCCGATTATTAGTGTCTACAAATGTGGATAGAGAAACTAAGAAGGCAATTGTTTCATTCATAACTCGAAGAAACTTGATCGAAATTAATCAGATATATCAGTGTTTTTTTCAATAATATTTCATAGATGATTAATGTTGATTTCAACGTTATCATTATGTAACTCAACAAAGATTCTGAAACAGGAACTGAATTGTTTCGCTGAAACAAATAATAGAGTTCGACGGACAGTTTATTCCGGTCAGATTCAGAAGTGCAACAGAACTGTCTGTGATTTTAATAAAGCACGTACCAGATGTGAGTATTAGTGGACAGAATACGTATATGAATTCAAGTGGATGCCACTAGCTTAATCGTAAAATGTGGCCTGCGTTGCCGAGCTACATTCAACGTGGCCGGTACATTTTATTAGCTAGCTACGCCAATTCTAATGCAGTTCTTCTCGTAAAAATGTAGCGACGTACACGGTCTTTTATTCGACATACATTATTCCATTAGCTTATTCAGTTTTCTGTTAATGATAGCTAGATTGGACAAGAGTTTTATTATGATTTGAAGTTGTTGAAATGGTTTTAACTCTTATATCGTGTATGTAATAAAATAAATATAAATATAAATAAAAATATAGAAATAAAGAATATAATTATATATTTGCAATTTTCTGTTAAGTAAATTAAAAATAATTTATATGACGAGTTAATTTCGAAATTATTGAAATGATATTGAACTTTCATTTTTATTTATATTATATTGTAGATAAAATAAATATAAATCAAAATTTAGAAATTGCTTATAATATTTAATGTTATTTATTTCTGAACTTTATTAAAATTTAATATTTATTGGTGATCGTTTCAAATTACATAATGCATTGTGAGGTTAAAATTGTTGTATCCGCAGATGAGACATCTAGCGGTGAGATTTGATTCAAACAATGCTGTACCTTGCTTTAGTTTCAATATTTACAATTGAATGTCATTTGATGGTAAAGAAAAATGAAAAAATATATTTTCTATTTAATATCGCTAATTAATATCACTAATTAATATCGCATCAATAAGATATATTTTATACACTTATTATCAAGATATATAAACGGATATATCATATAGCTTAATAAAAAAAAGACGAAAAATATCTTGATTATAGCGTCATATGATTAACATTGGAGATATCTCATATAAGAAAATTAATTATATTTTAAACTTCTTCTATAAATTTTGGAAAATATTATAATAATTTGAGTTTATGATAAGATTGCAATTTTTATGAATCTATGTAAGTATCATTCTAATTTTTCTCAATGTAAATTTCAGAAAATTTTTTATGCATTATTATTTAAAATTTACTTCGGATAAAAGATTTATATATTAAATTTATACATTTAAAAAATATAAAAGCTATCTTCTTAAAATAAATTGAATATCAGTCAAAATAAAAAAAATTAATATTTTTTTGAAGCTTGTGCAACTTTGACCTGAGATATATTTAATCAGTAGACTGTAAATATATTAAAATCAAATTTATATGAATACAATTAAAAAATAGAGTTTAAATAAATTTTGTTTTATTCTTCAAATATAAATATAAATATATACAATTATTATACTTTAAAAATTCTTATTACCTTTTTATAATTTTTGTACATTTTGTAGATTTTTGAATGTTCAAATTTTATATAAATGCTTTCACAATTTTATAATTATTAATAATTAATAAATTATTAGACTGATAGATATTTATATAGAACGAAGAGAATTTGTTCATTATTAAAACATTATTAAAAACATTTTATGTATATTATTTAATATTTTAAGAATTTATTTATTTTTTGTTCAATTTACGTTAAGTTATATATATAGACTACATTAATAATGAAATTATGTTTAACAGAAATAGATGAAATTAAGTGAAATCCATTAAAAAAAATTTATTTCATAGAATTCAATTACTTATGTTAGTTATTCTTATAATTAGTAATATTCATAAGAATTAATATTTTATTTTCCATATTTACAAGATATTCAGATAATATAAATTAATTTTAAACTAATTAAAAAAATAAAAAACAAATAAGATTTGAGAATGTATATACATAATTATAAATTTTAATGAAAAATATCTTGTGAAAATAATACTCATACAAACTCTACAAAATGAAAAAGATATAGATTTTTTATTGTAAAATTTATTATTGTAAACAGCAAACTATATGAAATATAGAACTATCACATCTGCACAGAAAAAGCTTTCTAATTAAGGTATTCATAGAAGATTAGGAATTTATATGGTCAAGCTTAAATTCTTCTTGAATTATTTTTTGAAATATTTATAAAAATTTGAAAATATTTTATCTAGATGTGAATTTATTTCCTCATATTTACTTTTATATATTATTTTTACATAAAAAATTCAAATCTTTGTATTGAAAAAGTAATATTTTGAAAATATAGCTTATATTTTTCAAAATATTTATATACAAAGTTCTATTTTATTTATTTACATTCAATTTTCGTATCTACTAAAAATAATTTATTTTTTTTAAAAATATTTCTGTACAATCAAATTCGAATTCGATAGAATTTCCTAATAGAAATTTTTTAGTATTACTTGTAACCGAATTATTTACTAAAATAAATCACATCAAATTGCTATAAAAATAATGATTAGTTATTTATTAAGCAAACAACAACATTATATATCGATATCATGATGAAATAATATAATAATAAATTAATAAAATATTATCTCTAATATTTTTTTATATTACCTCTTATATATCAGCTTAATAATTAATATTTGCATCAATGACCAGATGATTATTTGTATTTTGTACATTTACCTTATTTACAATGATATGTATTTCATCCTATCACTACGATAAATCATATTTTGTGTTTCTCATCTAATCTTTTCCATCGATGTTGTTGATGCATGTCGATAATTAGCAAATTTAAATTTCTTTCCTATGATAATCGGACAATTCGGTTAATTTATCGGTAAGAGAAAAAGCGCAAGGGTGTTGGTAAAATGATAAAGCGGAATCGAGTTGTCGCGTCGTTGGTCGAATCACAGGTCGAATTTACGATAATCTCATTCGGTACTTGTCCTAGTCGATTGTAGTCGATAAACGTTTGTGTATGAATTCACTCATACGTATGCCACAAGTACCTCCGACAATCTTATAAAAGCGGCAGTTACCGCAGGAACAATTTATTCGCTACTAGCGACAGCTACGTGGAACACGTGTAGTACACGCCACTTTTTCTCGTCGCGCGAAACAATCGAGGAGTAACATCAAAAATGGTACAATTCGAGGGTAAATTTCAATTTGTTTCACAAAACAATTTCGAAGAGTTCTCAAAAGTTCTGGGTGACCAGAATCTAGTCAATACGGTCTTACAACCGAGGCCCTCGTTCGAATTATCGAAGAACGGAGACGAATGGACCTTCACTTCTAGCAGTGGAGATAATACCTACACCAAGACCTTTAAGATGAATGTACCATTCGAGGAGACATTGCCATCTCTTCCTGATCGCAAATTTCAGGTTTGTTTAATTCATCATAAAATAATATAGATATTATTTAACGAATCAAATTGATGAAATAATTCAGTTTAAATCTAATAATTTTTTCTCCATGATATATATTGAATTTTTTTAATTTGGAATTAAGAAATTTTAATTTTAATTTTATTTTATCAATTCTTTATATATCATATAAATATTTTAGTTTTTAATTATCTTCGAACTTTATAACTTGATTATCTTCGAACTTAGTTATATAATTTTTTATAAGAACAAACTTTGATTGAATTTAAAGATTAAATCTTCGATAACAAAAAAAAATTAATATTTTTTTTGTATAATAGATATAAAATTTATAAAACTTATCTAATATAACTATAAACCGAATTAATCTTTAAAACATCAAATATTAAAAATTGCATTTTTAATAAAAAAATTATTTCATTTTCAATACGAATTAAAATTACAATAAATTAGAAATTTTTTTACTGATATTTTACTGATATATTTTTCTTCAATCAATTTTGTATTTTATTGTATCCTAATTATTCATTTTTTTATAAAAATTTCATATTTTATAAAAATCAAATTTAAATCAAATTTAAGTCAAATTATAAATAATTTTTGTTATATCATACATATGTCTATAATCCAATGATGACATTAATGATGACAAACATTTTTTTTATCAAATATTAATAACTCATATTTTTTTCTTTATTACTATAATAAATATTGCAAGTCATACTTATCTATAATAGTTGACTATTCTGACATAATTGAAAAAGAATAGACTATAATTAATTTGTAATTTGTTAAATATTTTAATATTATTTGTAAAAAAAAAATAAATAAATAATAAATTTTGTAAAAAAAATTCATTTAATGATTATATAGAAATTTCTGAAAAGTTATTTATTAATGAATTATAAATATTTTTCAATCAATACAAATATATTAATACGTATGTGATATAATTTATAAAGAATAAAGAAATAACATAAATATGAAATATAATTTCTTTTTCTTTATCATTGCAGACCGTTACATCTATAGAAGGTAACACATTTAAAACGGAAACACAAGTAAACGATTCGCTCAAAGTCAACCGATTATACGAATTTTCAGATAATGAATTATTAGTGGTAAATATTTTTTCTTCTTCCTTTTTTCTTTTTATCATTCAATGAATGTTATTATATATAAAAAAGTTCAAATAAAATTTTAATATTATTTCTTTTTTAGCATATAAGTACAAACAAGAGCGACGTCAAGGCAACACGTGTATACAAGAGGGTTTAAATACAAAAATATTTAGATAATAAAAAATATAAAAAAATTCATTTATCTTAACTGAAAATAAATCTTAATTAGAAATTTTTTCTTTTTTCTTTAATTGGAAATTTCATCCTAATTATTTTCATCTATTACCAAAAGTTCCTTCATGGCAATAATTTAATAATTCTTGAAAAAATATTTTAGACATATTTGTATTTTCGATATTTTTTTTATTAAAATCATTTATAAAAAAAAAAAGCTTTTATATATAAATAAAAGAATTTTTTTTAATTTCAAATATATTTATGCATTTAAGTATGTGAAAATTCAAAGAATTATTTTTAATTAAAATATATTAAATATTTTTTAAATGATATTTGAATTTGTATCATATTTAAGAATTATTTACTTACCAATTTCATTTAATTAATTATTAATATGATCTGCATCATATAAAATATATATTATATTATAAGATGACTTAATATAGTGAAAAATAAAACTATAAAAAAATATTTTCATTATATCTTTGCAGTAAAATTAAAAATATTATCAAATTTTAAAATTTGTTCATAATATTTCGGTGTTTTTTTAATCATGCTTCTAACCTAATTTTTGTATCGAAAATATGTGTTATTTTCATGCGAGGAATGTTGAATTAGGTACATAATTCTTAAAAAGGTACAAAATTAGGAACAAAAATTAATTTTTTTTATTTTATCCAAAAGATTATTAAATAATTAATGCTTTGTATGTAAAAAAAAAAAAGCCTTTAAAAAACAAAAAGAATTGAAAGGCTAATATACAGGTTACTAACACCCTGTACATTTATGTACAATTTATTTATTTTGAATACATTAAATCAAAATTGGTTAAAAGCTATAGAAATACGGATAAATATCCCAACTTGACGTAATTTTTATTTAAGAATTTTTAACACAACAAATGCATAATATTGTTCGTATCTCTTCAAGATTTTAAAATCATCAATCATTTATCATATTTATTTAAAACAAATATTAACGTTTCGTTAAATAATACACGTATCTTTACTATAAATAATCAAATACAAAGAACAATGAATTTATCTTATACGTATGTTTACATAAAAAGCCTAAGTACTTTTATATAAAAAAGAAAAAGAAACGAAAGAGATAAAATGGGGAAAAGAATTGAAAGGAAAGATTAAATAATTTTTTTTTTTACACCATAACATTATTTTGGCAGTTATAAATTTTTTGAATTTTTCTTCCTAATATTATTTTAAAATTGCATTTAATTCTTTATTATTCGTATTTTATTCGTTTAATGATAAAGATTAAATATTCCATTCTTGAATAATAATCAATTGCATCATTAAACGAAATGATTTTAATTAAGATAAAGAATTCTTTTTCTATATTACGATTATTCTCATTTTTTTTTAAATCCTTTTCTTTTTATCCTTATAACTCTTCAGATGATGTTAGTTATAGTTTTTCTTAGATTCCCACATGTTATACATACATAAATTGTCCTTTCGTTTCGATATTTGTTCGAATTTATTTAATATAATAGGTATCACATTAACTCATAGAAGTGCTATACATAGATGGATAGAGAATACATAAGAACAGTATTAATGAATGACGAGTTTATAATATTCTCTCGCAGTATACTCAACTTCGGAATAGGAACAAACAAAAAAAAATAAATATATATGGTACCTGTCGTTCGCGTTTCTTGTGTATGTGGTGTTTGTGGTATATGCGCGTATGTGTATGTGTCTACATGTTGTGTATATATGTTTTTTTCCAGTACGTATTTGTACATACGTGTGTAAGGTCTTCTTCATAAAAAGTACGACGATTAATTATTATCAAATATAATGCACATATAAAATTAAAAAGTATAAAAAACCGTCCAGCTTCGTGTTTTACATTAAGAATATGTTAAGAAACCGACTCGTACGGTTAAGCGGTGACAACATTCTCTGGATCCCGAGTTTAAACTGTTGGCGACTTGATGAACCTGCGCTGCGTGTATACTTGTTATGTTTACAGGCCAGTTACAGCACCACATGTGAATATTTCTTTTTCGGCTAAGTATCTCGGAGACCGCTTGGAAACGTTTACCCATTTATTTACAAAAACAATTGATATCTTTCTTCTTGCATTTAGTTCATGTTTCTTCTTCCACTTCCCTTTTCTTTTTCATCTCTTTTCTATTCTGCTTTATTACATTATTCTTTACTTCCAGCACGATCGAAGCAGTCAAAAGCGAAATAACATATATTTTGTTTTTTCTTTTTCTTTTTTTTTTTTAGTGCATATCCTTTCTTACACGCATCCTTGCTCTCTTTTTTTTTTTTTCTTTCTTATCATTCACTCTCTTTCATTCATTTTACATTCACTCTTTTCGCCAATATAGATAAACAGACTCATTACTTCGGTATACATATACACATTAATATATTATATTTTATACTTTACGCTAATTATAGTAAAAACTCCTTCCGATTCGTTATATATTTCCTAAGAAACTACTTTTTAGCGGATGTTCTGTATCTTTTTTTTTTTTTTTTTTTTTTTGGTAAAGAAAGAACAATGTTTATCGGTGCATGACATACGATCGATATAAAGCTAAGATTGAAACCGATCTCGTTTCCCGCCAATTCAATCAGAGCTCATGATTAATTGATTATCATTTGGGGTGACCACGGGCGACAGATCTTTTTTCGGCATGTCATCGATTATCGTATTTATTTCAACATTCTCGGATACGCCATTTTGCAAAATTTTTCCTTTTTCACCAGCTGTTTTTCCGCTCAACGAGGTCTTCGAAGTTTTCGATACAGGCGTAGATTTTTTCGTTGGGGATGCAACTGTAGTAGGTTTTGCTGTTAAGGATGCGCGTTTTATCGTAGTCGTGCTAGAACTAGTAGACAAACGAGAAGTCGTCTTAGAAGCAGGTGTACTTGTCCGTCCCATGGAAATTTGTTTATTGGCTGTTTCCTTCACTTGTTTATCGATCGCTGGTAACTTATTGAGTGACATGCGAGGTTTCGATGCAGTTCCACTAGATGGAGCTGTTTTCGGTCTGTTGCTAGCTGTTGCACTGATGGTAGTTGTAGTACTGCTAGCTTTTACAGTCGTGCTTAATTTGTTGGCAGAAGAAGATCTTACTTTTGGAACTGTCGTCGTTCCAGTTGATGCTCGTGTGGAAGATGTTTTGACTAGCGTAGTTTTAGTCGCTAAAGGTGATGCTGATGGTTTGCTGGAAGATTTGGTTGCAGTTGCTGGTTTACTTAAAGATTTAACGTCACCATTCGCGGTAGGTTTTTTATCAGTAACAGTAACCGATTTTGAAGTGGTTGTCGCGATAGGTTTTGGTTTAGAAGTTGTGCTTACATTGGTTTTATTAGTTGATTTCGTTGCAGTAGTTGATGTCGTTGTTTTTGAAGCGGATTTTGCAACCGACGGTTTACTGGTTGTTGTAGAGGAAATTGTAGATTTCTTCGGAGCGTCGAGATCTTTTGGACGAGAAGGTGTCGTTGTCGACGGTTTTTTCATTGCTACAGTTGATGTTCGTGTTGTGGAAGATACAGTTTTTGAGGGGGATGTTGGAGTTGATTTTGTTGGAGTTGCCTTTGAAGTTGTAGTTTTCGTCGGTTTTGTAGCGAGTGTTTTCGCTTTCGTTTTGCTTTGTGCTGCAACTGCACCCGCTGTAACTGCACCCGCTGTAACTGCACCCGCTGCAACCGCTGCAGTTGCGGTTGCTATTGCAGCTGTTTCAATGACTTTATTTTCTGGAACTTCAGTTACTTTTTCTATTTCTGGTTCTTTGACTTCTATTTCTTTTATTTCTGGTTCTTTGAGTAATTCCTTGATTTCTGGCTTTTGACTTGAAACTTCAATTTCTGGTTCTTTGATTTCAGATTCTTTAATTTCTGATTCTTTGATTTCAGGTTCTTTAATTTCTGATTCTTTGATTTCAGGTTCTTTAATTTCAGGTTCTTTAATTTCAGGTTCTTTAATTTCAGGTTCTTTAATT
>NW_006263372.1:584870-585152 GCF_000469605.1 Apis dorsata
TGGCTCTTTGATTTCAGGTTCTTTAATTTCCGATTTTTTGATTTCAGATTCTTTGATTTCAGATTCTTTGATTTCAGATTCTTTAATTTCTAACTCTAATTCTTTGATTTTATGTTCTTGAATTTCTGGCTCTTTCATTTCTAATTCTTTAATTTCTGATTCTTTAACTTCAGATTCTTTAATTTCGGATTCTTTAACTTCAAATTCTTTAACTTCAGATTCTTTAAATTCTGGTTCTTTAAATTCTGGTTCTTTAAATTCTGGTTCTTTAAATTCTGGTTC
>NW_006263372.1:585200-589166 GCF_000469605.1 Apis dorsata
CTCTTTAAATTCTGATTCTTTAAATTCTGATTCTTTAAATTCTGATTCTTTAACTTCAAATTCTTTAACTTCAGATTCTTTAAATTCTGGTTCTTTAAATTCTGGCTCTTTAAATTCTGATTCTTTAAATTCTGGTTCTTGGATTTCCATTTCTGGAAATTCAAGTTCAACTTTTGATTCCTTTAACTTTAATTGTTCAATTTCCACTTCTTTAATTTCAGGTTCCTTAATTTCTGAAAATTCTTGCACTTCTTTCTGTTCTTGTATCATATATTCAGTTTCGACTGCAAGTTCTGAAGATTTTTCTGGTTCTATAATGCCTATCAATTCTTTTTTTACAATTTCTTCCTGAAGATCTTCGATAACTTTGTCTTTAAAAATCTCTTCTTCTGTAGGTTGTAACTGACTCTCCAAACCTGTAAATTCTTGCATAGAATCAGATAAATTCAAAATGGACTCTTTTATTGGCTCTTCTGATTCTATCGATTTTATTTCCTCTGCTGATATATTTGTTTCCATCGATTCTTTCATTGATTCCATCATTTCTTTATCTTCAATATTTGCTTCTTCTAGAATTTCCTTTGATTCGATCACTTCTTTGGTATCAACAGAAGATTTGACAGGATAAATAATATCGTGAATATGTTTTTCTTCTTGAGGAGAAAGAGGTGGAGTCAATTCAGAGTGAATTTGAAGTGGTCTTACGCAAACATCTTGTTCTTCACTAAAATCTTCCGGCTTTATCTCTACTAGTGGCTTCGTATACACTGGTTCATCTTCCTTTTCATCAAATTGTATATTTGCAACCAAATCTTGCTTAACTATTTCGAACGCGCTTCCAGCTTCCGTGGAATATGCTTGATACGAATCAGTTGCTTTTATGTGCGA
Source organism: Apis dorsata (assembly GCF_000469605.1). Classification (NCBI taxonomy): domain Eukaryota; kingdom Metazoa; phylum Arthropoda; class Insecta; order Hymenoptera; family Apidae; genus Apis; species Apis dorsata. Next base: position 586,089 of record NW_006263372.1, read on the forward strand.
TACTTGACAAACATCGTTATTGTCCATTCCAAACGATTGGAAATTATAATTTTCAGGTGTAAACTCTGGAGCATCCGGATGCAACGAAGATTGAACCGGTTTGGAAGACTGAATTTCTGCATTCTCAATTGCCAAATCACTTTCCATTGCATCTGGAATTGGAGATAACGAAGAAGGTGTATTAGCATCATTCGAGCAAATTTCTTTTTGCAATTCATTTCCAAGAAGGGCAGCATCCTCGCTTGTTTCGTCTATGGGTTTTGTTTCATCTATGTCGGCGCTGGAAGGCGATAATGGTTGTTCATTATCAACGGAAACAGCTTCTTTTTCAGACTCAAATTCTCCTGAATAATTTTCAGTTAAAGGAGAATGATCATATCTCGCAGTTTCTTGCGATTCTTGTTGATTGGAAGACTCTGGTTGCAAGTTTAGGAAGTCGACAGTGTTAGCTTTCAATTCCGCGTGCTCGATGAAAGTATCTTCGCTGTAATCTTGTTGCGAAGACAGGTTCACGAATTCTGCGCGAATTTCAGATTTTTCTGTTTTATCTATTGGCTTTTCGGTATTAGACATAATTGACATTTTATCATTGACAATATCATTTTCCAAGTTTGGAGATTCCGCCATAACTTCCTCCTCCTCTTCCTCCTCCTCCTCCTCCTTGTCCAAAATGCCATTCGTTTCCTCTAAATCAGTATTGCTCAAATCGTGAACGGCATTCAAATCGACACCTTTGTCGAACGCCGCTTCGAAGTCGCTCGGTGTGAAAGACATGGCCATTGGATCTTTAGCGATATCGTATTCACGCTCGCAGCTTGAGAACGATTCATCTATCGCGGAGATACCTGTTCTATGGAATTCACTAGCTGTTAAGAAACTGACCGAAGACTCGTCTCCGAATTCAGCTTTCGTTGACGATATTTCAGAATCATCCATATTTCCAGAAACAGGGGCTGCTACTTTTTGCTTGTCAGCCAGAAAATCTGTATAATCGGTGTGCTGCAAATTATCACCATTTTGGTATTCTTTCTCCTCACTGTCGACCTCTCTTGGCCGTTGGCATACTTCTTTCTCGAATTCGCTCTGACTGGGCACTTGAATGTCGTCCATCTGTGGGACTTGTTTGAAAGGTGATCCAGAGACAGGGAAATCCTCAACCAGATCCATTCTCGTTCCCATAAATTGCGGTGAAACAGGAATGAATTCGGCTGCGTTAGGGTTCAATTGAAAATCCATATCCTTCAACTTATTTTCTTCCTCGATACAGGGTTCCTTGATCTTCTCTACTTTTTCTTCTTTATCCTCAGCGCTAATCTACAATACGTAAAAAATTATATTTCTCGTTAAAGTGATGGTATTATACGTTAAAAATAATTATATATTTTATATTTCAAGAAAATAATAATTAATATAAATATTAATATAATTATTAATATAATAATAAGCAAAATTTTCAGAGATATATGAGTGAAAAAAATAATGATAAAAGCATGATACAAACTTAAAAATGTTATTACCTCTATGTTAATAAGCTCAGGCGATTCCTCTTTCAGATTTTCGCATTTAATATTCTGTTCTACGTTTTCGGATTGGATTTTCGATTCGGTATCTTCGACAGGTAATTCTGATATTTCACTTTCTTCTTCTACGTTTCTCGTTTTTTCGGGTTCGTCAACAGCCGTTTCGGAATTCTTTTCTTTGTTTGGATCAACTCGATAATAGTTCCACTCGTCTTCGGAATCCTCGCTCTCCGCTACATTATCTGGTTCGTGAATCAGCGCATGCTGAAGAGGTTCTGAAAAGAATTAAAACAATATAGAATTAACAAAATAATAGCAAAAAAAAATCATTTACTTAAATTTAAATTTTCAATCCATAAAATTATTATCGATAAAGCAAAGCAATTTGATGATAATACAATTCGGCTCACCATTGAAAGAAATCAAAAATTGGAAAAATTGCTATTTTTTTATATATTTATATTTTTTTAGAACAATTTTGTTTATTTCCTTGTAATCTAAAACATTACTTATAAAAATTATATCAAACATAAAAATTACGAATATAAATAATGTATATAGAATTCAAATAGTTTATTTTATTTTTATTAATTAATTAAAAATAGGATATTTTTTAGAAATAAAATTTTAAAAATCAGAACATTTTTTTGCACATATCAACCTTTTTTTGACGTACTTATTTTTCTTTAAGATAAAGAACGATTCAATACACCATCTTACGTAACAATTTCCTGAATTATATGAAGAAATATCTCGATCTTTTATTATTATAAAATGATGAATAAGAATTTTCAAATTTTCACGAAAAAAAAAAAAAAAAGAAAGAAGAAAGAATGGAATAAAAAAGAAGGAAATCTTTACAATAATATAATTAGAAAATTTAAACTTCATCATTGAATACTTCAAAATCGATATAGCCTCGGTTCATCTCGTATCGATTGTAATTGCAACACAATTAAACAAAATATTTTTCATTTCGATTATATTCTCATCGTTTTTTATCAATTTCGCTTTCGAACATTTACATATTTATAACACGAATTACATCACCAGGAAGTTCAACGAATTAAAAACACAACAAAAAGAAGATATACTAGAGTTAATCAACTTGCAATATTTGGCATACACCAAGAGTTAACCCTGGGACGGTCGGCCGGACGCAACGTCACGATTTAACCCTAGGTCACTTATGACCCATACACTCCAAAATCGATAACGCAATTGACACTAAAACGAAGTGCTTAGAAACAAAAATAAGAGCAATTTAAACAACAACAACAACAATAATAAATTTACCTAAAATCGATCTTGCGACTAATCTTAACCCTTTAATCCTGAAAAAAAATCAAACGAAAAAAATTCGCAAAAGAACACAATGAAAAAATTATCTAAAATCACCAATCAACAAGGGAAATCTACAACGAGAAAAAAATTAAAGAAAAAGATCAACTAAAATCGATATTCTATTCTACATCTCCAATATAACTGGTATATAAAACAAAGTATATACATATATAAAAAAAAAAAAAAAATTAATCGATTTACTGCGTTCACAATA
>NW_006263372.1:589454-665634 GCF_000469605.1 Apis dorsata
TTCATTCGAGATGTTTCGCGTCGTTGGAATAGATTTAGAAGCGGATCAGTGAAATAGATCCCTAACCTAAAAGAAGAAGCTATCACTTCTTGGTATTTGGGTGTATAGAGATACGGTATTATGGTTTGTGGTCGTAGAGTAGATTATGGCGAGATTATGGGTAGAAGGAGGGTCGTGGAGATCGATGGAAAATTTTCTATCTCGGTTTGTCATGGATTTTATCGATTTTTTATAGAGCAGAGATTTTTTTTGGTTTTGGTAAAATAGATTACGACGAAAATATTAAACGTGATGAGTAGAAGGAAAATTTTGAGAATGAGAATTTTTGTCGTGGCATTTGATTTTTTATTTTTTTATAAGAAGTTTTATAGTTTTGTTAGAATGTTATTGTGAAATAGTAACGAGAAACGTGGATCATTTCGAACAAGAATTTTTGATACAATATTTATCGATCTTTCGTTTTATAGAGTGTAATTATAAAGTTTTTTACGAGGAAGGTATCGAATGTGATGGATAGATGGAAAATTTTCTATTTTGATTCTTTATTCGTTAAACTTTTGTTTTATTGGAAATAATTATGATTGAGTTGAATGATGAATAGAGAATTGTATGGATTGATGGAAAATTTCGAATGGAAATTTTCTCCCAGATTAATATTTTTGATCTGTTTGGTATATTAAAGTATGGAAGAATAGACTCTGACGTAGTCAGTGGAAAATGAGTAAAGCAAGGGGAGTTAATGAGCCAAGTTATTGAGACGAACCAAGTGAACTGCGATGAACGTTCTACATTTGACTTATGAGTTTTAATTTTTTAATTTGAATTTTCTATTAGTTTTTTTTAAAGATTAATCTGCAATGGTTTAATCCTCCAAGATTTAAGCAGAAAAAGAGAAATAATTGAAAAGATTTTATAATTGAAATAAATATTTGGAATTGTATTATCTAAGTACTATTGAAAGACATTAGTTTAATGATTCCAAAAAAAAATGTACATCATTATAAGATTAATTTATATAATTTTCATTTGAATCAGAAAATTTTATTTCAAGTTATATCTATAATTATAATTAATCTTTAAAAATCATTATTAAATTCTGTAATTTATCATTAACTTATTTTTTAATAAATAATGTATATATATTAATAAATATATATGAAGCAAAAAATAATAATTTGTTTTGTTCTCATAAATTATACTAACCCTCTCAACGATTATATATTCAAGATTATTGTATGAATATTAAATTCAAATCTTTCGAATCAATAAATTATTTGCTAAGAATGTGAAATAAATATACATAAATTTAGAATCACTGTAATATAATTAATAAAGTTGTAAATATTGTAAAACATAAAAACGTCATGTATAAAATAAATGGACTGGATTTTCAAAATTACTTACCATTGGTAGAATTATAAAGAATTAAATGAAATATTTTTTTTTTTTGAAAAATGATTAAAACAAAGAGAATAAAATATATTTTTGTTTTTACAACGATAACGTAATATTATTATAATGTTAGAGTGTAATATTAATGATATGCAAATAACAAAGTAATGAATATTGATGAACAATGAAACAATGATTCAACAAAGGAGAATAAAATATAATATAATTTGTATGAATCATATTTAAAAATTTAAAAGAATTTCAGGATATAAAAGGAAGGATATTCAAAAGAAATTAAAAATTCTTCATACATAGGTTTCATATTAAAAATAGAAACTCTGATATTTCTTAATCTTTTTTATTTGCAAATCATGTATATTCACTTAATTATTTATTTATTTCAGGTCGCAGTTATATTCTAAACTACAAGTAATGTTTATTATCTACTATTTAATATCTATTAATATTAAATAATAATTTTTTTAATATAATATTTTCTGTCGAACTTTTATAACAATTTATTACAGCTGTAATAAATCATGTTTTTTATTTAACGCATAATCAAAAAATTCTATGATTTCGTTCTCTGAAAATTAATATAATATTACATATATCAAATTAATAATGTAAATCTATTCGCAATCAAATTTTTCAAAGATTTATCGAAATGTCAAATATTTAAAAAAAAATAAGCACTGATTGTAAAAAGATTATTTATACACTATTATAAATGATTATTATAAATGATTATTTTAAATTATTATTAGATAATTATTAATTAATATATTTTTTCCAAGAATTTTAAAAATTACATTACATTTTAAAGATTTTAGAAATATTCGAATATGAGCGAATCAACAATAATAAGATAAATGTTGTTTTGTTTTAAATATTGCGTAAAAACAATAAGAATATTATTATTAACATATTATTAACATATTATTAACATATATTTTATGTTTGGTAAAAATTTAAGCTACTAGATTATTATTATAATACTTAATAAACTATGTACATTATGATCAATAATATATATATATAATATATTATCAATAATATATTTACATGTAATCATATACAAAGTATATTCAGTAATCTTGATATTGCCATCATAAAATACTTTTGAAGTTATGGAAGTCAAAGGAAAATTTATAGTATTTATGAAGTTTTCTATTACATCATAAAGAAAACGGTAGATCATCTTTAATGCAATGAAAACACTTCGTTTTGAAAAATACGCTTGAATATAAAATTCTTTATTGTAAAATTATTCTAATACTATCTTAAGATTGTCTGAGATATTAGAAAATTAATTTTTGTGATAAAAAACAAAATCGTGAAAAATGATTTTTTTTATTAGTTTATAGTATATATAATATATATAATTTTCAATGAAATTTAATTCTAAACTTATTTAATTTCAACAAATTTTTTTTTGTGTGTAATAATCTTGAAAATATTTATTATTGTATCTTCCGTCATCAGTCATCACGTAATTGTTAAATATACATACATGTATATCTATGTTTGACAAACATAACCTCTTAATAACAAAAAATACGATGTGAAACTAATAATAGGATAAAATTTATATATAATAAAGTTACTACAGCAGTTATTATATATTTTACGTAATCGAAGTATCTAGAAGCCAGAAGCGTAAGTACACGTACATAGAAACAGGCTTAAGGGATGCCAAAAAAAAGGGCAACCCACGCGGAGAACGTTGTCTTAACTCGTTCCTAATTCTAACGTTTCCTTTACCACCAACGCGAATCCGTTCCAACGATCTCCGTATGCAACTTTCAAGATATCTTTATCCGCCAAGTTTTTCTCTCAAGTCAAGAATTATTTTAATTGGATAATTTTTTTTCTCTTAGTCCTCGATTTCCTTTTTGGATTATGCTCTATCGCGTTTAATGGTTATGTTTTTTTTAAGTTTGGAATGAATTTCAATAATTATATTTTATTTTATATTAGATATGTTATAAGATATAAGAAGACTGTAGATGATAATTTTCTAGTCCTATAGCTAGAAATATTTTTGCATTGCATATGTATCATTTATATGCAAATTTAAATTTTTTATTATTTTAAAAATATTTTAAAAATTGAGATATTAAATTTGATATACATTATGGAGGTATTTGAATAAAATTAAAAATTTAAAAAAATAAAATTCAACTTAGATTGGCATTAGAATACTCAGCAAGAATTTGTTGTCATTTATTTCATATTTATTCATTTAAATTAATTTTTAATTTCTATAAAAGCACCGAAAGCACGAATTTCATAAAAAAGCATAATAGTAAATCATGGATATAAAAACTATTCTTTGTTCATAACAAACAAATGAAATTAAATAACAAAGGACAATTAACGACTTTTTTTATGATAAAAAATGCATATATAATTTTTTCAAAGAAACATAAAAAATATAATTCATTAAAATATTTTTGTTTTTAACGAACTGCATTAAAATCAATATTTATCCAATATTTATTCCAAATAAGATTTTTTTCAATTGCAAAAAAGTCTAAGAATTTATTATACACGCTATAAGCTAATAATTTTCATTTTATTGCAAACTTTTTTGTCACTTTTATGTTATATAAAGAAGTTATATATTGTGATACACTACAATTTTATTATTATTAATTTAAATAAAATTCATATTTTCGTACTAAAAAATAATGTTATATGTATATACAATGTATTTATATTATAAAAGTATTATTAATTTAACCACTGATTATAAATTAATTTATTTATATTATTAGTAAGAAAGAATCTATAACAAGGATTTTATTATTTTACAAAATGAATAAAAATATGACTATAAAATGAAATATTTAATATATTTAATGTTTCTCCAAAATTCTTTCTAAAAAAACAGCATTATGATAATAACTTAATCTAGCAAACCCACTATATGACGATCATTCTCCGATTCATTATAGAAAAAATAAAAAAAAAAAAAAATTTAAGAAGATATCGAAAGAGGATCGTTGTTATTCTCTAACGTTGTTTTCTTTTTTTATTCCTTTTCCTTCTGTTTCTTCGATCTTCCTTTTTTTCTACGTTTCAACCGTACGATCGCAACGCATCAGTCCAGACTGGTATAGCATATAGAGAGCAAGGGAGAGCTAATTTTAAACCAGCGACAGTAGGCAGAACAGAGACAGGAAAAGTAAAAAAGAACCGAGACTCTCCCGCTATTCGAAACTTGGTCTCTCTAAACTGCACCTGACATTACCATGATTCGGTACACGTAGTATGCAGTTCGACAGAAAAATATTTTCCACGCGCATGCCAGTTTCCGTGACAATCGAATGTATAGAATTTTGAACGATATTTAAATTGGAACGGAGAGTGATCGTCATGTATAAAAAAAGAATTTTTTTCAGTTGAATTCCTAACCTAACTTAACCTAACTTTCTACGATTAGAATTTGCTTGATTATATAAAAGAAAAATATTGTAATTGAAATTATAAACTTTTTAGTTGTAATGATAATTGCATAAACTTCATTATAATATCCAACTTATAATCATTGCAGACTGATAATGAATCGATATCATTATCTATGTCTGACAAGATATCTACACACATATATTTATGTATTGATGACTTTTCCACAATCTTTTATAAATAAAAATTATTATAAAAAAAGATGAAAAAATGTATTCTATATTCTTTATTCAAAACATTTTAAAATTATTATCAACCAATTTTTAAGAATATATTTTTATTCAAAAATATATATATAATATATTTTTCTCGAATTTATTTTAAAAAATGATTGTAATAAAATAAATTAGTTCTTTGTGACAAATTTATAGTTTTATTATAGATAATTTTATAAATAATTAGATTTATTATTAATTTTTTAAATTTTAGATCTAACAAATTTATTTTTTTTATTACATTATATTAAGAACATAACACAATGATAATAATATTATCATAAAAAATCATAAGAGTACATCAACTTTTAGTAAATGAATGATGCATAATAATATTTTAATGTTTCATATCATTTGAATATTAATTTTATTTTTTAATGATTTTCAATATTATAAATTGAAAATATTGATAATGATAAATTGAAAAATTAGGCGATTCAACAATTATCGAATGAATGTTAAAAGTTACTTACAATTATAATAATAATGATTTCTCGACCAGCTGTTATTAGACAAATTATCGGTTTTATATGACAATGAATGCGATCGTTTACTAAAACTACATTCATCGTGAATATAATACGCGATGACTGAGAGGTTTCCAATTGAAATCGCCGTTTTCATTCTACTTCCTCTTGCGTCAAACGGAACTAAGAATTGCGATATGTTCTGTTTTATTTCTTGCATGATCGTTAAACATTAAAGAATTATTAGTCGAATTGTGATCACTCAACATAATATAATGAAAATAGATGAATTTAGATTAAACTTTAAGATTAAATACGATAAACATTTGATTAATTGCGAATAAAATAAATATATTAAATTTGTATCTTATTTACATTCATTTTAATTAAAACAATAATTTTCAATTAAAAATATTTATAATAAAAAAAATGTATAAATTTAATTTTTTTTATAAGTTAAAATAATGATCCGATTTTTCTAATATGGCGTCGCCATGTTAAGGTTTCAAAGATTCGTTCGCTCGACTTAATTCTAAACTATAGTAAGAATACTAATATTGCATTACGAGAGACAATTCCGTTTTCTGAAACATTATTGAATAATATAAAGCTGCTGTTGTATAAAATCCCCTCAATAATTATCCAATCATGTATTCCCCACATTATCGCGAAAACACAAACGAGAAAGTATCGCATATTAAAAATAGACTTAACCTTGTGCATATATCGACGAAGGTCCTCATCACGAAATGTCAATTTAATAAAAAAAAAAAGACTAATCTATTCTCGCGAGAAGTATTACTTTCATTTTCAATTATAATATTAACTTATTATAATATTGAATATATGAAATTTTAACAAATATAATAATGTAAAAAATAAATATTTATTGTACTTTATATCAAAAATTAAAATTATTATTAAATGTTTATAATTTATCGTTTTTATAATTGAATATTTTATAATTAAAATTCTTTAAGAAATTTCATTTTTTTTATAAAATAAAATTTTTATAAAAGATTATAAATATTTTAGAAAAAAATTAAAAAAGAAAATACATTTCTTTGAAATATATACTGATAAATATCACGTTCGAAAATAAGAAGAAAGTTATCAAGTGGTGGCCCAGTATCAAATTTCCGTCGTAACTTGAAGGAATACGAGACATATATAATGTAATATACATATATACTATATAAAGGCTATAATGTAATAAAACAATATCAATGAATAATTAAAACAATCATGTTTAAATAAAGGAATATTAACAAAAAATAAAGAAACATAAAAATCTAAAATTTTATAACAAATACAAAGTCAATATCTCTATTGTTTGCAAAATTAATTAAAACAAAAATTTATATTTATATTACAATTTCTCTTTTTCATTTTCTAGCGATATAGTAATCGATATTTACAATTTTTTTTTATTTGTAAATGAAATATATTAACTTGAAATTGTCATTCCTTTTTAAATTCTAAAACAGAATGCAATGAATAGTCCTAAGAATTCTTTCTATTTTTCTATTTTTCTATTTTTCAATTTTTCAATTTTATTTTCAATTTTATCGAAAATGTATATTTCTATATAATACTTTTTGTTGCAAATACCCTTGAGAATTGAATGACCGGATATTCAGATAATAACCGATTGAACGTTCAATATTCAAGCATAGGGGAAATATAATTATTTGATCATAGGATATAGTACAGTGTCAGCAACCAGTAAAGCGTAGTTAACCGATTAATATGGTTTTATAATATTATATATTTCTATTAGTTACATTATCCCAAAGTATTTAATAATGTGCTTAAAGTTTTACATAATATTTAATTCAAATTGAATCGATTCAATAAATAGAATATCTATGTATGATAATATAAATAAATTTTTATTTTCTTTATTTTTTTTTCTTAAACATTATTAAAATAAATTTGTAGAAAAAATTATTCAAATAAATCATTATTTGATTGAATATTTATTAATTATCGAATAAAATTTATTTTCTATTATTATTAATTTTATTAATTTGAATTTTATCCAGCACAAGTTTCTAAATTTGTTGTTAAAATAATTCCAGTATCTTTTACAGTTTTCGTATTTAAGTCAAAGATCGCATATCAGATTTCAACCCACGATATACACATAATCCTATCTTCCTATTTATTATTAGTGCGTTGAAGATCGCGACCACGAAGAACGCAACGCGTCGTATGCTAGTGTAATTTACTTAAGTTTGAAGTAAGCCGATACACCAGGTTAGATCCAATTACCAGCTTGCAGACGAGAGACCTCGCTAATGTCGTGACACGGTAAACCGACCGCTAGACGTTCTATCTTTTCGGGCTTTCGAAACTGCAAATACGGTCAGTAGCACGCGATTCAAAAAATATTCAGCTTCAAATATTAATCATATAAATGAAAAACGCCATTGGAGACAAGATTTCAATTTTTTATTCTTTAATTTTGATCTTGCGTTTTATTTTTCATAATGGGTAATTAAAATTGCATGAAGCAATTTTTTAAACGTTATTTTTAACAAATTAATATTAATAAATACTTCTTTCGTAAACAATTTACGAAATAATTAATTATATTTTGTCATAGAACGAAGGTTTACTTGATGATCGTTTCAATATAAAATATAATTGCAATATAAAAATATATTGCATGTTGAAATAAAAATTTTTTGCTATTTATAACAAAAAATAGATCGGCTTTGTTAAGTTTTTTTTAAATTTATATTTTATATAAACAAAGAGATTAAAAGATAAAATCATTAAGTATTTAAAAAAAAAAATTATAAGAATTTATCTTTTTCGATAAATTCTTGAAAAAAAAAATGATGAAGATATAATTTATTATATCTTGATTGATTTTTTGCCGTGAGTCATATAATTCATATAATAGTAATCTTTTAATATTTTTAACATTATGACGTTATATTTATGACGTTTGAAACTATGATATAGATATATATAGTTTTTTCAAAAGTCAAACACAAATTTAATTCATATGGAAACAAATTAATCATTTTATAATAATTATAATACAAAAGTACTGTTTCATGTAATAAGATTATTATGAAATTAACAAAACAAACTATAAACAAAACTCTATCAATCATTGTTAGAAATAAATTTTAAAAAAATTTAATATACATTTTTTATTTAGTTATTTACTTTATACATTTTTTATTATTTTATTTTATATTTTATAGTTATATTTTATATTTGATAATATAGAACCCGTATTCAAATGCTAATTGCATGAAGCATTTATTGTAATGCTAAAAGATAGGTGTAGATATTATTGGAACGAATACGGGTGAAATGATAAAAAAATCAAACAATACACTTTGTATTGCAAATCCACCATCATATTTTCAACATATTATTTTTATATATTTAAGTTATGCATGTTTTGATATAGGATATGTATAAAACAGTATAAAACAGAATGTATAGAAAATATATAAAACAGATAAAACATTTATATTTTGAGTTATTTCAAATTCAAGTAAATTTAATAAGTAATTTCTTTGGATTTGGATTTTTTTTAGATTTAATATAAAAAGTATTTTTTAATGAAAAGCTATAATAGAAATAATAATAACAATCTTTTTGCAAAATATTTATTATGAAAATCAATTAATTATGAAAATCAATTTATGCATTTTATGATTTTACTCTTTAATAATTCTCTCTAAATTTTATCATATAAATTAATTAAATATAAATTATAAATTTGTATTAAAAATCAATAATAAAATTTATTATAAAATTATAAATCTGTAAAAAATGTAATTATTTGGTTATAACGAAAATTAGTTAATTTAATAATACTAAAATTAAGAGATTAATTTAAGAAATTTAATACTCTAAAATGCTTTGTTTATAATTAAGCTGTTACGATACATCTGAAATATCTACTGTTTAAAAGTGTTTCTACGCATAATGTATATCGCAATAATGTGTAATATTCTATCATTCTTAGCTAAAACTAATAAGGTTATATACACAGATCAAACAAACGAGCTGTCAATTTTTCAACTTCATATCGTTGTTATATGAATACATTTGAAGGAGCTTGGGACATTAAAATAAATCAAAACATAACATCAAATACGAACGACAAAATATACGCTAAAATTATATTTGAATCTGCAACTCTTTTTTTATATATGATAAATTATCTAATAAAATTTATTCAATTTAAATTTAATCATAAATTAAGAAATAAAAAACTTTTGAATTGCACCATTTTGCTAACGTCACACTGTGTCCATGAACCGTAAATACTGCGTTTTATTTACACGTTTGAGGTGAAGAAATATCGTCAATAAAAGAACAAAACTTTTTTAATCATTTTTGAAACCCATGATCACTACTGCACAAATACTTAATCTTTGAAGATCAATCAAATTATAAATCAAATTATAAATCAAATAGATTGCGAATTATATAATGAGAGAAAACAAAATTATGAATTTGTCTTCCACTAAAATTCTGAACAAAAAGACTCTCGTAGCAAGTCTTGGCTAGGCATCAACATGAAACCGTTTGAATCGTTTCTGAGAAATTCAGCCAAGCCCGTGGCGAAGCTTGGCCCTCTCGTGAGACAAATAAGAAAACATTACGACGGTTTGTGAACAAGTTAACATCGCGAACAACGTTTCGAAAATCGGCTAAGGAATCCAAAGAATGACACGAAATCGACCGGCGAACATTCAACGCCGGCCGGCGTCCGTTCCAAATTTAAATTCGTCGTAGACCGTTCATGGTGGACGTGATTAACGTACCTTAGAGAACGCTCTCTCGCTGGCACCGTCTGCTTCTGAATACTACACGAAATTCTACAAAGATTTTCTATCGATACACGTCCCAATAGAAATAATCGACGAACTTATTATCGAAATTCACAATACACAAATCCGACTGGTTTCACACCACGAAAACACTTCGAGCAAGACCAAAGAAGACGCACATTCGCAATCCTCCGGGGCTCGAGTCCAACTGCCGGAACCCCCTTCCAGTCGACCCACGCGGCATGCCGCACTATTGGCCAACGACTGCTCACTCGTGCGCCAATCGAAATGCATTGCGACTCTCGAGTCCAATCGTACATATTGACGATGATTCGAGATATTTCTGCTGCGTGGCGGTAAATTTGATAGTATAAATTTTGCACACGTGTAATCACACAATTATCAACAATAATATAAGAGATTTTTAATACTTTTAAATGAAAATATATAATAATTGATAAGAAAAATTATATTTTATAATAAATATCTTAGCAAAAAATTGATTTTATTAAATAATAATTTCATTAAAAATATTATAAAAATAATGATGTAAAAATATTTATTTTAAAATATTATATGAATATTACAGAAATAAAAATAATAACAAAAAATTATATTTTCGATTTATAATTTATAAATCTTCGAAAAGAAAAAAAAATAGAATTTAATATTATAAATTTTTATATTTCAAATAAATTTTTTAATTTTTTTTTAAATTTCTATAAAAAATAATTTTATCATATTGAGAGATTTATTACATTTCATTATATCGAAAAATTATCAAAAAATTATTAATTTTTTTTAAATAGAATTTAATAGAAAAACCGATATATATCACTAGCACTAAATTTTTTTAGTTCTAAAAATTTAACTATTTTTCTTTCAACTATCATATTTTGAAATGTAACATTTATTAATTAAATATTAGAAAAATTCACAGAAAATATAATAGGAATAAAACGACCTTGCGACTGCATGCCCAGATAAATTTAGATAGATGGAAAAAGAGGGGCGTGGTACAGTGAATAACTGCGCGCATACATGAACGGCATACGTGGCTTCTTTGGCACGTAAGTGTCATGACGGTTCTCCTTTTTTAATATCATGCTGTGCTTCGAAGAAAACCGTCGGTAACACTTTCCTGTTGCACAGTGACAAAAATATTCAACGTTTCATTCTCTTAAAATATTATCTTTTGCAAGAATCTACTACAAAATTCAAAACGATCACTTTAAATTATATATTATTTCTATTATATATTATTTATTGAAAAGAAAACAAAAAATAATGAAACTTATGCTTTCAAAATTGAATTTTTTTCATTTTATTATTAATCTTTTTTTATTATTATTTAAGAAACTTGGAAATTGTTCTTTATATTTATATATCAAATAAAATATATATAATAAATATTCATCCATATGTTATTTATTTATTTCATATATATATTTATACTAATTAATTATTATTAATATAATTTAGATTATTTCAACATAAGATCTAAAACAATAAGTTAATCTAATTAAAAAAAGAAGTATCATAAATTTACAAATGAATAAAATTTAAAAGAAATAAATTTCTTATATAATTTATAACTATATAATTATTTAATAATTAAAAAGATAATAATTGACAACATTAAATTCTACATATTAAATAACTACATATTAATTTTGACTATCATAATCGCATGTAAATAAAAAAGACTTTCTTTTTTCGAACAACCTAATAAATTGTTTTTATCTTGAAATTGCAAAGATTTCAAAATTTAAACATATACGGAATATATGTATATGTTTGACGAAATAGTAACTAAAATTTCGATAGGAAATAGATGTAGGTACAAGAGAAAGGAAGGGATAGAGGAAGATTCAGACCTCGGAAGAAGATTAGAAGTTTTGTGAGGAGGATGACAATCAGTGCAGGAAGTGCAGTGACTGGCACAAGGTGGTGAAAGCCGAAGTGCAGCGGAAAGTGGGCCGGGATCGTGGCCGATGGAGAGAACAGCAAAGAACGTCCCACGTTTGACATTCATATTTATGAGATAAGCACGATATCGGACAATTTATCCAAATC
Organism: Apis dorsata; assembly: GCF_000469605.1. Classification (NCBI taxonomy): domain Eukaryota; kingdom Metazoa; phylum Arthropoda; class Insecta; order Hymenoptera; family Apidae; genus Apis; species Apis dorsata. The sequence goes on from NW_006263372.1 coordinate 601,884, forward strand.
CAGTGAGACCAAATTTGACGGTGAGAAAATTACAATATAGAATTTTATTGCGGAAAGTTTAAGAAAGTTCACGATTATTTATTTTTTTTTCGGGTAATCCATCAATATGAAAAATACTTTCACGTAAGATTGATCGTTGCAGTGTGAATATTTGCGTGTATAATTTATATCGCGTATCGCGTAAGTAAAATTTCTTTATAAAGAAAAAATAGTTCCAGGTATAAAAATTTACTATATACCATAAATGATAATTAATTTATTTTAAAATATAATTATACTTATGCACTTTGAAAATATAAAAAAAAAGTAAAAGTAAATTACCATTGAAATAAGTAATAAAAAGTTAATTATTAACTATAAGAAAGTATTAATATTTCATCTTAATACTTTATGTTATATTATTGAGGTTATGTTTATTAATATCTCTTATTAATAGATATTTTAATATAGACAAGCGACAGTTCTCATTGAATTTCGATATAAAATTGTATAATTTAGATTTAAATCATTGTATAATATTGTTTTTTAATAAAAACAAATTTTTGTATTCAATTTTAAATAAGGAAATTTAAAAGTTAGGAAAAGTAAAAAGTAAGAAATGAATATTTTTTAAAATATTTCAATTCAGCAATAATTATCATTATTTTTATGATTGAGAATTTTTCAAAATTCGTATTTTATATTAAGAAAAAATTTTTCACTTTGAATAAATTTCTAATTTAACAAATATAAAAACATTTATTTATTTTAAATCATTCCTAAATTATTTTGTGCTGATTTAGAGAATAATATGAAATATTTAATTTATAAAGATTTTATACACTTGTGAACTTTCAAAATATAAATTAGAAAAAGAATTTCTCATTATTTATATCAGACTGAATTTAACAAATTGTAATTTGATAAATATCTTATTAAAAAATATTTTATATATTGATTAGTTAAGATCTCTAAATTCTTCTACTGGTGCGTAAGATATAATGCAAGTTTCACGTAACGATGGTCAAAAATATCCGATGGCATCGACCTTCTTTCTAACCGGTTTCTCCGAATTAACCGAAATCCAACCTTTCGACGCGAATGGAAAGAGATGTTGCAGTGTTATCGAAAAACTAAACAGATGTTTTTCTCGTAAAATTTTGAATAAATATTGTTTCCTTTCCTGTTTTCGATAAGAAATTAAAGAATTATTAAAAAAAAAAAAAGAATTAAGATTACAAAAATTTGCAATAAAATTAATAATAAAATTAATAAAAAAATTTCAATAATTAAATTTCGTAATTATAAATAATAGAACTATTAATTCAAGTTAATTTTCTTTTCAATAGATATACGACTAATAATATAATTTTAATTGATGAATGATCTTAAGTTTTCTATTTGAAAAAAAAAAACTATTTTTAAAATATTTATTATTACCATTTTTATGCATTAAAAGCAAATAAATTTTTGTTTATAATTCTTTTTTTACATATCTACAAATAGATAAATAAAATACATAAAAAAAGTTTATATATTTTTTTTCTTAAAAAGAATTAAAATAAAATAAAATAATATAATAATCATGTTTTAATAAAGACTAGATTATTTGTTAAAAAATATGAATATAAATTAATAAAAAAAAACTGTAAAATTAAAATCTATCCACATCAATAGATATGAATATAAAAATTATAAGAAAAATAATTCTACATTTTACTTTTGAAATTTTTTCACAGATCTTTCATAAACTATATAAGAAAAATCAACTTGAATTAATATGTCCTTCGCATAAGATGCTTCATTGTATAGCACTTATATTTTACAATCTACTTCTACTTGTTTCAATTTAAAACGAATCTAATCGTGATTGTAAACTTCTTTTTGTTGCGTTATCTCTTACTAATCAAACACGTAAAACGAATATTTTTCTTTTTAAAAATGCGAATACATATCCATTTCTCGCATTCTTTCCTATAAATTATAAAAATATTTTTCACGAGGAATTTATCTCTATTCTAATTATAGTAATTTATTACATAATATTCTGCATAATTTAATTATTTTTCATTGAATCTTCAAAAAATATTTATGTATATGTCTAGAAATAAATATTAAGTTATTCCCTAAATAATATCTTTTAGAAATATTCAGTTTTAGATATATTAAATTAATATTAATTTAAAATAATTAATATTAAAATATATTGATAACAAATTAATATTTATTCATGATTACTCAATTTCTTTCAATTTTTGAGCAAAATAATATTATTTCTGTTATCTTTCTATTATAAAATTTATGCATAAAATTTGGAAAAAGAAAATGATTTGATCAAATCTATTCTAATATTAGGTTATCTTATATGTAATATTATTTTAATTTTCTCATTGTAATTATTTGTATACTACAATTAATTGTGCAATAATTATGATTGTTTCTCAACAAAGTTAATAATTAATATATCTGAAAATAAAAGACAAAGACAGTATTTTTAAATTGAGCTATCAATTTTACTTTTACATTGAAACTAGATTTCCAAAACATTAGTAACTAACCTAAAACGAAAAAAAACTTTAATCGTAAAAAAAATTCATCAAGATCTTATCTTACAAATCAAGAAAATTCACGATTCGCCTCAGAAGCTCGAAAAATCGTACACCGACACGAAACTCAAGAAAATAAACTTTCCAAACATTAACACGCACCTCGCGATCCACGAGGAAATAGGTCGTTCATAGAAACGTGGTTTACTTTGTAGTTCACACTTACTGTTAGCTTGCGGTGATGGCGGTGATTCGTCATAGTCCACAGGACCGGCTTCATCAACGACATCTTGTGGCATATCTGCTTGCTCCTCCACATGCGTTTTCTTTTCGTCCACTATATTTTCCATAAGCTGTTCGCAAATCTCGTTATTTATTTTTTCACAGATTATCTCGTTTTCAGGAATATCGTCTTCAATTGTTTTAGATACCATAACCTCGTCATCAGGAACATCATCGTTATCTTGATGCAATTCATCATCATTATCATCGTCATCGTTTTCGTCCACTTCGTCATCATCGTCATCGTCATCGTCATCATTGTCTTCGTGTAAATTATTATCAGTGATTTGTTCATGCGTTATTATATTTGTATTGGCATTTAGGTTAGCATTGATAGATTCGTCGATGTCCCTATTGTCGAGAATATTTGAGTCATTATCGGTTTGGCCATCTTCATGGCAAATATCGTCATCTTTGTAAAATTCGTATGAAAGATTTTTCACGGGCATGGTCACATCATCGATCGCGTCTACATTGGTCTCGGGCCCCAAATCGGAATAATCATAATCAGCGTCGCCATTTTCGTGTTTTCCATTACTAGCCGCTAGTATACCGTCATCGTCGTCACGTGGCTCTTGAGAAATCATAGATTGTTTGAGGATGTTCGAATTGATCGCATTATGGGCATCATCGATATCCATAAAGAGCGGTTTGTCCTTTGAATTCATTTTTTCGAGTATATTTTCATTCACTTGTAAACGAAAGTACGGATGGGCGTTTAAAGGTCTGGCTGCGATCGCGTTGGCTGGAGTTAACAGGACCACAACCACGGTGATGTTGTCTTCCGAACCTCCCTGCTTCGCCCAGTGCAGCAGGATTTGGTACGCGCGTTTAAAACCGTCTGAAATATGATAAAAAATATCTTTATTAGCTAAAAAATTTCTTTGTCGATAATAGAATATTATGATATTTTACAACAACTTTATGAGTTATAATTTCTTGTTTTCAAATATTTTAAAATATTTTATATTTTTAGGTTAAGTTTTAGAATTTAATATATTTATAATTATATAATATATAAAAAAATATATATAATTATTGGAAAATTAATGGATATTAATTTTATGCTTTATATTTCAAAAAAATATAAAGTATTAATAATTTTATTAAAAAATATTTTAGTGATTTTTAATCAAAAGTGTATAAAAAATGTGAACATAAGAAATGTAAAAAAAAAAATCATAAAAAATGAAATTTCACTACATCATTAAACATCTTCCTTTTTTGTTATTGTCCAATAATATTCAAGGAAAAAAATAATACAATTACATGATTCATTTACGATTATATTCATTTTGTGGTCTAATTCAGTTTTCTCAAATATATATTTTGTTCCAAGAATTAATTTAATTTTTCTAAATTAATTATTTATTTAAATAATATAGATAAATAATTTTTTTTATTTAAGAATTATTAAATTATTAAGATTAATGACATTTATATTTAGTTTATATATTTTTATTTTAATTTGAATATTTAATTTTTTATTGTTACAAACTAAAAAATAATTATTAATTTCTATAAAAATAAATAATTAACAATATCACAATATTACTACAAATTCAAAATATTATTAATTTTCCAAAATATTATAAAAATATTTTATTATTATCTTTTACTAATTTACTAATTTTATTTAATTTTCTTCTTTTACTTTCAACTTCATTCTGAGTAGTATGGAACACTGCTAATTATAAAACATATCATCATATTCATTTAACATCTCTGATATTAAATAATATTTATCGATTTTTTTCTAGATTTGTAATAATAAAAAAATTATTTATGGCCACATGAATCACTTATAATAACCATGATTCATGTGAACCGGAACGATTTGATGCAAAATTATATAATTACAATTACTATATTGCCGGTCTACCGCGTGCGTGATGTAATAACGCACGTACAACACTGGAAATATAATAAGATGCGCTCGAGAGTAACAATAGATGCTTTTTCTTATAAGATAATTCTCATTTAATAGCTTCTATCATAACAGATGAAGAAGCAGAAAATTTTCTGCAGATGTAATTTTTTTTTTCATTTCTAGATATAAATAAAGATTTGAAGTAATGAAAATATTTTTTTATTATTTTTACACAAATTAAAATGATCAAAAGAAAAGATAAAAAATGAAAGAGAGAGAGAGAGAGAGAGAGTATGTGTTATGAAAAAAAAAAATAGAAATGAATAATGATAAATAGTGGTGAAAAGTGAGAAGAAAATACTTGGCAAAGTCGGCCAAGTTGAAAAAAGAAAAATTTAAAACGATGAGAGAATTATACTTATGTGTGAATTAAATTAGATATTTTTCATGATATAACATTTATATGAATTATTAAATATAAGTATTGAAATGTCAATTTGATAAATGATTATAAAATGGTAATCGATCGATTTTTCACTTTCGATACTTCCGCATTCGCTATATAATATTTATCTTTGAGCATGTTATCTTGTTTATAAAAAATGGAAGATGGTATTAAATGATTTTGATTATATGTTGTAATCTTTTAGATAATAACATGTCTATGTAATAACATTTTGATGAACAAGATGTTGAATAATTTATGATTAATAGTTTTGATTAATAGTTTACATTATATATAAGACATGTTTACATAGTAAATATGTATTCATTACCATGGAAATTAGGTTTTTAAGTTAATTTTGTCGCATTTATTGTCTTAAAATTAGAATTTGAAATAATTAGTAAATTAAAATATTTTGCTAATTAAATATTCAATATTTTATTGCAAATTTTGAGAATTAAAAATCATATATATAATACAATATTTCTTTGCAAGATTAATTTTGCAAGATATAATAGTTTCTCATAGTAATTAAAATTAAAAAATTGATTTATGATTGATATTTACTTTACAGTTTTCAATTGTACATAATACTATATAACTTCATAAATTATTTATACAAAAATAATAAAGAATTTTGTATTAAATTTTTCAATCTAAATATTTTGTAATAATTATCATTTATTTCAAATTTCTTCTAAGAAAATCACTTCTTCCAAAACTCCTTTATATTCACAATATCTACGTAGAATATTCTACGAATTTCTTCACATTCAAACGATTCGTATCGATCATATCGCAAAAATTTCTTTCTTAATAAGAATCGCTCGATTCTTATCCATCCATGATGTGAATTGCATTCATTTCTTCCGGATCCATTAGAATCTAAATTACTTCCGATATTCGACGCGAGGGAAGGAAAAGGATAACCGATCGACGCGGTGGAAAAGTAAAGAGGGAGAATTAAAAGAAAAGAGAGCGAGAGAGAATTAATGATGGGGAAAAGATGAATACTTTTTATCGCGACGAAAAAAAAGCAGAATAATTACCGACGCAAATATAAAGCCCGAAAAATCAGCGAGGTAAAGAGGAACTTACCGGTAGAGGGAAAATAAAAGAAACATGTTAGGGTTAAAAAGAGGGGTGGGAAGGAAACCTACGTAGACGTGGCACATAGGTCGATGCACTTGCATTCAGGGACGCGCATTTAGCAGGATACACTTTTACGATTATACCGTGTGATCCGTTAAAACTGGGTCATTTTGATTACATTATGTCAGGTTTTGTTCATTCATATATGGAGATATGTGCTCTGCTTTTTATAATTAAAATATGCTACGTTTAAATATTTAAATGTATAATAATAAATGTAAATATATTTGATAAAATAATTTATTACTAATAACATTTGCATATATTACTATAACATTTACATATATGTCAAGAAAAATTACATATTTTTCATATTTAGATAAAGAATGACGAAAATGATAAAATTTTATTTTTTTGGAATATATAAAAATATTTAAGTTGAGCATCATGAATTTTATTTGTTTTGATTAAATTTATTTATGTCATGAACTTTCTTTATCGCTTGAATTATCTAATATACGTAATGATTTTAATTTTCGAAGAAATATAATGATAAATATCATGAGACTTTTGAGCGAGGGTGTTAAACGCGAATGAAATTTTCTGCAATGAGAGAATGTGCTAACATCATGGTGAGAAATTACCTCTTCATCGTGCAATGTACTGCACAGACGAGAAGAGTTTAAATTACACGGAAATATTGGATTACATGTGGCATGGTAATGCAACAACGGACAATAGACAGTTGTGTTAATACCGGTCTCCTTTATTCCATATTATTTGTATATACATATATATATATGTATATATATTTTTTGTGATATAAAAAATTATATTTCTCAATATAAAGTCTTACAATCTTAAAGTCTTACAATTAAAAAAGAAAAGAATTTTCTTAAAAAAATTCAATTATTATTATTAATGAAATTTACTAGTTACAATAATTAATAATAAATTCTTTGATATTATGAATAATAATAATAATAATGATTTATTATTGAAACAAGAAAAATTTTAGAAATGAATTTATAATTTTTTACAAGAAAATTTAATAATGTATTAAATCATATTCCAAACAACATTTTTTTCTACTCACTTTTTTTAAATATCTAATTTCTGAAGTATTTCTTTTAAGAGGACACCTTGTATATATACTATATCAGTGTATACTCAGTGTTTCTCAATCCTTTTTAAGACATAATCTCTTTTTACCAGATAATTTGCAAATTTTTATTTTTTCATAATTACATAAAAATATATTTTTGATAGGATAAAGTGCATAAATGATTTTTTTACATTTTTAAAAGTAAATTAAAGTGAAAATCAAAAGATATTAAAAATTTGTACACTGTAGGCCGTGTTTATGCCGTGTCCATGGAAATTCGTGAGTGGAGTTGAACAAACTATTATTGATTGGGCTCCCTAAAAGACGGGTATGATATTTGGTTGCACGAATTCTATAGGATGAAATGGACATTGATTTTTGTTTGCACGAATTACTTTTAATTCATTTCGTATATAAAACAAAAATTTTAAATAATTTAAAATTTGTTTATCGTTATATTAATTGATATATGTATGTAATGATTGAAATTGCATAGATTTTTTTTGCAAACATGATAGAAGACTTGAAAAAAATAAATTGAAGATTAAATAAAAAAAAAATATTTTCCAAAAATTAGATTTTTTAGAGAAAAGAAAAAAAAAAGAATTTTTTTGATTGCTAAAATACATATATTATCTATTATCAATATCTGTATTTTAACAATTTAAAAGTTTCATTATTTAATGAAGAGAAAAGTTTCAACATTTAGTTGAAGAAAAGATGAAAGTCTAAGATATAATTTATTATGGCAATTTGTTTTTAATTGGTTAAAAGTTAACTTTACTTTTGTGAAAGACAATCAGCAAACGAAAGATAGAAGTTTTCGTGACTTTATCTTGTTATTTTTAAATGATGAATATAAACGATGAGTGTAATGTATAAAGCAGTAGTGTAAATGTATAACTCATCATAATAATCTGGCTTTCAAATAATGCAGAGAAACATGCGATACTTAATCAGATCATACTCTCTTTGCTGCAATAATTCTCTAATTGAAAGATTTTTCCTTTTCTACCTTTTGATATTTATCTTTAGTACATTCTACAAGCTAACTTTCAATAATTACAACAAATTATAAGAAATGCAAATTTGTACATTTCTATGATATATATAAAATATATTTCTTCTCTTTATTAATTGATAAATGGAAATATTTCGTTATCGAAAATTACTATCTTTAAAAATTTGTTTTATTTAGATATATAATAATATCACAGATATAAATAATATCAAAGTATATACAAAGAACTGATAATTAGATATGGATATAACAACCAATTATCAAAAACAAAGGAACAGTTAACAAAGGAAAATGCTAGTCAATTGTCAAAGGTCTGATCTTGCTCTAATCAGAGTAAAATCTTTAACAAAGTAAAATCTTAGCCAAAGTTAACGAAGTAAAATCTTATTTTAATGAAACAAAATCAATGAAACAAAATTTCTGAACGAACATCAAAATTTCACAGTTAGTGAAATTTAAGAATTTTTTATTAATTAAACAAAATTCCAATTGAAAAAAATTGAAGAAAGAATTCAACTGATTAAAGCAGCAGTGTAATTTCAATTCAAAATATATAAATTAGAACGTAATCTCAAATCACATGAAAAGAAAAAAAAAAAGAACAACACAATTAAAGAAGATAAATGATCTCTCATCCGTTGCAACATCCAAGTATCGACGATCACAATGATTCATTCGAATCAAATATATAGGAGATAAAAAGAAAGCGGGCCAATTCGATTCGCGATCGCAAACGAAACTTCCTACTGCGAGACTTAACCGCCTTTGAAATGTTACTGTATCTAAGGAATATGAATTATATAGGTGGTACGCGCATAAATCAAGATCCGCTCGCGGAACGATCGTTGAACCAATGCTCATCGGCCCTGATCGCCAGTATCGCCAGCCTTTCTCGCGATTTTTCCATTAAAATTTTACTACACGTCGTATTCTGTTCGACGAAGTGAGGAATTCATTAACAGTGAGGATTCTCATTGAAAAATTTATGCATGAAGGTAAATATTTGTAAATATTTGTAAATATTTGTCATTTTTGATTCTGTCAATTTAATAGTTGATTAATTGATCTTAATTAAATGAGTTTGAATTTATTAATTTAATGTTTATACTTTGTGATTTTAATAGTTAAGAATTTTTTGATATCAAAAGATTCATTTACCTTCTTCTAACTTTCAAGATGTTAATAATGGAAGTATTTTATTCTAGAGATTCTTTATAATAAAACAAAAATATAGATGTACACATATTGTTCAGATATGAATTTAATAGCTTTCTTAGTTAATCTCACAATTTTCCAATTACAGATAAAGAAAAGCTTTGTCAATATTAAAAATTAATACATATTGCAATCTCTTTAGTTGAAGATAAAGTTCTAGAAATTAAGTCAATTATATCTCACCAGTTTAAAAATATAAATCTTGACTTTGAGTCAAGATTGAAAGACAACCACACCCAACCAAATGTCTTACTAATATTTGAATTATCCATTGCGCCAGACAGAACATGATATGTAATGATCTTTATTGACAAGTTTATACACTTGTATAATATATACTTGAAGAAGAAGAAGAAGTTATTAAATTGCTAAAATCTTACAATGAGTCACTTCAAGATTCATTATTTTTATTAATAAAGGAATTAGTAACGTCAAGCTGTAAAAAGGTTATTTTATTCCTTATGACAGATCACCTAATTCTAACCTATTTGATATATTGCGATATAAAGAGAAATTTATTCTTTAGAATAATATTAAAAATTTATCATTGATAAATTTATATATTATTTATATTATATTTATCGAAAATCATTGAAGTTTTCAAAGATTTTACACAATTAAATGATTTTAAAGAGCTTAACAGTGTGAAATGAATTATATATTTAACATTATATATGATACGATCAACAGATATGATAATAATCGTTTAAAGGTTAATGTATGCTGAAATCATTATTATGATCAAGTTGTGTCAAGCATTTTTTAGCATATTTTTTAAGAAATAATTTCTTTTCAGTTAAAATATTTTGAAAAATATCTATTTTATCATAAAATTAACAAATATTTTTATTCAAATAAATTTTATGCTACACATTTTTCTCACATCTGAATGATCGCATTATATTTCTTTCCGATAGTGGACTGTTAATCTTCAAATTGTCGTAGCATCAAAAATTTGTCAAAGATTTTACTTTCTATATCCTGTATTTTGAATTTTACTTTTTTAAATTTTTTATGAGTTATAGTCTCCATTAATTCGAGTATATAAGTTTTATTAATCACGTTAAATTGTTTAAAAAAAACATATAAATATATAATAATTTATTATAACATTTCTTCTAGAAATGAATGAATTATTGAAATAAAGTAATTGTAAATCACATAGACATATATAAAAGAACATTTATATAAAGTTTTTGCACGTTAAAGTCACTATTGAAATGATGCTTATATTGTATGATGTATTCTATGTATTTTAGATGATTACTGTCAACTATGAAATAGCGAAAAAAGCAATGAAATGACACATTATAAACAAGTTGATTGTCATCATTGAATTACATTTTTTATAAATCACTATTGATTTAAAATAAAACACCATAACCTTTCTTGTTAAAATATAATTTGGTGATTTTACAAAATCGATTTATAATACAAAACGATTTCATATTAGGTTTACTTAATATAAGGTATTTCATTTAAATCATTAAATTCATTAAAATACTTAAAATATATCTATTAATTTTAAGAAATTATAAATTCCAAAATTTATAAAAATTTTTTTTTAGCATTCTTAAATGTGAATCAGTCAACAAATCAATCCTACATCTAAAGAAATCATAAAGTTATATTGAGAAGAATCCACGCATTTACGAAACGAGAGGAAACGAGAGCACATTTAACACTCATCTTTATTGCCAGAATTAACATGAGAGTGTAACACACAATGCCGTATCGCGTTCCGCCCGCGGCTAACAGGAAAGAAAGCGGATCTCCACATTTTTATGAAAATGTATGCACGTAGCGGCGGATTTGCGGTATATAGAAACCACCATCGAAGATGTACGTTTTTTATTTCGTTCGTTGATATGTTTCTTTTATCGAAACAGCAAACGATCTTTTCGTTAAAATTCAATAACAAATAAACAACTTTTTTTTCATATAAAAAAATATGAAAATATTAAATTCAAATGCTATTTTATAACTATTCTTACAATACTGTTACTGTTTCTCTTTATTCTTAAAATACAATGCATCCTTCATCCCAATTCTCAACGAATGAAATTCCAGTAGCACAAAAAAATAACCTAAAAATAACTCAGAAGTAGATAAATTTATTTTTATCTTTTTAACCTCTCAGAAACGGTTTCGTTATATTTTTTACTAGAAAATATAACATGACGATAAGTCACGATTTATAATGTCATGTTTTTTTATATAGAATATTTCAATATCCCAGAGAAATTTACTATTTTTCAAGAAAGTTTTCTCAATCGGTTTTTTTAAACGGCATGGTGCGGTGTAGAGCAGCGGTCATCTTTTTTTCTTAACTTCTGTCCCGGTATACGATGATATTACGTTACAGAAACCTGCGGCTTACCGCATTTACTCTGCTTTCATTTCTGTCTTCAATACTGGTATCGTAGCATTTTATGATAGTATAAAATGCAATTAAGCACGGCGTCTATTATCGCTCTGTGGTCTATACACCTAGAGTTATCGACCGGGGAAAATTCGCGGCCACCTTCGAGAGTTTCAATTTTACTTCCTGTATTATACATTATACTCATGTCACGAATAAGTTAATTTCTGAATTTTGCAAATATTTCATGAAACGAATGCCATTCGTCTTTTTAAATTTTGATACCATAAAAGTGCACGTTTCTTTCGTTTCGTATAACCCGCAACACGATAATTTGTAAGGTTAGATTATAATACTTATTGAAAAGGGACTAGTGTCTCCATCTAGCATTATAAATTTGAAATCATAATAACAGCGGGAATTAATTTGAAATATATAAAAAATAATTCACAATGCATTTATGAAGAATAAAATAGTTTAAAATTTAAAAATATATAATAAATAAAATACGACAAATAATTTGTAATACTTAAATATCATTATTATATAAAAAAAATATATCAAATTATATATTTTTTTGCGTCGTTATGAAAAAATAAATAATAATAAATAAAATTTATATAAAAAATAAAATCTTATTTTTTTTAAAATAATCAACTATTTTCGAAAAATTCAATATGTTTACAGCAGTTAATTATATATTTATTTAGTTATTCATAAATATATTCATGCATTGTATATATATATAAACATATTGTATATATATATAAACTAAATAATAAGCACAAGGACATTCATTTAACGGTCTTTTATTATCTTTTATTACTTTTTTATTTTTATTTTAATTATTATTTTTTATACATCTTTATTAATAAAATATAGAAATAATTAAAATGATTATAGTAAAAAATGTAGTAAAGAAGCAGAATTAATATCAACTTCAAAAGAAAAAAAAAGTTTAATAATTTAGATTTAGTTTAAATTCAATACAAAATTCAATATAAAATTCAGACTCAAAAATCAAAAATATTTTAAATTATTTGTCTCATGATAAACATTTTTTTTTATTTACTTGATATTGCAAAAAAAAAATTACTTTATTAAATGCTCATATCACATCAGAATAAATATATCGCAATATATTGTCTAATCGTATACAACAAAGAAAAATTAAGTAAAAAGTTATTTAAATATTTAATATTTGTATTGTAGTTTCTATATTTTTAATATTTGGTGATAGAGCATAATATAGAATAAATTTACCGGTTTGATCGGCATGACGTATAACCACATGTGACCCTTTTCGATGTTATTATCAATTGTTTACATGAAATATCTGTCATACACATAAAAACAGTAAACTAAAATAACTGAATTCATTCCATTCTCCTATTCGAAAGATTTCAGAAGAGAATCTCTTTGAATCGGTAAAAGAAAATTGATGGAGTTGCTAAGCACCGGCTTGCTATATATTCTGTTCCGATTAACACTAGATTTTTCGAGCCACAGACACCAAAATTTCAAACCGTGAACAATATCGAAACAGCAAAATCGATACGATTGTAAACTCACTTTATGTTATATACCGGCACTGGAAAACGTGATCCAAGCAGATAGCCGTCACAGAACACTAGCCGACGAAGAAGCCGGCTCCCGGTCAGCTGGAAAAATCGTTCTCGTAACCGCTGTTTATTTGCTTGCGCAAACTCGGCCCGGTTTCCCTCGCGTTCGCAAAACGATCATACGAGGGCCCGTGTATCGAAGTACACAAACGAGAAAAAGATTCTCGCAGATTTCAAACGGCGGGCGTGGCGTTTCGCGACCGACTGGCAGACTGCCGACCACCGGATGTCGCCACCAGACCGTTACCGATGACTCACGCCACCCTCGTCAGGTTCTCTCAGCTTGATTGGTCCTTTCGCAACCCCCACCCCAAGTCTCGGTCATCGCTCGGAAACCCCCTTGCTTCTCTAACCAACATACTTGCCGTCTGCTGTTCGCGTTCGTGAAGATACCGATCTGGTACGTAGTGTGCCAGGATACGTGAAATTGTTGGATCTTCGAACAACGAAAGTGGGAACATCATGTAACAATTTAAATCAAATCGAATTTAAAACGAAATTTTCATTTATTCGATATAAGGAAAGACATACGCACATTAATAATGTTTCTGAATATGCTATTTTTATTATATTTTCATAAAATATCTTGCGTCGTAATTCAAAAAAGAAATTTATGATATAAATTATATACTTAGTAAACAAATTTGTAAATTTAAAAGACACAAATTGTTTCAATGTTGAAAAGTCGACTTGTAGGACAGAAGATGACCGAAACCAAAGAAGCCAAGTAGCTCGAGTGGCCAGTGTGCCTCATGCATATTGATACACGCAATATTCAAGCAACTTTCGTCCATCCGCTGGATTAGCGTTCGACATTCTCGACGCGTTAGGGGAAATAATGGTGTTCCCTCGTGTCGTAAACCATGCGTCACACTGCCCCCCTTCATCTTTCACTATACACATTTACTGGACCCTGTATTTTTACCCCCTCCATTCTACCCGTTGCTCATTGTTATTATAACGTTCCGTTTATTCCGCGTTTATTTACATATGTATGGAGAGCCATATATGAGCACGGGACACGTCATCCAGTACGATAAGCTCTGTAAAATTTTGCGATCACCATTTCCAATGTTCTTACGGTCAGATTAACAGAACATAAGATTACAAAGTATCTATAATTGTTCTGTTTATACAAAATGTAAATTTTCTCTTTCATAAAATTGGAACACTTTTTGAATTTTTCCATCATATGTGTTATTGAATATATTTTAAACATTTAACAAAGTTCAATATGAATTCCACCATTTACAAAAGAATATAGAAAAAGGTATATTTCAAATGAAACTTTATTAAGGATAATTTACTACTATAAGAAAGAAAGTTATTGACTTGAAAATTGTTTCTGACTAAATGAATATAAATTCTTATAAATATTTAATGAAAATTCCTTATAAATAAATTCAAACACTTTTTTTAGTCTCTTAATATGGGGAGAAAAGATGAGAAGCTTAAATAGGACAAGTAAGTTGTACATAAAATTCATTTGTGATATGAAGAGTATGTAAATTAAACTATAGTAATTTAATTTACTATACAAATGAATCATGTTAATTAATCCGATTATTAAACATTGTATTTATCACGACTTTGATATACGTGGTGAGTATTGTTTAGTACAATTCATCCTATGATTAACAATCATGAAAGAATATGCGAACAAGAATAAAACATTACAGTAGAGGGAAAGTACGAAGGAGGACGAGAGAAGAGTTTATCTCTTGCGTCTGACAATGAGAATAAGACTGATACCGGTTTTTGGTCCTTGATACAGAGTTCGTGAAGGAAGAAAAAACGAACGATGCAAAATATTAAAATTTTATGTACTTTTATGCACTTTCGAAAGAACTGATAACTTGGTGAATAATTTTATGGATTTCATTGATGCTGTTTGTAAAAAATTTTATAATAAATATCTTACTGTTCATCTAATAATAAAAATTATAATTTTAAAATCATAATTAACTTTAAAATATAAGTTTTTAAAATAGATGGAATGAAAATCACAGTAATATAAATCAAAATTTAAATAATTTAAATCATGTTTCAATTTTCAAAAATATCTTTTATTTACTTTTATAATAAATTAAATTCTTATTTCATTCTTTATTGAAATATGTTTTCATTTTCGTCACGAAAGTATTAATTATAATTTTTATAAATATGAAATACCATTTTGATTTATACTATTATAATTTTCAGTTCATTAAATATATTTGAAAGAAAGCTTTCTAATTTTATAGTAATGAATCAAATTCTCGTTTTAAAGTTCGATAATCAAATGTGATTACTCAGTCAGATTAAAATGCGAGTCTTTATCGTCTGTTAGATCTACAAACAAAGGGCGCTAACGAGTAAGCGTCTATCGGACAATTACATTAAAAGAGGTTAGGGGACTTGAACATGATTCGAAATTGCGGTCTGCAATATAGATGGCGCTATTTGGATAGGTTTTCGTGTGTATGAAATTTAAATTGACTAGCCTTTCCCTTTTCCACTGAGATGGCATTTACATTCATTTATATCATGGGTGATAGTAATTAATAGTAATTAGTGTAACTGGTTTTTACTGGTTTTATAAATGGAAGAGTAATCATTGTTATTTTTATAATTAAAGCATTCGCTTAAAATCGAAATCAAATAAATAAATTGGAAATCTTTTAATATTTAAAGAATTAATATTTTTTCCTATTATGTTATTTTTAATTAAACAATTATGGTTTCTTACTTTTTTAATCCTTCAAAATCGGAATATGATTTATAACATTATTTATGGCCTTTATTTTAATTCGTATTATATTGGTAATAAAGCTTTGATCTAATAATGAGTCATCCTGGTTAACACATATCGAATTCCTAACCATTCTTCATATATCAATGTTATGCTATGTTACATTTTTGCGTTATTATATGAATTATATAATAATAATTTATCTGATTTAATTTGATATTAAATTATAATAATAATGAAACAATATTGCTTTATTCTATTATTATTTTAAAAAATATATAAATTAGAAAAAAATTCTAATAAATTATACAATAGAATTTTATGAATATATGGAATTAATTTTATTATTGGACACAACAAAAAATTTAAATACAAGAGAAATCACTTTGAAATTTTATTTGCGATAAATTTATCCTTTACAAGAATCGAACGAAAGCTGTACATTAATGTCTGCCAAGTAAAAAGATCAAGGACGAGGAACAAAAGGTTGATACAAGGACAGCTTGAAATTTCACACTCTTTTTACGACTCATTGTAAGCGTGATGAATCATAAGTACCGGTTAGGAAATTACTTTCGTTTTTTTAACGTTTCGCATAATTTACTATCAAAAATAAGACAACGATCCGTTAGGAATTCCACTAATATCAAAACTTTTTAAATAGTCGTTAAATAAGATTTTAGAGAATGCTATAAAATTCGTTGAAATCGCATTATGCGTGTGAAAATTTCTAAAAATTTCAGTAAATAGTAAATTCGAGATAATACATTCAAGTAACAAGTGTCTGTTTAATAAAGCAAAATCAGAGAAACTGACTAAAGAAGAGAAGATGATATAAAATTCTATGAAACGAAATGAAGAAACCATGATTATTCCATTATTATCTCCATTATTTTACAATATATAAAATATAAATAATACAAAAAAAAAATTGTAAATTTAAATACAAATTAAATTAAATTGATTAAAATTAGATAAATTTGTATCTACTTTTTGACTATAATTTGTAAAAATGAAGGGAAACCAATAAATAAAAATAATGTTAAATTGTTTCAAATACATTGCTTACTATATTTCCACAACTTTCATAATTTCATTTACAATGAATAATTTACCTCAATGATATTTTATCGTTAAATAAACTTTTATCCAGAGAATATCCATTTCTCTGTTCATAAAAAAAGATAGAATTACAATTAAAAAATATAATTAACCGAAAAGGTGTATATAATTTATCAACATTAATCATTGAATAGCTAATAAACAAGAAGAAACCGATTACAATTATCGATTCATCCTCGATCGCTGTAATAATTAATATGATAATTACACGCGCTTTAATCATCGATTTTTCTTCGACGAACGGTTATTAACACGACACGAAAGTTTCTCTTGGGTCGTTGGAAAAAAAAAAAAAAAGAAAAAAGATGCTTTCCCTTCGCGAAAGCAATGTCTTTTTCCTCCATCGAGTAGAACGCGAGTTCACGAGTGGAAGAGGAGAAGAAGTGACCAGCCGTTTTCGCGGTATCTACGTCAGGTTCTCTCGAATGATTCACACTCGTGGAATGCGATGTGGCAATGTACCGGGAGGGCAAAACTAGACGACGCGCATAAGTAACGGAAAACGGCGTTGGAGGAGGAGGAGGAGGAGGAGGAGAAGAGATCGACGTGTGGTGTCTGCACACTTCGTTGATTCGCTTCGAGTTGTTGGTGTTTCCACCTCGCGAGAAGTCGTCCGGATATTACGTCACGTTTTGACTAGGTTTCGACTTCGCTTCGAACCGCTTTCCATTCATCGATCACATTTTCGATTCCTCTTCGTGCGTTTATTTTATATAGTTCGATAATTTTGGAATCGTTTCTCTCGAGTTCCTTTTTTGGGATTCTTGATTGGGGATCTTGGAATCTGAAATCCGATCTTATCAAAAATTCCTTTTCAAGATTCTTAAATTGCGAAAACTTGTTTCTTTTTTGGTCTCGTTTTTTTTTTGAGAGAAATGATCCTTCCTTTGATCGCAAAAATTTCTTCTGGATTTTTTACCAAAAATGATCCTTTTACTAGATTTTTCATAACAAATTTTATTGGAATATCTTATTCTTATTACGTATTCGTATTAATGTTTTGGCTCAGATGATAATCTTAAATTCTCCTTTATAATAAAGTAAGTTTATTTTAAATCAACAAATAATCGAACATAGTTGATGTAACTATCTTTAACAACCGTTAATTTAAGTATTATAAATAACAGTAATTCGCCATTCAAATGTAAAAGTATATGTTTAAGCCACTATAAAATTTATGTGAAATTATCTTGTTAAATGGATAAACATTAAATTGCTTTTTTTCACATCCGTTTTAAGATAACTTAGATATCTAGTTAACTGTTCTTCGTGTATCTCTACGTAAAAAAAAGTGTTTAAAGAAATAGAAGACGTGTAGAGATAATACAAATAGCTTTACGATAATATAATCTCTATTATGTGGATATGTATGACAGAAAATTTAAGAAAAGTAAAAGAAAAAAAGAAAATCAGAAAAATTTATAAAAGAAATAACATAACCTATGCTACGACGCCATTTTTCTACTCGACATCAAACTTTTCGAACGAATTGCACTCGTTGTTAGCCTTTAAAATTTAATATTGAATCCTAACCTAACATTTTATCTAGTTTTTAAATTAAGTTAAAGATTGAGAACCACTGTTCTAATGGAATCCTTTTTAAAATAATAATCAACCGTTAAATAGTAATGGATTTATCAAGTGTGTCGTCTCGTCGCATGAAAGAGGTAATATGTACAAGGTTCTTTTAACGTTACGTCTGCAAATAGGAAACTGGACAGTATACGGAGAAAGGCATCTAAACTCGGACAAGCTTACTCACTCGTCCATGAATGCACCGCCGTTTTCAAATTCTTTGCCGACACATGGAGAGAAAGAGGAAGAGAAAAAAAAAAAAAAAGAAAAGAAAAGAAAAAAAAAAGGAGAAAAAGAAAAAGAAAATTGCGGACAACATTACGGCCGTTAAATTGACTGGAAACGCGGCAGGCCAGAAAATACGAGGCAGATGAATTGCAGTTTTGTCGATCTAATTTGAAACTTTTCATCGGGCTGTCGTTCAATATATTCATAAATTAGCACAAGAAAGTATTAAATCATTCGACTCACGTCAGGCCTTCCTTTTCCTTCATCTTCGAATGTTCATCATCGAGATGAGGTTAGAATGCCACTGTTATCCTTTACCGTTCGTTTTTTTACACTTAAAAAAAAAAAAAAACTTTCTTCTTTAAGAATATTACACTTATGTTGCTTCTAATCCAACTTTATTTTATTATTCTTTATAAAATTTAATATTTAAACTTCTTGTGCAAATTTGAATTAAACGTGCCAACATAACCTAACCTAAGATTGAATGAAAATTTATTCGAGTAATTTAAACTTAAACTTATATTTATTTATTTTCCTCGTAATAATTATTTATATAGCGAAGAAACACAAAAGTTAAAAGTTTACTTAAGATTAACTTTGGAAAATTAATATCTTTAAATACTGGTGTATGTGTATACATTTATAATAATAAAAAAGAAAAAAGAGAAAATAAAGTTTAAAGTAAATTCTAATTTTCATTAGAGGAATTTTCTGCAAAGGAGAGAGAAGGATTCCACGATCGTTAATCGATGTCTACAGTCGTAATTCTTCAAATTACAATGATGAGTCATCGGTACTTGTTCTCAGTGAAGCGAAACCCATTAAAGATCGACCAGTAGAACGTATCGATATCTTGGAAAGCACGCAACAGATCATTATCTTGATCGGTGCAGACTGTTTCTACGATAGTACACGAAAATTGTACAACGAAATTGACCAGCATATATACTTCAAACTGCACACATCGCAACGGATAACGATTCGGTAAATACAATCCACTTATCGAAACACGACCAATTCAATTTCAACCGTAAATTGGATTTCGGTTGTCTTCAACAGGTTGCTACTATTCACTCATATATCGTCGAAAAACTTCTCCAAATTATTTCTCGTTCTTCGAGATGGAGAGTGATAATATATTCAATTTTTCACGAGATTGCATTGTTTTTTATTATGTGTGTATGAAATAGACATATAGTGCTATGGAATAATATGTTCTCTTTTTATTTTTTTTTTTTTTTTGCAAAATATAATAAATCTCGAAAAAAAAATCTTTCGATCAAAATTTTCAGAAACGTAAAATTTTATCTTTGCTATTTTAAATGTTTTTCCATTGACGTTATTTATTAGATCGAATTTATAGAATATATTTCGAATTTTTTTTTTTAATGAATATACACATAACATTTTTTTTTTAAATATAAACTAATAATATTGTATTCCATCAACGTTATAACTCGCGTGCACGATATTACAAAGTAAATGGGCACACCCATGGTATTTCATTATGATGTTTACTATCTTTTGTTTAATTACGTTTCTTCCCTGCCGTGACATTAATACACGAACGAGAATAGAAAAATTAACATATAAATTTTCCATTTCATTATCTATACTACGTGAAATTTTTTTTCTTTTTTCGCGTTTTAATAATAGAGAAATTGTTACTAGACATTTACGATAAAATTACAAAAATTATTACAAATTTTTCAAAAAAATTTCAAGATATATATATATATATCTTTTTTAATACATTCGAACGAAAGAAAATTGTAAATAGGGCAAATAGTGTAAGAGAATTTCAATGATAGCTCACGTAAGTTTACACGGAATATAGAGCTATAACAGATGTTTACCAGTTCTCCCCACTATAATATCTATAATATCTCGTTCAAATAATAGGCGTTCACTTAGAGGAGTTCAGACAAGTGGATCGAATCGACCGCGTTTAACAGGATCATAACTGAAACATCGTTCTAATCGTAGCTCGGATAAATAAAATTTTATCACATACCGTCTATAAATCTACAATATTTATTTCTCTCGCTTTTAATAAACACTATTAAACTATTATCGTAATGAAACATTATTATAAAATTTATTGTATCACTTTTCCCCACGATAAATATATATATATTTTTTTAAATAAAAATCTTCATTCGACAGATAATTGTATGACTAGAATTACCAAATTTTACGACCTACATATTATACATACGACAATATCAAGACACATACAACCAAATCAAGAAAATTTCTTATTTCACCTAACTTTATTCTAACTACATTTTATAGGTTATGTTTAATTTAGATTTGCATACGAAGTTTAAATATTAAATTTTAATAAAGAATAACAGAATAAAGTTGGATTAAAGCAAGTGTTAAGAAAATAAATCGACAAAACGAAGCACAACAAGCGTAATTTCACACGTTGCCTGCAAATATCTTCTCCCACGATTAACTGTACTCAAGAAGAACAACAACATTTTTCACATTTTTATCGACGGTGGAACAAGATGGTGGATCGACACAAGTATGGCGGCGCTCGCATCCCTCTAACGGAATCACGCTGCATCATCGATAATCCCTCATCACAGAGAGAAAGGCAACGATGCAATGTGGGTGCAACGAAACGCGCGTAGGTGTGGCGTGGCGCAGAGCCGTTTAGATTCGCAGAAAATGGGAGATTTTTTACCGAGGCACTTTGTATCGAGGCGGGTGGCCTTTCACCGTGGAATGGGATTAGTTGCATGGATCGCGTGAAACGATGAAAAGATCAAACGGGTTGGCCAATCTAAATGATCGGAATCCGTGGCAAGTGCAGCTGGCATTGTTGCTGCTTGCGATCCGTGGACCGAGCCGAAAGGTCGTGTCTTCGAGGAAGAGCACCGAGAGAATAGCAGTACCCTGGCTTTCGTTCGAGATATTCTATTATTATCGTTGTTCAGGTTACGTTGTGTAAGGATGAAGCCTCGAAACCGGTTCCACTTTGCCAATAATAATATTGTTGTAGGCTTTTTCGTTTTGGGGGAAAATTGGGAAAATGATAAGAATTTGAAGAATATTTTCGTTTTTATTTTATTTTTGGAAGAAAATTTCGTAATAATATTGTAATATTTTTACGTTGTATAAGGATGGAGCCTCGAAACCGGTTCCACTTTGCCAATAATAATATTGTTGTAGGCTTTTTCGTTTTGGGGGAAAATTGGGAAAATGATAAGAATTTGAAGAATATTTTCGTTTTTATTTTATTTTTGGAAGAAAATTTCGTAATAATATTGTAATATTTTTACGTTGTATAAGGATGGAGCCTCGAAACCGGTTCCACTTTGCCAATAATAATATTGTTGTAGGGTTTTTCGTTTTGGGGGAAAATTGGGGAAATGATAAGAATTTGAAGAATATTTTCGTTTTTATTTTATTTTTGGAAGAAAATTTCGTAATAATATTGTGATATTTTTACGTTGTATAAGGATGGAGCCTCGAAACCGGTTCCACTTTGTCAATAATAATATTGTTGTAGGGTTTTTCGTTTTGGGGGAAAATTGGGGAAATGATAAGAATTTGAAGAATATTTTCGTTTTTATTTTATTTTTGGAAGAAAATTTCGTAATAATATTGTAATATTTCTCGTTTTGGAGAAAATTGAGAAATGGTAGGGATTTGAAATGGAGAATATTTTCGTTGTTTTTATTCACAGAATAAAATTTCGGAATTTTTTTTTTAAATATTAATGTAAAATAGTTCTATATAAATATTCTATTTCAAAGGAGTCTGTTGGAGTAGTTCGCGCTTTTTATTTTTCACGAGCTCAAGATTTCAAATATTGAATTTTTAATTTGGAATTTTACGTATTTCGAACTTTTAAAAATTTCGAGAAGAAAATTCCATCCGTTGCCAATTTTTCGTAATCGTTCCTTTTAACGAAAAAATTTTATTGTAATTTTTAAACAGTATATATATATATATTGTACAATTAATTATATAATATATATATATATATTAATAATTTTTATTTATAACAATAATGTTGTATAAATATGGATAATTATTTTTTTCCTTGCCCCGTTTTCGAAAGTACATTCTTGTCTTAACGCGGTCTAATAATTTTCCGTCTCCTCTTCCTTAGCTTCCTCTTGAAGTTTCCAAGTTATTTTCAGTTAAGGAGGGGTTAGCAAGAAAACTAAAGAGTTTAAGGGGCAACCTCTAAAATAGAGAAGTCACATCTGGTCGCGACAAACGCGACGCCTTTGGAAATATTTTGCCCCCAAAAATATTTGTTGCCTTCGTGAAATTTGAATAACCATCATTTATAGAATACGTAATGGAAACCGTTTCTATAACCGAGAATAATCACGAAATTTCGTCAATAATAATACTTGTGAATTAATAAAAAATATATATATATAATTATTTAAAAATAACTATTTTTAAATAATTTAAAAATAATTATTCCATGTTTTTTCCGATTATTGCGAACAAATTTTTCCAATATTTCTTATATTCTTTTCTTATTTTTTTTTATAATTTTATGAATTTAATTCTATTTTATTTGTTAACAATAATATTCTTACGATAGAAAAGAATGGCGCAAGGATAGACGAGGCAAAAAGTCAAAATGGTTTCAAATGTCTCTTTATAGAGGAGTTTATCGGCGAATAAGTCACGAATTAGACGGTAACTGTACTTCAACCGGTAGTCACTTCCGCCTGAATTAACAATAGAAATTAAGCAGGAGAGTTACGTTTTTTATTTAAACAAAAAGGAAAAAAAAATACGCAGTGATATTCAAGATTTCATGAAAAAAGAACATTTCTCACATCGTATATCAAGAAATGATCATCTGCGTATTAAAAAAATAATTGCATCATGCTGAAGTAGGATGAATAAGACTGTGAATCAAGATTAAAATTAAAATGAATGGATTTTAATATCCCAGTTTCCCACATTTTATACAGGTTTGAGCATTATTCGTATGATCGTGTAATCATCAATGGTGTCGTATTTCTTCATATGAAACTTGTGGTGAGATCACTTGTTATTTTACTTTAAAAGATTGTACGAGATAGAAAAGATTGTTTGAAATTATTGAATATTCTTTTTGTAATTTTTTAGAAAGTTTAGATAAAGTTAAGGATAAGAAGAGAAGATTAAAAAAAGTGTCATACAATGATAGAATTTCTCCAATATTTTTGAAAGCTCACAATATCGAAACAAATTAAAATGGACAAAGTAGACTCAAGAGTACGTTAAAAATTTTGTTCAAAAATTCTAACATGGTGAAGAAATAATTTTTTTTCCAGATTAAAAATCTAAAAAATTGGAAAAATTAAAAATATTCGATCCAAGAATCTTGCATAAAAAGAATAAAATAATATGAAAAATTGAAATATCATTGTTCTCATGATACATTGAAATATATATTGAAAAATCTGTGAAACTGTTCAATTTTCTACAAAGAAAATTATTTGTATTATCTTGTTCTCCTTTATGAATAATAATATAAGAAAAATATAGAATATTGTAAAATATGAGAAATTTTATCTCACATATTTTCAATGATAGAAAAAGATATTATTGATTAAAAAATAACGAAAGCAATATTATTATTACTATTTCCATTTGACATATTGCATAATACATAGAAATTATTAGAAAGTAAAAGAAAAAGAAAAAGAAATAATTTATTAACATTAACATGCTATCAGGATAATTAATAAAAATGTACATGATGATTATCAAGAAATTAAATGGGGTATACAATACTAATATATAAACAGAAAGCGTGTTGAATTTAATTAATTCGATCTCTACCAATAATAAAGATTCCTACTACAGATGAATATTACTCAATTAATATTATTCAAATAATTCTCGAAATTTCTCAATTCATATAAAAAAAATGCGATAAATTGTCCAAGATTAAAAAATAAACGATAAAATGTAAAAATAAAATATATAAAATTTTCTGATTATCGTTAATCGCTATATTAATTAATGTTGATATAAAATAGATAATTTTTCTTCTCCAGTGCATTGATATTATTAAAATAACAACGATTCGATTACAATAATTTGATTTCATGGAGAAACATCAATACAGAGGAGAAAATAAAGTCGAATAGAACGCCACAAGTTACTAATTAAGATTTCATTCGATCCGCGTGTCAATACAGGCGCGACAAACAATTTAATTTTCAAGCTTCGTCAACTTCCCTTCTCATTAATCGGAATTACCAGACAATGAAACGCAATATCCTTGTAGCAAATTAATTTTTCTCCTATTTCTAATGAAGAATGTATTTTTTCTTAATTATCGATTATAATTATATATATAAAAAATAATAAAATACAGCAATACATAAAAAAATATAAAATCGTTATAGGAATGATTTTCTTAGAATTCTATACGATTTTAAATAAATTAAGAGACGTCTTAAATATTATTCATTTCCATTAAAAAAAAAAATAATAAAATTTTTCCAAATTAATATCGCTATTGTTCTATCGAAACAATCCTCTCTTATTTCTAAAGTTTGCGACTTCGAAAAACGAAGGCGAACGATAAGAGAGGAAGAAGCAAAAAGACGTTCGTTGATCTCCTTGATTATTCCTGCCAATGACGTAACGCGTAATAACGCAGTATGCTAATGAGGTGAGTCACTCTCTGGTACGCGTAATTTTACTAAGTTTTACAGATTCAGGACGTGACACCGGTGTAATTTTGCCATCAACTGATTAACGCTTACGGAACTGCTTTCAAGATACACCTACCGCATGAAATTAATCGCTTTCCTCCTTCCTGTGATAGACGTATCTTATGAGCCGAGGTTCTATTTAAGAGGTTCTTCCCACTTATCCTTCCTTCCAAAGCTTGCAATCACTTTTTCCGTCAATTGATGATTTACATAATAAAGTGTCGTTAACTTGTCTAATCAATATTGATAACGTGCAACATTTTTAATATTAATCTTGAATTAAAAATATAGGACGAAAGAAATTCAGAATATAAAATAATAATTAAACAAATAATTTAATGAGTGAGTAAATAAGTAATTAATTACTCTCTTTCTTTTTTTTTTTTGATTATATATTGAATTGTTCAAATATTATTGGATGATTAATAAAATATGATAAACAGAAAATACTTGTAAATTTAATCCTAACCTATAAATAAATTTTTTGGAATGATCTATAGATAAGTATAATTATCGAAAATTTTAGTTCAATTATTCTTTCAATATTAATTAAAACATGATAAATTAACGAGATGATAATAATTATAATGCAAATATTAATCTAAAAAAAAGTAATACTTAGATATTAATCGTACATTATGGCGGCAAAATTTAAATTCTTTAAAAAACGAAGAGATCAAATTGATCTCTAATAACCTTTTTTGCTAAAAAAAAAAAAAATGATTTGTCAAAAGAGATATATTTTAATTATTTAATTTTATGCTTTCCAATAAATATATATCGAATTCGATATTTATCTTAGTCAGTTCGAGATTAAACATAGTCTGAATACATTGAACTTGGTCTTATTGTTGTTACAGGTTTTTAAAGGACCCTATTATTTTAAGCCAAGTCAGACACGTTGGCGAGAAAATTGGTAACGATGTTTGGCCAAAGTCCAAGTTATTTCCTAGCATTCCACGTTGCGGTAGGTTACCCTCTATATCTGCTTAATTTATTAGAGAACTGTTTCACTGGACAGATTTCCCGAGCCCTAAATGGGAGGGCTTTTGTCCGCTTTCCACCACGGTTATTATATCTAATTTACACAGCTGGTGACATGCAGTCGATAAAATAAACCTTTATGATTAAATTCGATCGATCGATACCGTTAATTGCATTGCTCCCTCTATGCATCGTACGTGTGACCTTAATCTTTTAAAACTGCACATCACATACCTTGCGTTCCACTTGTTTTATCCTTTAGAACGTTTAGTTAATATTATATTACAGCGTTGCTCGATCTTTTTCGAGTCTCAATTCATTTTTATGTTCGAATAAAAAACGTGTGCTCTCTTTCACGTAAGGATAAAGAAAATTCTAAAAATTAAATAATTTTTTCTAAAACAAATTTTTTTACAGTATAAAAATATAATAATTAAAAGCGATAAATGATAGCAATAATAAAATTAATAATACCATTATAATTGTATTACCAATCTAACCTAACCTAACTTACTAACTTAACCTAATACGTACAATACATACAATACATAATTAGATAGAATCAGCAGAGAAATAAAAATGAGAATGAAACAGTGGCTCCTTTCACCTGTCCCATAAAACTCTAAATCGAAGCCAAGTTGGGTAGATTTAATCTTCGAAGAAGAGATTTTACGATACCTGGAACAGTATACCCGGGTCTAGTTCACTTGCCAACAGATCGTAGGGAAAACGCGTGTAAAGGTCGATGACCCGACACTTCCTCGATGAGAAATGCCTGTCAGCTGTTGAAATCGTTCAAACGTTGAACGAAATGGCGAAGGAGGGGAGAAGTCTGCGCGCGTGTATTGGCGCCTGTATTTTCGGCACCAAAAAGGTACAAGGAAGTGGTAGAGAGAGGCCCTGCTAACCATCGACGATACGAGTTATTCGCTCGCGACACATCTCCGCTCGAAAGTTAATGCACCAGGGTGAGACGAGATTTAAAGTCCAAAATTCCTTCCCGTGATTCGTAACAGCGAACGAAAGTAACTTTTAACAAATGATTATTTCCTTATTACGTAAAAATAATTCAAAAAAACTTCAAATTCAAATTAATATTGTATTATTCTAATTTAGAAATTTTATACATTTGCAATAATAAATTATAAATATGTAGTAATTTGATTTTAATGAATACGAGAAAATATGATATAAAATAAAAAAAATGGTCCTGAGTAAAGAAAATTATTGTTAAAGAATTTGATACATAAAAATAATTCTTGATGTTGAAATTCAAACTTCAAATTCAAATTAATATTGTACGATTGTAATTTAGAAATTTTATACATTTGCAATAATAAATTATAAATATATAGTAATTTGATTTTAATAATGAATAGGAGAGAATATGATATAAAATCAGAAAAAATGATCTTGAGTAAAGAAAATTAATTATTGTTAAAGAATTTGATACATAAAAATAATTCTTGATGTTGAAATTCAAACTTCAAATACAAAATAATATTGTACGATTGTAATTTAGAAATTTTATACATTTGCAATAATAAATTATAAATATATAATAATTTGATTTTAATGAATACGAGAAAATATGATATAAAATAAAAAAAAATGGTCCTGAGTAAAGAAAATTAATTATTGTTAAAGAATTTGATACATAAAAATAATTCTTGATGTTGAAATTCAAACTTCAAATTCAAATTAATATTATATGATTGTAATTTAGAAATTTTATATATTTGCAATAATAAATTATAAATATGTAATAATTTGATTTTAATAATGAATAGGAGAGAATATGGTATAAAATCAGAAAAAATGGTCCTGAGTAAAGAAAATTAATTATTGTCAAAGAATTTGATACATTGTGATGAATATAATTAAAATAAAAATTCGATACTATCGGAGAAAAAAGGTTAATAGATCAAATAGATAAGAAAGGAAAGTAATCCCGTTTCGAGGTCTATTTGAAGAAGAATCTTGCAGTTCCAAGTTCTCTTTGTCCGCGAGAGGGATTCTAACAGAGGCGTCGTGGACGTATCGCATGTATCTCCAGGAACCGTCTCGTTCGTTTTTCTGGAGCAAAAATGAAATTCATCCGACAAGCGATGCGTGGAATGTCGCCGTGAGTCAGATGCGAGCGTACACGTTCGCACGCCCGCTAAAATTGGAACTGCTGGCGTCATAAACGTAAAAAGCCGCACGTAGAAATGTGGTTTTATATCGCATTTTCGCCAATTGACCCATTCCTCAATTTTGATCAATTCCTTTTTTCGACCTCTCGTCGAATATGGCGATTCAATCGACCAGAACCAACATTGCTTCAAGATTAGAAATATCAAAGAAAAAGAGAAATGTATTTCTTGAAACAGCGATGAAAAAAGTTCAAAAATCGAACATTTCGAAAATTTGTCTTTATTCGAGGAATTTTATTTGATATTTTTGAGCGCAAGTAGTGTAGAATTCGATGCTAAAACGTATCGAAATACGAGGCAGATAATAGATCCTGTATCGATATAAAACAATTATAAAATGGCGGAAAACGCAATAAAAACTATACTGATATCGAACATGGTGTATGAAAACCGTGAAACCGTGGAAAACTCTTTTTTACTATCTATATATTAAAAAGAACTTATAAATATATACATAACGGTACACGTCACTTGTCATAAAATAAGAAATTCTTTGCATTCATGTCATCTACATTGAACGTGCTAAATATAATTTTTACATCACTTCGTAACGTTGAAAAATAACAGAGGAAACACTAAGTTAGTCCAATTAAAAACGGAGAGGATATTGCGAAACTGTTTTCGTTGCCGCACCACGATTTTGTAGCAAAAATGCTTAACGGTATCGATGAAAAAAGGAAACGAATACGTTCATAAGCTCGATGCATATCGCGATACGAAATGCAATCGAACAAAAATGAAATATATATATAATCGGCGATTATACATATTGACGAGATCATTTCCGGTAATTAATATGCACGATCGATAGTAAAATTAAAATTAAGTTTATAAATTTGAACATGTTATTTTCTCTTCTTTTTTTGTCGTTCCACGAGAAATATATTTCTATTAATTAAGGAGGTGAAAATAAATGAAAAGTTTTATACCAGTCGAATGATTAGATTCTTGTATGGCATGGTAATTATGAATTTACTTTAGAATCGGTGCAAAGTCGAATGAGTAACGAGCACAGAGTAATTAATGTGGCTTGAGGAATAAAAATGCAGAGCGAACATTCCTTGAGAGCATACTATGGTTCAACAAATTTTTTTCTTCATTTTTTTTTTTTATATTTGTATCTGATCGTCCAGAAAAATTGTATTAATCTTAGAAAGATAGAAATATCATTTTTAAATTATCTGTGTTAATTATATTATATAATCATAATCAAGAATATTTTTAATCTTAGAAAAAGTTTTGTCGTTAATAGATCTTCAGATATAAAGACAATATACATATAAGATAAAAATAAAATTACGTAAAATATAATTTAAAACTTGAAATATCAAGGTTGACTTTCAAGGCCGTAGATTTCGGGGTCATACAATTCCTTTTCACTTGGGAGGATAGCCAACTTGGAATTACGGTCTTGCTCATTCGTCACGAACATTATTACAATTGAAAGGTTCATAAGAAATAATGTTATAACGCTTATAACCTATTGTATACGATGAAGAAAAAACATAAAAATAATTTCTTAATCTTACTAAAATTAGAAGTACCGTCAGTAAAATTCAAAACAGAAGATACACAGGGTATCAATAAACCATATTTTCTTTCGATTATTTTCATTATTAATGATTCGAAAAATGAACAAAAAAACGAACTAAAACAATAGCATCAAATCATCGTATCCACTAAAATAAAATATATTCAACCAAATATATTCAATGTAAGCACAATAAAAACAATTTCCTTAAACTTAATCACGACACAAGATTAAGAAACTTGCATATGGCGGTAACTATCAGATAGAAGTGTAACGAAACGAAAAATATCTCCAAAAGAAAGAAATCCAATGAAATGCAACTACAAAAAGAAATTGGAACTTTATGCTATGTGGAGGGAGAAATAGTGGAACAACGGTGCCCTCTATCGGAGACGCTTCTTATTCAACTTCGCGACACTGATCGACGTTTCTCGAGGGATTCTCTTGATCAGGATTAGTCTGGACTTTTAGAGTATTGGAGAGGTTGTTCGATCGCGGAAAGAAGCGAGGAAAAGTCGAAAAGGAAAATAAGAGTCGACGGTGGTATCCATGCATTCGAAGGGTTATTGCGACTGTGCAGGATTAAACCGATCCCATCCTGAATCACGATGGATGGCGGAAAAATAAAAAGGAGCGAGACGACGGAGGAGAGGTAGAGGGAGAGCGTCCTTCGAGTGATTCACCAGGTTTGCGGTTAGGTTACTTCAGTCTATACGCCGGCAGACGAGTACGGACAAGTGGTTCTCATCACTGACGTGAAATCCAGTGGTCCTTCCAACGGCAAGACTCTACAAACTACTGTATTTCTTGATTTTGACTGACAATGAGTATCTCAACTGAGGACTAGAGATTCTTCACGTGTATACATATGATTAATGTGAATGAATAACATGTGAAATGAATAACGTAGATTTCATATTTTAATATGCGTTATTTTAAGTACACGGATACCTTGTGTTATTTTATATATATTTGAATATACATTCAATATTTTATATTTAAATTCACATGAAAAATATGTGAAAAAGTACGCATATATTAAAAATTATATGGATCAAATATAGATATTTTTAATATATATGTACAGTTGATCTTGCAATATATATTTAAAATCTTGATCCGTATTGAGGCCTAGCAGCTATGAAGCTTTCCCCGCTGAACAAGTTTTTATAATGTTTATATTTGAATATGATCGTTCAATTGAGATATTTATGCATTTATATTCGATGTATGTATACAATTATAAATCTTCACGTTATGAAAGTTTTATCTTTTATTCATGTTGAAATTTTTGAATAAAAGAGATTTAACAAGTGAAAATTCGATGCATATAAAAAATTTACATAATATTTTTTTTCAATTGTAAGAGCTTAAAAAAATATAAAAGTAATGGTGATAATAATTCCAGATAAAGATAAACCTTATAAAGAATTAAACTATTCTAAGTTCGAATTACAGATAAGTTATTTAAATATTGGAAAATAATTTGAATTAAATAAATTTATTATATATATTTATATTGAACTTATAGAGATATGTATTTATATTGAACTTATAGAGATTTCCCATAGCGAATTGGAAAGAAACAAAATTTTTTTCATATAAAAGTATCTATGTTATAGAGATTAATTATGGATAATAACAGTGATATACATTATTGATTGAGCATAAACATGAATATATTCATATTATACATATAATATAATTCATCTTAGTAATATCTATCATAAACGCCAGTATATCGATAACAGTCATTTCTATAAATGTTTTGCTTCTATTCAGTCTTACAGTTCTCTGCCCCCTCCAAGTTTCTTCTACATCATCCTTTCTGCAATTCCTTTTCTTTATCTTTTCTACGTCATCCTTATCCCAACATATATATGTTTCTTCCAAATATTAAACATGCAATTGTAAATATCTATGATTAATTCAATGAAAAATATAAATGTATTTTACTCGTAATTTATCTCTTATCTAGAATCCAATATACATATATGTATATACTATAATCAATTAAAGTTAAAAGTTTGTTAAGCATTATAAATGAATTTTTTTTTAAATAATTTTAAATAATTTTTTAAATAATATACTAAATTTCATTGTCAAATTAATGCATTCTATGCTATTTAAGAATATTAAAAGCTATTTTATTGTTAATTTGTATGAAAAATCAATAATATAAATCAAGAATACTATATTCTTTATAAATTTTGCATGATATAATAAATTGTGATGAAGTATTTTTAAGATATTTCTTATCTACTTATTACTGTACTATTATAAATAATTATTATATCATTTTATTGAAACCAAGATATGTATTGATAACAACTTTTCTATTTTTACATGATAAATAAATGAAGATATGCAACCAAATAAATGTTATATAATAATTATATATAATAATGAATATTACATTACAGACTAATTAACAGAATTTTTTTTAGAAATTTTTTTAGAAAGAGGAGGAAAAAAACTTTCGAATGAATCTATTATAAAAAAAAGATTGTTCTCATAGCAATGGCGATAGTGCCGTAAACGAAATCGTATTTATTCGATTTCAATTGATATGACCTGCTTACCAGAACTAGTTACAATGAAAAAAGCCGAGAAACTAGAGGAAACATCGAATACCGTGGAGAAACGTTACCGTATGAGTAATCGTTACGCACAGCACGTCGACAGTTTTATCAGGAAAACAGATCTACCGTGTCTCGATTGAGAAGTCTCTAAAGAGAAGTCTAGACTGAAAGACGAAAGAATAAGCTGGGAATAAGGGTATATTCCTAAAATCAGCGTTGAAAAGGAGCAAAGGAAGAATCGTGTTGTGAATGGAAGACTCGACGAGTCCTTTCAAGACGAAGAAACACTCGAGCCGTTTCGCTTCAGTAACCGCGGTCTTGGTTCAGCTCCTCCCGGATTCCTTTGTTTAATGCCTTATTGCGATATTTTAACACGGTTCCGCTGTTGCCATGCGGCTCCACGCTTACCCTGCTCGTCGTGTGTCGCCACAGTCGACCAAGAATCATCTTGCTCTATACACACGCTGCAGTTATGCAATTGAGATGTTTTTTTCTTTGGGATTACCTGTCCTTTTTAGGAGGATCTTTCAGATCGATACTATGTTTGTGTTACAAAAAAGAAAAATATCATTGAAAAAAATTTTCTCTCGTAAAAAAGAAGGAATATTTTGAATTGTTTTCATCATTATTTTATCTAGACTATTAATCTATATTAAGTGGATTAAAATTTTTAATTCACACTATAGAAAAAAATTCATTGAAATGATTGATTTTAGAAAGAAAATCAAATCGAATTATAGTGAGTATATGATAACTTTATGGATTTTAATAATAATTTTTTTTTATAATACATATTTTTCGTATTATCTTATATTTTATATTTTCAACTGCAAGATATCCTAATCACAAGATTTACAGAACAAACGCAACAGAGTGTTAAAATTGTACTGTCGACTTACTTCCACGAGAAGAAGATTTAATAACACTGTTAACAATGTAAGTGAGGCTAGGAGTAAAGTTGAAGAAGAAAGAGCCTTCTCCAAGCAGCGCAAATAATAGTTTGCAAGAAGCGCGGATATCCGGCGGATGCTCGTATGCGTAAATGTTCTATGGCTTGTGTTAGACGTTAGAAATAAACTACATACTTTTTTAACATTCGTACTTTGCAAAAATAAATTTTATAACGCGTAACAATTTTTTAAAAATATGTTTTTAATATATCCTCTTATTCGTGATAGAAAAATAAATTAAAATTGAGGAAAACTTCTTTTTTTAATTTTTAGATTATGAGCTAACCTAAAAATAATTATTGATCTTTCGCAAGTTTAAACATTGTTTATATTATTCCATCATATTCTATAAATAGTCATTAACATTTAACACAGTTTTAATTCATTTTTGAATTTCCAAATGAGATTTACAAAAAAAATTAAGATTCATCAAATTCATACTATATATTAATACATAGTTAACAAATATTGTTAACTAAATTAAAAACATAAGGTAAGAAGTTAATTTATTCACTAATACTAATTTATTCATTAATATCTAATAAAAAATCATTAAAAAACAAATCATTAAAAAAAAAAACTTTTAGGATAAATTATTTTTAGGATAAATTATTAATTAATCATTTAACATGTTAACCATCTAACCTTACTACAAAGCATCAGTAAAATAACGAACAGTTGAACCCAGCTGTGAATCCTTATGAAATAGCTGACAGGTTTTGTCGTGCTCGCATGGATGTTTTAATATCATCCGGGTAAAACAAGTGAAAACAGGATCCGAGTGACACCGACGTCTAAAGTGCAGCTGCAAGTGGATGAGCGTGCAGTGAATTCCGAGTGCGTCTAATTAAAAGTCATCTGCATATTTATGGAAGGGGAAGCGGGGAGAAAGGGCTGGCAGGATTAACAGTTGAAGGCAGAGGAGGGAGAGGAGGAGGAAGATGGTGACGTTGCTGTTGGTATATTAAAAATAAAGGGTGTAACAAAGAAGCGGAAGAAACGTTTCTGGTTAAAGTGGCCGTGTTTACTACTTTTTATATCTCATTATGAACCCGTGTTCTTCCTACATGGAATTTTTATCCTGCATAGCTTGTAAACGACCAAAGTGATTACGCGTACCTGGTAAGTTGGTAACGTGATGATGTTTTTTTTTTTTTTTTTTTTTCAGAAGATGGATGAATAAAAAGGGATGCGGATATATTCTTTCGGTAGAAAGCCATGATAGAATTGCTAAATTGAAAGCATTTGCATAACAAGATACACATAAACGTTTTGAGGATGACGCTGATGTTTCAACGCCTTTTACGTGATAATAGTGGCGCTTACAATTGTTCATTTGATTATTTGTTATTCTCGAAGATACTATTCTATGTAAATTGTGTAGTTTGTCGGTTAAATGAAGGTCAAGAATTTTTTATTCAACGTTTAACATTGTTTCTAAATGTATGATCGATTGATTTTTGAAGATTTATAAATTTATGGAATTCTTTTTTTTATGAAGAATAAATTTAAATTCTAGGTTTCTGAGAATACATAGATTTTTCTATC
The DNA here is from genome assembly GCF_000469605.1 of Apis dorsata. NCBI lineage: Eukaryota > Metazoa > Arthropoda > Insecta > Hymenoptera > Apidae > Apis > Apis dorsata. Next base: position 637,570 of record NW_006263372.1, read on the forward strand.
AAATATTTACAAAAATTTTTATCAATATTTTTTTAATTTTTTGATTAAAATTTTTCTTGATATCTAATAATAATTGTGATAATAAAAATATTTTAATCTATAAAAAAATTGCTAAAATAGAGTTTTGGTTAACTTTTTCATAAAAATAGTACTCTTTATTTCGTAGAATCGAAAAGAATTCCATTAAAGAATGCCGGCAGCGATAATTGCATGGTTCGTGACCAAGAAGTATATTTTCACAGACGACTGTACCGGAGTTTCGCGGAGAAAGAGATTTCCGGGCTCCTTTCAATGAACGGCCAACATTCTCATGGTGAGAAAATATATTTCACACGACGATGATCATTCTCGCGTTTCTCTTCCTTTCTTACCAAATTTCCAAAAATTTATTTTTTATGTAAATCTAGGAAATTCAATAAACAATGAATTACTTTGAAATCAAAACATTATTCTTCCACATTTAGTCGTTTAATTTTAATTCTAAAAAACGAAATATCTTTCATTAACACATTTTTAGAAATTTCTCGCAATAATTTTCATGCAGAATTTCATGTAAATATGTTAGATATTCTATATATAATTTTGTAAAAATTATAAATGAATTTCTTTAATATTTGAAAATATCTAAAAACAATTTAAAAAACAATTTGTTTATTTTATAAACATAGGCCGGTATGATGTACAGATGGCAAAGGACGACAACCGCCTTGATGATTAATTCGCATCACGCGTATACAAGCGCATAATTGCATACTCTTTGCACCATGGTTGAATACGAAACAGGAAGAAACATTGTTTGCGAACTGTCATCGATATTAATTACAAAATCAACGTCTTTCACAGGAAGAAAAGCCGAGAATACTTATGATTGCATTTAACTTTAAGGATTCGAAAAAACAACTAAGTAAAATATTTTTATAATAATAAATTTCTTATCGATCTTATCTTTTAATCAAAAAATTCTATCGATGAAATAATAATGTTTATTTGTAAATTTTAATAATTAGTATAACTATTAGAGAACAGAATCTACCAAAATGATTTTTACATAATTTTTCATTAATTTTCATTAATTTTCTAGCAGCTTAGCATGTGTCATTAGAGATTAATTAATTTATTTTTTAATTTATTTTCTTTTTTAATTTAAATTTATTTGTTGGCATACAATTTTGATGAAGAAACTATTTTTAAAATCAATGATAGATCATAAATAATCAAAAATCGTTTGACTCTGAATTTGAATTTTAATTAGTTTAAGTTTTTATTAAAATATATTGAGATGAAAAAAACAAGACACATATATCATAATTATTTTAAAAATATAATTAAAAAAAAAATTAATTGAATAAGTAATTAAAAAAATATTTTTTATTTTTAAATACTTTCTTTCTTTCAAACAAAATACAATTAATAAAAATTCTTTATATTATAACAAAAATGATATGCACAAGAAATAGAATGGTTTTAAACACTTGTTGCTGATTGACATTTTTGGAACAAATACATGTTTAAGTAATTATAATGATTAAATAAAAAAAAAAAATCCAATATCTCGGTTAAAATTTCATGTGTTCATTCATAAGAGGAAATAATGTCAGAAGTTTTTTAATAATCGTCCTATCATCATATTCAATTTGAATATTCATGACAATAATATAAAAAATTGTTTAAAAAAAAAATTAATATTTAATGTATAAAATCTAATTATTCTTAACATGTATAAATTTTCAAGATCTATAAAAATTGTAAATTTATGAAAAAATTATTAATTTCATTTATATTTCATTATTAAATAGAAATTTTAATAAAATAAGGACAATATCTTTGATTTCCATAAATTAAAATAAAAATCTATATTTTTCTCTTTACAAAATATAAAAAATTCATTATTTTCACTAAACTTTCCATTATTTGAATAAAATAAAAAAATATTTATATATAATTTTTCACTACACGTCAAACTTACCAACACAATCGTAATTCGTCCCCACTGATTTACACGATTATTCTCTTCTTCCTCTCCTATCAGAACACTATAGATCACTATGCGAGACACTGAAATTCGATCAACTGTTTCTGTCGAACAACTTATACCAAGGATCTCTAAAGTCACGAGAGTCGACCAGAATCTAAAGAAACAAACTCTATCCCCAACCTACTTGCGTGAAAACTTCGAGACATAGAAAAAGTTTCGCCGCGGGTTCTTTAAACCGATTATTACTATCGACTAGGGAATTTTTTATTCGCGAGATTGCAACGAAGAAGGCGAAGAGTCAACCGGAATATTCACCGGAAGGAAAAGAAAATGTGCTACCGACAGGTGAGGATTGTCGGTGTGCCTTCTGTCAGACGACTTCACAAACGAATGACGAACGAGCGAATGGTCGGAGGATCCATAAGCATCGACTCTTTTGCCCGAGGACGAAGGAAGAGGTAGTCACGGCGCAGGTTAAAGCCCCGCCAATACGAGAGAACGAATAGAAAAGTTTTCGAGAAATTTTTCAAATCTTTTTGTTGCGTTTTTGTTGCTAATAGTTTATATTTTTGAGTGATTTTTCTTTAGGATAATTTATAATTTATATTGAGCAAGATTTATTTTAGAATTATAAAAAGAATTGTAAATTTGTTAATATAAAAAGTTAATTTCTTAAAATAAAAATTTTTATTTGAGCAAATAAAAGGAATTTTGAAATATTTTTTTTAGTCATTTTAAAATTTTTTTATTGGATTATTATTTGATATGAATTTGTTTACTTACAATTAAATTTTTTCACTATTAAATAAATTTCATTGCTTTTGAAAATTAATTTAATTTTTCTTTTCAATTAAGGAAATTTTAATGTGAAGTCAGTTTGATATTCATATATAATTTAATTTGTATCTCTTGTAACTAATTTTTATTGAATTTGTTAAATTATTGTTAAATTTAATCAACAATTTAATTTAAAAAAATTTTTTTTTCTTTTAAATAGAAAAATAATTCTTCTCGTTCAATATGTATAGATATTATATTAAATCTATATTGAAATTTACTTTATATTAAACCACATGCTATATCAATTTTAATCATGTTGAAGTCTAGCAATCAGTGTCAATTTTATTAAAAACAGGGAGAAACATGTAAACCTGATAATATTTCTCTTCGCAACTAGAGTTTCTATCCTACTACGAGAGAGCTTTATGTGCCACCGTACTCTTCCTGTTAGGATGCACTCGACAGCCATGCTGGTTCAGACATTTCTATCTTTTTCCCACTTCAGACTATGCAACCCGGCTTTCAATTTTATTTCGTTCCTCAATCATACACCGTGTTTCGTCCAGGGATGCTGCAATGCGGCTCTCCTGTCTTTGCATCGATTGCACCAACGGTTACCTTTTTTATCCTCTCAACCAAATAACTGTAGGCCTAATCTATATATTTCTTGACCGTTTCTTTTTACTTCGACTAAAAAAGAATATTGTAGATTCTTCTGTTTTTATATATTGAGAAATCTATGTGTAATTAAAGTTTTTTTTGGAAATATTATTCTATTGTATTAATGTTTTTAAAAATTTAATAATGTATTGTGTGAAAACTTAGATTTTATTTGATTAAACTTGAATTAGAATCGATATTTTTGAAATATTCGTTTTTTGATAATTTATATCTAACATCTTTTTATAAATTGCAATTAATGGATGATTTTTAAAGATTCTGAATATATATCATGAAATATCGGAATTTAATTTTTTCATATAAAAATATTAAATAGAGATTTGTAAGAAAAAAGGATATTTAAAATTTAATTTTGATATTTTTCAAGCACAAAATGATCGATCAAAATTGTTTTTAACAATATGAACTTTCACGCACATTTTAAAGATTACGCTTTCATTAATTGATTAACGCCCATAATGCTAATATACTACGTATTACGATTTTATCTATCTAATGGATCTTAGAAAATTCGAAATAATCAGAAGTAAGTGTTCCATGTCTGATCAAAATTCTTCACTGATCGCGTCAGCTCGAGCATAAGTAATTGCACCTAAAGTGCCATCTAGCGATGTACTCAATTTGCATTCAAATATTTATACAATTTTTATGTACATTAAAAAAATCTTTAAAATCTTTAAAAATCTTTAATGAAATGAAAATTGAAAGTTATATTTTAATTAGGTTTTCTTCGTAACAATTTTCTAAAATATGTCATAACAAACAATAATATATTTATATTACATATAAATATTCAAATATATAAATATAAATATATGAATTATATATCATTATATAAATATATAATAATATATAAATATTTTAAATATTTAAGTTGATATAATAAATTTTGAAAGAAATATTATTTAAAAAATTTTTCTATTCATATTTAATGAATATAACAATTATGACAATGTTATTTACCATTTAGAAATTTAAGACTTTCACGATCTAGCATCACAGAATTATTATTAAGGTATCTTAGGTATTTTAATCGTGCTCTTTTAAAACAAAAATACTAATATTTGCGAACATTACAATTCACTCCATCAAAGATCGAAGGATACACTGAGAAGTTCAACAGTTTGTGGTAGAACAGCAAACAGTCGGGAGCAATGTTCGGGTAACATCGGACAAGATCGGGTAACAATGTAGTAGGCCCAATAGGGCTTAAAGTTTCAAGCCCCCACTCCGTTAATTTCGCTGTCCGTAGTTTTGCCCTCAGCACTGTTCAACCGCGCAATCGCGAGCGTTCGTGATCAAAAAGTCATTCAACTTTGAATTTCTATTTTCTTTTCTATTTTTTTATACGATTTTATAATTATTTATAACAAATAATACGAAAACTCGATATTTATATTTTTACGGCTGTTCTCATTCCCATAATTTTTTTCTTTGCCAAAAGAAGGATAACTTCGTCCTTTAACCTCAATTTCAACTAAACATGCATATAATTCGAATTTATCATTACTTTTACGAATGTTTCCTATGAGTTTATTTCGTATAAAAAAAAAGTCTTTAAGTTCTTTCTATATTTCTATTTCAATTTTTTTTTCAAATTTTCAGGTTTTAATTTTTCCTTGCAAACGTTAGTCATGATTGATTTAACTCCATCCATAACTGCAACGCTGTTAAATATTCGACAACGATGTGCCATACGCCACGTGCCCGCAACACGCTCCTGCAATTAGGCCTAGGAATCGCTATTGTGCCGGAGCTTGACCCTCTCAAATAGAATCTCGACAATGGGAATTCGAGCAATTTGCCAAGAGGAACTGGCCCAATTGTGCCGCGATCATGAAATCGGACAAACTTTGCCAATGAGATTCTCCAAATTGACGTTCAGTTCCATTTCGCTTTGTTAATGAAGTTAAACGAACGTCCGTTTTATTCCGTTTCGATGTTGAATCCTTGTGGACGATCGATCATGCTCGATGCTTACGAATTAATCAGAGGAGAGTTGTTTAATATGCAGCAAGCATTTAATGAAGTAAACAAGGAGCCATAAATGTAAGAGAAATATAAATGACACAATTTTTTAATCGTATCATATTTTGCATGTGCCATGAATAATTTAGAGAATTTAGAAGCAATTAATGTAAGATTTTAATTTATGATTTTATCGATGAATTAGGATTCACTATTTTATTTGGCATTTTCACTTCAGACTACTTTCATTTAATAAAAATAATTTTTTTTTTTAAAATATATATTATACATTTTATTAATAATATACTCTATATTGATATTTTAAGAAAAGCGATGGATGAACCTTGGTGAAGGAATTTCGTGTAGCAAATCAAATTTGTGAAATTTTTCTTTGGAAAGAAAGAACATTCACGAAACAAGTAAGCAATTTATTCCGATCTCCGTCCCTGGAGCAACAAGAAGCAGAGCATGACAGCGCCACGAAGAAAGACTGGACACAGTTTGTTGGCATCAGGTTATAAAGAATACGAGTCATTACGAGATTCGTCTTTTCCAGTGCAAAATTCTTTGCGAGACGGTATTCACCTTACTTTCTCGAATGATCAGATATACATCTTTTATCTATTGTTCGACAATCATCAGGAATATCGAGATCTCAAAACAAAAATAGATAGAAAAATTGTTTAATGTAATTGACGATACTGTTCTCCATAAGTAAGATAAAATGCAAAAAAATAATAATTTAAACATCATTAGAGTTTTGACAACAATTAAAAAATACTTCTTGCGTTTTATATTAGATTTCAATTTTTTAAAAATATTGTTAATACTTTAAAAAAACAGAAAAATGATAAATCATTTTTAGATTAAAATATATATTAATAAAATTTAATTTCCAATGATTACAATTACTATTTTTATTATTGGAAATTATGTAGAGAAAATAAATAATTTTTTAATAATAATTGAACTATAGCAATAAAATATATTATTATTGTAAATAATAATTGTTAATAATTCTTCTAGACAAAAGATATTAGAAACACGATATACATGTGTTGATTCTATGACGAAAGATTGTTTAGGAATAGAAACTGCGTATCCTCCATAAAACAGTTTCACATTTAATCCGACCTGAATATTCGAGAATTTCAAGAAGAATTCATGCTTCTTAGAACGAGAAGTAAGAGTAAACACATCAAACAACATTCTCTCTGATTTATTATTAACATAATTTTCAAGTAAATAATAAAAGCGTGACTTTTATGCAAATAAAATATTTGAACATTGCATTAAAAAAAATTCTCCATACAATTCCTAAAATCGTTTATGATTTGATATAAATTCATTACGTAATTAATTACTTTCATTCATTACATTACCATAATACGTGTCATTAAAGATTAATTAATAACTGATTGTGAAACCAATGAAAGACATTATTGAATGGAACTCAACTCATTCAGATAAATATACAGCGATAAGAGACATAAAAAGATTAAAGAAGTTTTATATTATTGCATTGTAATAAATAATTATATATATATATATATATCTTATATATTCTAATTAATATAGATATTCGAGTAAATCTAATCGAATTAATAAGAACTTAACGTGCCCCGATAATTTTGCATGGATCTGTTTCTACGACTCTATAATTATTCGCTTCGATTGTTCTATTCGTGATACGGAAATTTTCTCTGTGTCACGGCAACGGATCAACCAAATTAATGGAACATAACTAAAAATGCTTCTCCAATTCATCATTTTCTCTTGATTCTCTTTTTAATTTGGCGAGATAATTGTAATTGTAATATTTGTAATTTGTATAATTTGTAATTTTATATAAAAGTTCTTTGAACAAATGGTAAATATGATTAAATACTTTATTATTTAATCATAATTAATAATATTCATCATTATGAATATTAAGTTACTCATTTAAATTAACTTGGGATGCATCAATATCAAAAATCTTATAAAATAATTTTCAAACTTAATATAATTCTAATATAATCTTTTTGGATATTTGAAAACAAAGTGAATAGACAAAATGTTTCTTTATTAAAGTTAAAACTTCTTGAAAAGAAAAGTATTTTGATTAATGTATTAATAATAATATAATGATTATCTTATCATGATGTCATTCCACAAAATCATTTCAAGAATAAGAAAATAAATTATTTTGAAGAATGTATTGGCATCTTACATAGCTTCTCAAGAGGAGTATATTCTAAAATGACATTCAGCAATGAACTATTTAATTTCATTTTTAAAAATATCTGGACAAACTTCTTATAAAATGAATTATTTCATTTACTCTTTGAATAAGAAGAATTTTTTCTATAAATCTTGAAAAATATTTTTCAAAATATTCAATACTTATTCATATTATCATTAATTGTATGTCATATAAAAAGTGAAAAACATTTAAAATATCACAAATATCATTATAATTAAACACAGAATCGTTAAATATAGTAATAAATAACTTCTGCATAAAATGAACGCGGGAAAAATAATTTTCTGCAATGTTTCCTTTTTGAGGAACCCAGGAATTTGAATATTTGCCAAGTACACGTGTACTCGAGTACAGTTTCGAACACTTGAGGAGTATGCTTGAAGCAAGGGGAAAACATACACCGTAGACAAAGTGAAGAAGTATCTCCCTCATTTTATAACCTCAAAAACTCGAGGATATCTGAAAGTCGGCAAATATTCAATTTCAATTTTCACGAAGCTAAATCTTTTCCTTCTTGTGAAATCATTTTTTTCTTTTTTTGCAATATCAAATGTATATTACGAAAATGTGAATCCTTTTCGAATCTTCTTTTAATTTGTCAATATAATTTAAAATTAGATCATTCAACATCAACAAATAAATTTATTTCTTATTTTATTTCATAAATAATTATTCTTTTTATTTATTTATTATTTTCATAATAATAAAAGATTCCTAATTTTATTTTTACATTATAAATAATTTCTAATCTGTCAGATAGCTTTCGAAATGAAATCTAATATCAAGTTAAATACATGCATATTTTTCTAATTACAAAAAAACAATATAATTATATACTTACTTGGATTTCGTTGTATTTCATGATAGAGAATAGTTAATATTTCCTTAGGATTCAAGTAATCTGTTAGTCCATCGGTGGCAAGAACCAAAAAATCCTCTGTTCCGTCTAAAGGAACAGATTTAACTTCTGGTTCACCTGTTACGAACGGTTTATATCGAACATCACCTGAAATCAAGTAAAAGTACAAAAATTATAAAAATTGTAAAAAATAATTTTTATCCTAGTATAGAATGATTTTTCTAATTACAAAAATGAAAAGGATACCAATTAGATAAAAATCATTCGAATATTTAGATATTTCAAACCGATTAAATACTCAACAATATTGTATTTCGATTGTTTTTTATTAAGTTCGATAAAATTAGTTAAAAAACATTTGATTATTGGACCTAAAATTTCGTGTTTATTTAATTTAACTGTAAAGAATTTTCATTCATGGTTATAGTAAATCGATGAAAAAATCACGTAAATTTATAATAACCGGAAGCATCTGTATTACAGTGGTACCATTATTTAAATTAGCTACGCCATTCATTAAAGTTAATTGCAACCTAGTTGAATACTGATACTCCCCATGTTTTACCGTCGCGTGTTTTTCAAATATAAAAAAAACATTACGTGTAATAAATAACTGTAATAGTTAATTCCATAAAATTACACGTCACGGGATATGAAATTCTCTCTTTTTCTCCATTTATTCTTTTATTTTGTCTAAACTCAATTGAAAAATTTCTCAGATATCATAAATTTAATTCGAATCATAATTATATTAAAAATTTTTAAAGAAATTGATAAACATTATTTCATATTATATTCTAATATAAGAATATAAACTGCGTCATTTATGATATAAACTATTTAATTATGTACTGCTTTAAATATAAATTGCAACATAACAAAATTTTACATTATGTTATTTGTAAAAAAAAATCATAATATAATCATAATATAATCATAATAAATTGTTCAATCGCGTACTTTACTTAAATTTAACGTTAGAAAAAAAAGATTATATTTTGTTTTATCGATATTATAATTAACATTGCATATTTTATGATTTTAAAAAGCTACCAAATCAAAATAATTCAAGAGAAAGAGATTCAATAAATTAATATTATGTTAAACAAATACAAATCATTTGAAAATTATTTTTTAATAATTGCGCAATGTTTTTTATTTTTCAATTAATTTCAAATATATAAATTATTTACTTTTATAATCAACTTATTAAAAATTTTTATCATTAGAACTATTCTATTAAACTACTATGGATATTTGAAATATAATAATTTGGAATTTAAATATTATTTATAAATTAAGATAAAAATAAATGCTTGCAAAAAAATAGAAATTATTGAGACATCTGGTAGCAGTCTTTGATACTATGATATACTTATATAGGAATTAGAAAGATTTGATATATATTCCTATTTTAGATTCGAAAATACCATAAATTTAACTCAAACATATTATATAACAATTATAAAAAACTTTACAAGATTTAACATTTGATTATTTTCATTAACAAAATAAAAGCAAAAAAAAATATTAAGCAAATGTTTTTCTGATATTACTTGTTTGGATGTAATTAATATTCCACAAATATTTACGATCGATAAAAGATTCATAAATAAAATATAATTCTATGATAAATATCACTTATCGAAATTTTATGACGTCGAAGCAAAATTCCTGCAGAGGACAAGCGTTCGAAACACGCGTCTTCTCGCGATGCATAAACGGTTTAATGGGCTGTTAATTATTCCGGGCATGCAATTGTAGAAGCCACCCAGTAAAGCGTCCATTGCTCGAAGCATGGTTGCACGTACTATTGTGTCAGCGGTCAAACGGAACCAACAGGATACCCGACACGCGTCCAGAATTTTTTCTTTCCTTTTCTTCGTGGTACCTAAGCCATAGTTGGCCAGCTGTTAGTATACGCAGATTCTTCCTATTTGGTTTCTACGTGAAACACGTGACTTTTATCGGATTATCTTGTAAAGATGATCAAGATTTAGTTGATGAAGATTCAAATTATCGTATATACAATAGATTATTACAATATGTGATTGTTTATAAAAAGAAACTTAAATATTTAAATAATTATAATTAAGAAGCTCAATAAGGGCTCGATACAAAGAGGGCACCACGTGTCTCGTCTATATACTTTTGATTTTTTGTATCATAATATGATAAATTAGTACAACGTCATAATATTAGTTCTGAAATTATTTGTTTCCTATTTTAAAAAATTGCAAAAATTCTAAATTATTATTATTAGCATTAAATTATTATAATTAGCATTATATGATGAACAAAGGAGTCGAATAATAAACTATTATTTATATTTATACATAATCATTTATATTCTTGTTATTAATTACGTATTTATCAATTTCCAACCATCAACAAGTATTTATTTCTTTTATCTTTATTTTTTGTAACTTTTATGCAAATTATTTTCATCTAATTTGTATTTAAATTAAGTTTTAATATATATCACACAAAAGTTTTAAATAAAATAATTTAAAAAAATCATTAATATTTAAAAAATGGTTTATCGATATATGTGTTACTTTTTTACCGTTCGATTGTTTTCACATCATAAAATAGTGCATAACTTGAATATAATATTTATTATATATATAACATTAACATTTTTAAAAATAATATTTAATTAAGTAAAATTTATTATTTAAATTTATTAAAATGTATTTGTTTATATAATATTTATCATAATATCCAAGTTTGAATCAAATTAATTCTTTAAAATAAAAACAAATAATAATTGTAATAAAATAGTTTGAAACTTACATGTCAAAATAAATAATAGAATCAAGTTTGAAAAAACTAAAATAAATCATTACACAGTATAAATACGAACTAGAATAAAATAATTTAAAAATTTATAAGAACAGAACGATATTTATTATCAAAAATGTAAATTTTTAAAGTTATCTTCATTTGTAATTATTCAAATAATTAAATAATTAACAAATTTAATGAAAAAAAATAATTTTCATTCAAAAATTTTTTTTTATATTTCAATTTTTTTTATTCTATAAAATAAAACTGGTTACATAAAAAAAAGTATAATAAGTAAACCACATCATAAATTTAGAATAAACAATAATTTAAAAATGACTGATAATAAAAAAAAGTATATCATGAAGATAATAAAATAAATGTTTTTTATTCTATTTAGAAATAAAAAAAATAAATTTAAAAAAGATAATTATTTAGAAAAATTAATTTTCTAATATAGAAAATATATAATAACATTTTTAAAGTTACATGAAATATAATTTCGATTGAATTTGTTGAAATATATATATATTCAATGCAATTGACCGATCATTATACTTGTATCGCCATCTAGTGATATTTAGTTTGCATGACAATAGTGAAATTGATTAAGAAGTTAATGTAAAATATAGTATTTCATCAAAAATAAAATTAATCGTGCAATGTGCAAGTGAATATTAATGTACTTTATTTTATACGTGCCAATAAATGTAAGTATTAAGAATAATATACTTTGAATAGAATATTAAACTTGAAATATAAATATTATTAATCAATAACATAAATCGAGATATTAAAATTGCGTAATTTCTTTGTTTGGTATCAAAAATTTTTTTTATAAAAATTGTGATATGCAATGTTTTATAATAGTCATATATTATTATAGATAAATGTAAAGTTAACCTAAACGTTGAACCAAAAATATGAATTAGTCATACATATATTTAAAATACCATAAATATTCTATTTTTTAGATAATTTAGATATTTAAGAGTTTATTAATATATTATATTCATGACAACTAATATAAATATATACTTAATAAAAAGTAAAAATAATCTTTAATTTTCAATAAATATAAAAATATTAGATATATTTTTTAAAAATTTAAAATATATAGCATCTTATAAATATCTAGTGATAAAAATTTTATTATGGTTATTTTATTTAATCTATATTGATATTATGCAGAATTTGATTATTTTTTTCAAAAATTTTTGTTATTAATAAATTAATAAATTATTAATAATTATTAAATTTATTATAGAATCATATCTTTCAAAGTTACAAATTAAAATTAACTTACCTATTGCCCTTGAAACACCTAATACTCCATTTACACGCATAGTTCCCATACTTGGCATCACTACTCCTCCTGCTTTTCGTATCCTTTGTACTTCATCCTAAAGCAAATAATGAATATTTTTCGCAGATAATATTATGAATTTTTAATAGGACACATTATATATATCAAGTATCAATTGTTTTTTAAACAAAGCAAAATAAATCTAATTTGAAATTTACTGTCAAAATATCTTTAAATCAAAAAATAAATTTTGGTATAATAAATTATTAAAATCATTAATTAAATAAATTTAAAATGACATTAGTAGGGACACAAATAGATAGTGATAAGAGATTACTAATTTTTGACACTTATGAAGATTATTTGAATTCTCTAATATCATTTGTTGATCTTGGATATCTAGGAAATCTTCATATTGCACGTCAATTAGCTGAACTTGGCTATCGTTGTGCAGGTGAAACACTCGATGAAGATACATTTTATCGACGTTTAAAAGCTGTGAAAAATTTAGTTTTTCCAATTTATAAACCATATGAATTAACATCAGAACTATTGATACCAAGTGATAATGTAATGCAAGAATTAGCACTTAGAGAACATTTAAACAGATTGAAAATCATATCCACTATTATATTTATAAGAAACTTAACAAAACTTCAGTTTGAGGTTTCTGGTTACATTGATTATAATGAAAGACTTGAAAAAGAAAATTGGCTTGCATATTTTGAAGGAAGAAAAAAGATATGGCCTTGTGCATCTGATCTTGCATACTATGATTGGAGAACAGGAAAATCATGTTTAAATGAAACATTAAATTTTGAACCTGTTATAGATCCAATATTAGGTCTTCGATTCAAACATAATCATGATAGACATTTCATTAATGTAGATCCTGGAGTACCTACTCCAGGAATATATACAACACGAGTAAGAATACATAGTCAACAATATCAACATGTAATATTATATGATCATGTTCTTAGGAGTAAAATTTAAAAATATTAAATGGAAATATACTTACTTCACGATGAAGTCGATGAGGATTCACTAGCTGAACAACACTATCACGTTTTATTAGCATGGCTGTTGAATCTCCTACCCAGGCAACATATAATTTTTTATTTAATATTAAAGTGCAAACTGCAGTAGTCCCACCACATAGTTTCTAAATAAAAATATTAAAAATAAAAATTATATAAATATAAAATATTGCACATTTATTTAATTACATTATATATACATATATATATATATTTTTTATTTCTTACTTGTGTCTTTGATTTTTCTATAAATTGTCTGTCTGTAGTAAGAAAAGCATCGCGTAAGGCACGCTCTGGATCTGTAGGATAATATATGCTTTCTGTTAAATATTGATGTAGATGAGCAGCACAATATACAGCTGCATCTTGTCCTGCATGTCCATCAAATACTGCATAATAATTTGCTATAGAATCATCCTAATTTGAAACATATTTTTTTAATAAAAAATTCATTATTTATATTGTATTAATTATTAAATATCTAATATCAATATTTACCTCAATACCAAATGTAGTATGTAAATCGTGTAAAATCACATAACGGTCTTCCATTTTTCTTCTACAATTTTTACTTCCACCTGCTGTTATTTGTGGTAATGGAGTTGAAGGAGGAGGTGGCAATAATGCCAATCTACTATTGTCCAGATAACGGGTACAAATTTCATTAACTTTATTAATAATAGCTTGCATTAATTTTAATGAAGTATATGCTATAAGATAAAAAATATCATTAGATACATTTTTTTTATATAAAAAAAGTTTATTGAAAGATAACATACTTTTTTCTTGGGATTTAAATCCACAATCTTCTGGTTGTTTTTTGCACATAGATTTAATTTCTTGTATCACTTGATGAACTAAATATGCTTGTAAACTTGCTGGACATTGCCTAGAACATTAAAAAATTCTTTATATATATATATAAAATAATTAATCTCCAAGAACTTATAATAATATAGATTATTTTTAAAAATAATTATCTAAATAAATTTCGCAATATAACTCTGAATATAGAAACCATAAAAATAATTGAAACAGTAGTTAATAAATTGACGGTAATATACGAAATTTTGAATTTACAATTCAAAAATTTATTTTTTATATGAAAATATATTGTTATATATAATAGTATAATACATAATAGCAACCATGGATTTTTCATTTCGAAATTCTTTAAATCGTAAGCACATACATAATTTAAATTATTTAATTTATTCAAAAAATAATTTTAAATTAACCTTCGAAATATATTTCTTAATATTTGCGCATATGAAATCTAATATATGAAATCTAATTATAATCATTACATATTATTTTATATATTATAATTATTTTAATTTTTAATTATTTGATTTAATCGTAGAAAAAGTTTTTAAGCTTTTTACGATTTAAAAATTAAATATTCAACAGATGGTTAATATATAGTTAAAGTAATGTATACACAAAACTTTCATTGAGGAACAAATGAAAATTTTATCATATTAAAGATTATATTTAATATATATAAAAATTTCCATATAAAAATTAATTAATTATTGTTATTTATTATTTATAATTATTGTAATTCCTTATTCAAATTATTTAGATAAAAAAATATTAATATTTATATCATTATAGTGTTCATATTATTTATATTAAGAAATTTATATTATTTATCAAATTCTACTGTAATTTTATAATATATTTAATTCATAATTAGTATTAATTCAAAGTTGATATTTAAATATATATTATATAATTTTTAATTTTTTTAAAAATCATATTTTATCACGTTCTTATACTGTGATAATTATAGATAACAATCATACAATTTTAAAATTATATTTCAAAACTAAAGAGAAAATTTTAATTAAATTATTGTATTTGAAAAATAATAAAATTATAAAACTTAAATTATTTAAGTTTAGCAAGAGTTTTCTAAATGAATCAGATTATTTTGTTTTTTTTCCCATCTTATTATATTATATTCAAAGTAAAATAAAATTAAATATTTTACAATTTTCTTGTGAATTATTTGACAATATTTTACATTTTTTTTTAAATATTTGTTATTTTTATAATTATTAATATTTTTCTTTTTAGTAGATAGAAAGAAACAATCATTATTTAAACTTTATTTCATTAAAAGTTTCACATTTCTTCATAAAAAAATATCATTGTAGAAATAATGCATTTCCTTTACTAAAACATTCATACTTTTATATCTTATCTAATAAACGTAGTAGTACATTACAATCAAATATATCGCTTTATCTTATTGAATCCGGATATTTATAATTTATTATAAGAAGAATTAGATTTATCTTTTTAAATAATTATTACTAAATTATTACTAATTATTACTAATTAAAAAATTGAAAACTTTATAAATTATAATTTACTAATTAATTTATTAAAAAAAATAAAATAAAAGAATTTGAAAAATTATATGCATTTCCATATCAGTTTAAGTATATCGTTTAGATATAAAAAATCTATGGAGAGGAGAAGTTACTTCAAAACAGCATACGATTGAAGAACAAGGAGATTACGCTTTAGATAGACATTTTATCAACATCATAGACACCAATAATAGTGAGGAGACGACTGCATCAAATATATTAAAATCAAAATCTTTCGAACTGGTTCATAGTGAGAACTCGCCACAGTCTGTGAGAAAGTGTTTCAAACGAATACCAAACACATCTTCTCAGGAGCATTACCAACAGGAGAGAGAAATGACATCGATCGTCGGCACTTATCAACATGAAAGCAATGAAAACCTCGACGAATATTTTAAAGCTGTGGGTATGTTGAAAGCGACTAAAAATGAATGTGGTATATTTTCCTATGAAAGCAAAAATAAATATCTTCTATAACATTATCTTTTTCCGCATTGTTTTCTATTTAGTTTATTATTGAAACATTTAAGAATGAAAAAAATATTTATTTATTATACAAAATAATAATTATAAATACATAATGCATTATTATAATTATAAATTAAAATTTTGTTCTTGATTAATGTATAAGTATGTATACATAGCACGTGCAAATATATAATATATATACATGTATATATATTTACATATGTATATAATATGTGTATAATATATTTTTATTACTTATATTAATAATATGTACGTTTTTTTTATTGATTAAATATTCCGTTGAATAAAGAATTAAAATATTTAATCTCAATGAAATATTTATTGTAAACCTTTTATCGAATTATATTAAATATGTCGTTAATTTAATAAAAAACAAAATTTTGAATGTGATTAATATTGTATTATATACAAAATCAAAATAAAAGCGATTTCGTTTTCAATTATATGCACCTATAGGTGTACCATACATTCCACGAAAACTGATGTGTATGTCCAGTCCGCGACTGGAAATATCGAACGATGATGATAAATGGACCATTCGTACCATTACAATGATTCGTATGGCAGAAGTGACGTTTACTCTCGGTGAAGAATACGAAGAATACATGCCTACAGGAGTTATACTGAAAGTACTATTAATATTTATCGAACTATTGTATTCATTTTAACTTAATCGATAACCATCTAAATTTTTTATAGAAAAAAAATATCATTTTTTTAATAATCCAATAAATTTAAATATTTACCGTTAAATGGTATAAATTTATATACCATTATATAAGATAAGGGTATAAATTTTAAAAAGATAAATACTTGCATTTATCTATTAGAAAAATCATAAAAAAATACTTAAATATTTAATGCAGTGCAACTATAACTATAAGTATAATTTATGTATATACTATTTTTAGTTTTTATAATATTTTATGTCTGCTTTTGTTTAGAATATAACTACACTGGAGGGAGATAATCTAGTGACAGTTTCAGTCGGTCCAAATAACAGCAAAGTATTACGGAAGTACGAAATTACAAAAGATGGTGTAGTTTTGGTACGTGTCATTTATATTTTCATTCACATAATTGTTGGAAGTATATTCTGAATTTTTTAAATATGAAATATTAAAAGAAAAATAGAAAGATTTTATTTAAAAAAATTTTAATTATTCGAAAATTAATTAAATTAAAAATTAGAGGTTAATTCAATTAATTTAAGATTTTAATTCAAATATTTTACAAGAGATTTTTTTATATTAAACTTACTTTGATAGTAATAAACTTTTTTCATAATTTATTTATTCATTATTCACATTATCATTTATATATTGCACACATATAATCTTTAAATTATATATAACACTAATTATATATATAAAAAATATAAAAAATATTTCAACATTTTATATATATTTTTTAAACTGTTAATTTATAATTAACACTAATTTATTAATCAAAATAAAAATCTTTGTAAATTATTACATGTATGTATGTATAAATTAATCATATAAACAATGAAATGAAAAAATTAATAATATTATATTTTCTATTTTCAGATAATGACTCACGAAAAGAGTGGCCAAATAGGAAAACGCTATTTTAAGCGTCTTTAATAAATTTTAATTGCAAAAATATTTCTATATTTTATTCGATATTATTATATTACATTAACTTATTATTAACTTATTATATTACATTAACTTATTATTAATGATTAATTTTTTACTTACATTTTACGTATATATATTACATATATATACAACAATAAGTTAAGATAATATAATTTGAAAGCATATTTTAAATAAAGAAAAATTATGAAACGTAACTCGCATAGAAAATGCTAATAGTGACTAGAAGAAAAAAGTCACGGATCAATCGTAAATGTTTCTACCGTCATTTATGGCATGCGCCCCACCTACTTTTACTGAATGTCACGTGTTGCATAATATAAAAAAGCATGGATAAATAAAAATTATAATATAAATTTAAAATAAAGAATTAAAATCTCGAGTATTTGAGTTGTGTTTAAAAGTATCAAGATTATTTGTACGTTTATATATAATAGAAAAAATTACTATAAAATGTTAGTTTACAAGATCTATATTGTTTCTGTTTACATTTGATGCCGGCCGCCATAGAAGCTATCAACAAATAAACATGTCTTATGTCCACCCACGCATTGGCATGCTGTAATATTATTCATTTAAAAAGTACATTCACTTACGTCTGGTTGAGATATTGTAGAGTCACATTGATGATTTCACCGACGATCTCAGCTTCGGTCACATTATATGAGCTCACCGAAACAGGCAGTTGATCGTATGGATTTACTCTAGAGACAAATTCAGAGAAAAAACGGCTATACGCCCCAAGATAATCACCATCAGGACAATCTTCCGCCATTCTTTTTTGTCTTCGTGAAAAATTCAAATTAGCGGCGCACACTTCTGTCAGCACAAAGAGCACGATACTTGACTTCGTTTATGAGATGTTAACACGATACCTCAGTAGCTATCTCTTCGCAAGTCGAATTAAGACATAGAAATATAAGAATGAAACGAAGAAAAAGAGGAAAAAAGCAAAAGTGTGTATGTATTTTGTTTTTATCGTTTTTCTAACAAAGCGATGTTCTGATCTAAACCTATTCGTTGATAGGAGATATTTGTATTTAGGTTACGTCACTCATTCAACATCGCGTACGCACATAACACTACGGGTTCGATCGAACGACGCGTTTCACTATTGTGCTTCTCTCAAAGAAGTGGGGAGGATTTGCCGCGACGTTTAAACACTATCTCTCCCGCTTCTTTGAGTCCAGCGTTGCTTTTTGCCTTTCCTTTTACCACGGCCACTGGCCACTTGCGGATTGACTCTCGTAACGGAGGAAAAAGTGCGTAACGGAATTCACCGAGTAGCATACTGCGCATGTCTGACACGGAGCTCTATTGCTTCTCGACTGTACATCTACTATACTTCTTTATATTCTTATATCTATGTATTTATTATTATCTTTTTTCAAATTATATATATTGTCATATATATTTGATCTTATATTTGATAATATTTATTTAAAATAAATGATCATATAAATCTATAGATACAAAGCATAATCAAAATAAAATTTTCTTTATAAAAATATTAAAGAAAAATGAATTCATTTAAAAAGAAATATTTCCAATTAAGTATTAAAAGTAACTAATTGTAAAATAAATATGTAAATTATTTTTATTAAAAAAAATTAATATTTAATTGTAAATAAATTGTACATGTATATTAAAGTTATATTATAATAATTTTAATTATTTTGAAAAATTTTAATTAAAATATAAAAATATTTTTATTTATATATTTATGTGCATAATAATAAATATATTGTATTTTATATTGTAAAATACATATATATATTTTTATATATTTTTTTATTTTTAATAAGTTAAGTTATTTTTATTTTAAATTTGATTAAAATTTTAGACGATAAATTAATTCCTAGCAAATTTATTTTATACTTACTTATTTTGACTAATTAATATTTTTCATATCATGTTTCATACTCAATTTATAATTTAAAATATACATAATATAAATTTATAATTTATAAATTTTTTGTTACAACAATAAAATACAAAATCTTCAAAAAATTTAAGATTTTAAAAAAATGTTTATTTTTATAATATTGCATTAGCTAAATTTTTAATATCATATAATATTAAAGAAATTAAATTATTTTTACATTATAGTACAAAAACTTTTTATATTTTCTTCACTTTTTTTATTTTTTTCTCTGTTACTTACAATTTTTAAATATGAATTCTGACTTTTTTCGTCCAACCACTTAGGTAGTGGTGCATTCCAATTTTCTGGAGGTTTATCTCGTTTTTGCCAAATATCATTACTATAATGAGCTTGTAACCTTTGAAATCTACGTTTTTTCTCACTTTCTATTAGTTCAATCTATATAAAGAATACAATATTAAAACATAAATATTTTCATTTTTTAAATTTTATATAATATTTTTCAATTATTTGATTTCTAACATACATATGCTTTTTTATCTTTTTTGCGTTCCCATAAATCACAATTATTATAATCAATTTTCCATTGTTTACAATCTATTGTTTCTCCAAATATGAAATATTGATGAAAACGAGCTCTAATGCTTGTACAATCATTATATTCCGCTTTGTAAATTTCACATGGCTTAATCTGAAATATAAAAAAATGTTAAATTAATTATTATAAACAAATAAATATAATATAATAAAATTAATTTTATTTTGCTATATCTTTAACATCTAATTAAAACTGAAATATAAATAAAGTTAAGATATAAAAACAAAACATATAATAACCAGCCAAGAATATTCAATTTCTTCTTGAATTTTGTTTGCAGTATTGTTAGGTTCAGGCATCTTAGTTTTATTTCTTTGATTAAATAATTTAGTTAAATAATTATCAATTATTTTTTTTCTTATAATTAAAACTCAGAATTAAATGATTAATATTTTTTCACCATTTAAAATTTGTTTTAATGAGATATTATGTTTATAAAAACGGAATATTTATAAATATTTAATAATTCAATACAACATGACATTACATAACATCAGTAATATAAGATTCCTATTGATATTTCAATAATATTATATTATATCTCACATTTAAATATTGAATGTTTCAAAAAAATTATAATTTTATTATTATATTTTAGATTACATTAAAACATTATATAAAAAAAATAATTATGAATTCACTTTAACATATTAAGCATAGTTTACATTTCAGATATAAGCCATCATGTTCAATCTGACAACACTGCATAAATAGCATAAACAATATTTTACAAGCATAAACAATTTTATATATTGTCATGAGTTTATTATTATTAATTTATAATATTTCAAATACTGTAATATTATAGTTTATGTATAAAAAAATTAAAATAAAAAATACAAAAATTTATCTTATTCAATAAGACAAATTTTGTCTTATTGAAATAGAAATACAAATTATATTTCATAAATATACTATGACAAATTATTGTAATCTATTTATTAATGTAAACAAAATAAATCTGTATTATATTACACATGCTATAATACTGAACTATAATTTCAATATAATATTTCATTTATTAAATAATTCATAATATGCGGAAAATCACAGCAAGTAAATTATACCTTAAAATGAATTATACATTAAATTATACATTAAAATGATAGTGTCAGTACTATTGTCAAATTTGATAAAATTTCCCTCTTTTTTTTTTTTTGAATAATTTTTTGTTTTAATAATTAAACTATTTATATAAATTTTTAATTAATAAGAATTATTTATGACAATGAATAAAATATTTTATAATATTTTATTCTTTTTTTTCTTAAAAATCTTTTTTATACATTCTTACATATGTATATATATATATATATATATTTGAAGTTTTGATGTTATATTGTTATTAATGTTATTGATGTTATATTAATTTTTATATCTTTCTAATCAATATTATATAATTATATAATAGGCATGTCTATAATATATATGCATTTACACTTTTTTATGATATTATAAAATAAAAAAACTGTTGGAATTGCATTCATTTGTTTGTACCAGTGATGCTCATTTTAACTAGATTTGATATATTAAATTCTAACAAATTTATTATATTATCGTTATTAGAATATTTTTATCATGAAATTTTATTTCATAGAAGTTAAACGAATGATACTGATTTAAATTTTTTCAAAACATAAAAATTTTAGTTTATTAATGAGTATCACTGATTTCCGCCATTCTCTCTTGCCCCTACCAGGCGTCGCGAACATATCGTCTTATTATGATTGTAATTCTTGTATTCTTGTTCTTAGTTTGAATTGAGTGTGTTTGCTATCTTATTGTAGAAATTTGCAACGACTGTCAGTTTCCTAACCTCTTTGCCGACGAATGTTCCGGTGTTTCATATTGTGTTCAGTTAATAGTAACATATAATCACATAACATGATGTCGCGGTCTGTGCGTGCAGAGACTCGTAGTCGTGCCAAGGATGATATTAAGCGTGTAATGCAAGTCGTTGACAAAGTTCGCCATTGGTAAATCTCTTAACATATTATAGATGCACGAGGAAATGTTGAAACGTTTCACAAAAAAGCAAAGAATGTAGTAAATATGGATATCAAAAATGGATTAAAATTTTTCTTACTTGCGAGATTTAATAGAGATTTTGCATTACACATGTCAGCTGTAAACAGACTTTTGTAGTTATGAAATATTTCATGTGTGTTGATTGAGTAATAGTGTTGTATGTCTGCTTTTTTAATAACAGTAAAGAAGGTAGCTCCTCTATCTGTTATTTTAATATTAATATAAGAAATGCGTTTCTCATGCTAATATTCTTATAGGGAAAAGAAATGGGTTACAATCGGAGAAACTACTATGAAGATTTATAAATGGGTACCTATATCGACACTTGATCAGGTAAATAAAAGTTGCAAAACATTTATAAAAATAATCTATTAAAATTAATATTTCATTTTGTAGAAGAAGAAAGGAAAAACAGTTGCAGACAAAGAAAATGGTTTGCCAAGAAAAAGTGGATTAGATTCTTCAAATTCCAACTTTGGTCTTACAGAAGATTCAAATACATGTAAGTTAAATTTCATAATATATAAAATATGTTATTTTTGAATATTAAAATTTATAAAAGTTGTGTAATATGTTAGGTTTTTCAACTGTTAGTGATTCTCAAGGATTAACAGACTTTTCTGCACATCTGGGATTTTCAGAAGATTCCAATTCACAAAATAGTGAACCAACACCTAAAAGGTTAAAGACTGATTAAAGTTTATCGTGTAACTGTTATTTGAGATATAAGATATTTAGGAAATCATTTTTATCTTCTACAAAATTTGCACATTATAAAGTTATCTTAAATCATGATTGTAAATTGACAAATTCAAAAAAATTTCATTTTTCATTTTATTCTATTTAATGAATATTTTTTCATTGAAGAAAAGATAATCATATTAAACAATTTAAGTTTAACATAGTAAATTTATTTTTTTATACATGAATTTATTACAAATTAACATGGTTTAATTTAGAAATCACAATTAATGGTATTTTAATAAAAAATTCGTTTCAGATATTCAGTGCATTTTATGATCTGATTTGAAAGAGACAACAAAAATGTAGTATAAAATTATTTTTCAAAACAGATTATATATTTTAAATAATATTCATATCATCATAATATTATTTAATTCATGAAATACAAACAAGATTTTCATTGATTTAATTATAACATCTTAATCATTGACATATAGAATCTGGGACATGTAAAATAGATAATGATACTTATTTTTGCTGTAAAATAGTACCTCCAAAACACTTATGTATAATGTTACATTTATCTTAAAGCTATTTATGTGTCTAAACATAATCACATGTTCAATAGTTGTTTGATAATTGAGTATCATTGTACATACTTCAAATACCATTTTTTTGCTGATTTATATTTTACAATGAACTTGCATTCCTTGAGATTATGTTATAGCACCATGAAATGTACAAAATACGCTTTGACACTTATAAATAAAAGAATAAAATTGCGAATGTTTGAATTTATATTTACATAAGTTTTTAAGAAAGCAGAAAATGCTTTGGTAATGTTATTACATAATCATTTTCATTTATTTAAAAGCTAATGTACTTAAAATATATAATGTTTAAACATTTATTAAAAGGAAGCAAGAAAAAAATTTATTACATAGTTAATTATTACAATTTCTGTATGATAACTGTATATATAAATTCTTATCTATTATTTTAATAATCTGTGTGTGTACGTTATGGACTATGTACAGAAAAAATCCGAATATAAAAAAAAATTTAATGTCTTTTTTAATACCTTTAATCTAGTAATAATCTTTAATGAAAGGTTTTTATATTTGAATTTTCATAATTTTATTTTAATTTAAATTCTAAATTGAATATTAATATTATTAATTGATATAATTAATATGAATATATTTGATAATAAATTTAATATTTAAAATTATTTTTAAATTTCTCTATTCTCTTAATAACTTAAAATCTGCATGTTTTGCATGATATTTCTTAAACAAATCAATGAATTAAACTATACAATTTTTTAAAAAAAAATGTAATATTTATATATTATATTTAATTTATATCTTAAACATAAAATTAAATAAAGAGTAAAATTAATAAAAATAATCATAAAAATAAAATATATATCTTATTAAGTAGATTGCAAGATAAACATATATGTTTACCAAGGTAAAATTTTTCCATCATATTGTATAAAACAACCTGTATGTTTTTCAGTTAATGTATTTAATGTTTTTAAGATGTTATTAACACTAGTATCAATATCCATGGGCGCCCCGTTACCACCCATATCTGTACGTACCCAACCAGGATGAAAACAAGCGACAAGGATTCCATCTTGCTTTAAATCAATGCTCATTGATTTTGTAGCTGCATTAAGCGCTACCTAAAAATAAGATAAAATATATAAAATATCTTATAATATGAATTATAAGATAATTGGTAAATTTTTTATTATATTATTCAGATTATATATGACTATAAATATATTACATTATATGTTGAAATAAAAAAAAATATTACCTTACTACATCTATATGGATAATATCCACCTTCATTATTTTCAGCAATACTTCCAAGAATTGAAGACATGTTAATAACTGCAGCTCTGTTAACATTCATTTTTGATTTGTCTGCAAAATTATTAGATGCTATTTTCAACAGTGGTAAAAATGCCTAAAAATTTATAAAAAATTAATTATTAATTTATAATTAAAAATGTATAAACTAAAATATAATGAATCTAACATATAAAAGTAATATTTAAATTATATAAAGAATTCTATAAACTATTTTATAAATAATAAATTATTTATAAATATTTTATAAAGAAAGGAAAAAACAGGGAATAAAAATTCTAATAATTTTCATTAAGATAAAATATATATTTATATATATAATTCTATAAACTATATAAATGATAAACAATTAGTTTTTTAAATAAAATGTATAAATATTTAAGTTTTAAAATATTTTTTTAATATCATATTTCCTAAATATAAAAATAATGCTTAAAATAAATTTAAAACTTACTTTTGTTAACATAATTGGCGCTATTGTATTTACATAAAATTGTTTTATAAGCTGTTCTTCTTTTACAAGACCGAGTCTTGTAAATTTTGTACTAATCCCGGCATTATTGTATAAGACATTTAGTCCTGCTTTGCCTACTTTTTCGTTTACGATTTGTACTAATTTGTCGTAATCTTTAGTATTTGTTACATCTTTAAAAAAAAAAAAAGAAAAAAAGAGTAGTAAAAATTGTTCAATTTTCAAAATGTATAGATTACAATTAGATTAAAAATATGAATTATTTACTATTTTTTAAATATAAAATATAACAAATTTTGCTAATATTGTAAAGTAATAAGAAATATCAAATAATGATCAAATAATATATACAACAATTAATTTCTCTTTACAAATTTATTGAATCTATTATTTATGATGAAATAAAAATCACATATATATTTATTTTTTTATTTTTAAATAATCATCTTTAACAATTATAAATGATCTGATAATAGTTATTTTTGAAAAATGAGTATATGTATATTTGTATGTATGTTGTATAAAAATAAAATTTGATCTTTAAAATTTTAATCTATATATTTAATACTTTCATAGATGACTTTAAACTATTAACTATAGTACTTCAACTATAGTGTAGTGTATTCCATTTACTATAATAATAGTTCTGGTCAATAGATTTGTATTTTTGATAAAGCAATTGCACAACAGAACAAAGTTGTTATTTTTGGTGTTCAATTTTCAAAATAATCTTGACATAAAAATTGATTTTCTAGTATTTGATGTAAAATTATTTAATCTCGACGATTTATAGTCATTACAATCATTACAATCAAATTTCATTACAATCAAATAAATATAATAGACATTGGTAAGTCATATTTCTTTTTTTTTACTTCTTTTTATTTATGATTTTATTAAATTTATATATAAGATACTATTTCCTTATTTTTAAAAATTATATTAGAAGAAATTTTTAAATTATTTGACAATTTTTTTAATAATAAAAAAACATAACTGAATTGAATTGAAAATGATTTATTATATATGTGTAGTTTATACATATTATATATGTGTAGTTTCGTTATGTGTTTTAAATCATGTATATGTATATATATATAATATATATATATGAATTGAAAATGATTTATATATTATATATATGTAGTTTCGTTATGTGCTTTAAATCATGTATATGTGTACATATATAATATATATATATACACATAAGAACTTAATTAATTTCTTAATTTCCTATATCTAAAATTAATATTTTTTACATTATATATTATTTTTTTGAAAAATTATTTTAAAATCGACATATTTTGTTATATAAATTGTTTAAATACATTAAATAATAAATATAAATATAAAATTTTATTATTATCAGAATGAATAACATTTTATAATTCATTATCAGATATCATATTAGATATCATAATAAGTACGTATCAATCAATATAATTCAAATGAAATTCCAATTTTTTTCAATAATAGTAAACAAATTTTTACTCTGCAAATATAGATTATTGTCTCTTCGATCATCAATCTGAATTTCTTTTGTATATTTCAATATGAAATCTAAGAAAAAGAAATCGTGGTGTCTTAATTGTCGGAAAAAATCGCAAACCATGGATTCAGATTTAAGTGATCAAGAAACAGATGACTATGCGAAATCTTTGAATAATCTTACGGAAAAACAAAATAATTTAACAGGTAATTTTTTTATAATTTATTATTAAGATTTTTAAAAATTACAATATAAAAAAGATATAAAAATTTTTTTATATAGATATTATTTTATTTAGATTTTTTTAAAAATTTTTATATATTTTATTGTTATTTAAAAATTTTATGTGACAAGCGACAAAAGAAAATAGTTTCAATAAAATCATTTCGACATTTCACAATTTAAATCTTTTGAAAAAATCTAAGATAGATTGATTACTCATGTAAAGTTATTGATAACATATTTTTTTAACACGAATGATAAAGATAAAACATATTGTTTAAAGAACAATTAAACATAATAATATAATTTAATAAAATTTAATAAAATCTTTTCTATATTTTATTATATTAGATATTATTAATTTATTATTATAATTTACATTTAAATTTACTTAAAAAGTTATTCATTTATTCATTTAAATTGTTTTCAAAATATAAAATAATATTTAAACTAATAAATTAAATTGTTTAAAATTAGAATTGAAAATATTCGTAATATGAAGCACCAAATTTTTTTTAAACATTGATTTTTTCATTATTTTTATTCATAAAAATTTCTATAGATTAAAAATAAAAAGTTGCTTTACGAAATAATACTGAACACGTGTTATCAAATTAATGACTGAATTAATTTTGAATAAATAATCTTTTTGTATCTTTTTATTATTTTTG
>NW_006263372.1:665775-681068 GCF_000469605.1 Apis dorsata
AGTTATGATAATTAAAATAAGAAATGAAAAAATATAAAATAATTGTAAGTAGTAATTTTAATTTTTTTACTATAATTTTTTTATTAAATGTATTTTTTAAATATTTATTTTATTAATATTTATAATATTTTATTAATATTTATAATATTATTATAAAATATTTTATTACTATAAAAATTGTATTAAAAATTATATTAAATTTATACTTTAAAAACAAAATGTATTAAGTCACAATTATCTGATTTCTAAATTAATTTAGAAAAACTTCATTTATGATTTATGATAAAAACAATTTTTATTTTTCATTTATTGTATAATTTTTTTTATAAAAAATGAAGTCAATAACGAAACAGATTATTGTTAGATTATATTTGTGGTAAAAATAATAATGATAATATTTTACTTGAACTTAATATGAACTTAAAATCATATGATATAGTTACATACCTATTTCGATGATATGAATATTTTTTGATTTTTCAGCTAATGTAGTTAATTCCTAAAAGAAAAAGACAAATTCTAAAATAATTGTTAATTATTTAATGAAATATTCTAAAATATCCTTGAAATTTTACAATATGTAATTCGAATAAATTCATGAATTATTTCAAAATTTCAATTTTCAATCACATAATTATCATCTTTAACAAAAAAAAATATATATATATTTAAAATAAATCAAAAGATACTAATACATGAAAATAAAAAGAGTTATTCCTAAGATAAATATAAATATAAAACGAAAAATTTTAACAAACAATAAATTCTCATATATATATAATAAAGATTATTTGAATTTTCTGGAATTTATATTAAATTTTTTCTGAGAACCAATTTTCAAAAGCTTTTCATAACGAAATCTATAGTGACTTGCGAATCGAATGTTTTCTTGCATAATTGTGTGACATACAATGTGTGAGTTATTAATATAAATCGGACTTGAATCTGTGTGTATGTGTGTAGTAACCATATAATAGATGGCGGTAAAGGACTCAAGTAGGCGTCAGTTCGCTTTTGTCTTTTAGTTATAAGAAGTCGTTCGATTAAGTACTATATAAAACAGAGAACATTCCTTACAGAGAAAAAGCATTAGTTATTCCTTTTATTTCTACATTCCTTTATAACGTGAATATTAAAACGAATATTAAAGTGAAACGATGCCACCAATTGGTAAGTCCAATTTATAAATCGAGTCCGGTTATTACATAATGTCTTTCATTCACTTGTGACCAATCTTACCCTCGCTTTATTCACGTCTCGGCAAGTTGCGAAAATATTTTCTGGTGGTTGCGACTGTTTCACTAGGTGTTTCACAAAACCTAATCCAATTCCACGGTTGCAGCCCGTGATCAAAATTGACTTCATTATACGTTACAATTATCTTCTCGGATATTTTTCTTATAATTCTCCAATTACTTGTACTCCGTGAAATCTTATTTTATATTGTGAAACACGAGTGTCATTAGGGTGACGTCACGTGGCCGTGAACGGCTGGTAATAATCATGGCGACGTTAACGTTGCTCACGAGGCTTGTGACATTTCGTTCCGCTCACGCCAAATTGCTCGAGTTACCATGGTCGACATGTAACACTTTTCCTTATGGAAGGATTGCAATGGCTTGCATGTGCTGTGAGTTTCAGGATTCTGTGATTTGTAGATGAGAACACGGTTTAGTTTATTAACGTTATGTAAAATCTATCTATTTGTATATTGATAACCGGTAGTTATATTAGGTTAAAAATAATTGAGTTGAATTAATATGATTCTGTGATTTGTTTGAAGATTCTATTAATTGACGTACGATTTGGTCGATAGTTTTATTTTTAGACAGTTTCATCACAATATAGTTGTATATTTATGATAACAAAAGTATTACATAACCTCATTCTTATAATTACTTTTATATATTTAAAAGTTTAAAATTAAATATTGTTGTATTTGTTTGTTATAGCTGATCAAAAATTCATGTATGATCTGATTGTTATTGGGGGTGGATCAGGTGGTTTGGCAGCAGCTAAAGAAGCAGTAAATTTTGGTGCAAAAGTTGCGGTTTTAGATTTTGTCACACCTTCTCCACGAGGTAGCACTTGGGGTTTAGGTGGTACTTGTGTAAATGTTGGTTGTATACCAAAAAAATTGATGCATCAAGCAGCTTTGTTAGGAGAATCAATTCATGTAAGTCTTTTATTAATAGATTAATTATTTTTTATAATTCAATAATATTTTAAATATTGAATTTTCATATTTCTAGGATTCAGTATCTTATGGTTGGCAATTACCAGATCCAAAAACTATTAAAAATGATTGGCAAGCATTAAGAACAGCAGTACAAAATCATGTAAAATCTGTAAATTGGGTTACACGAGTAGAGCTCAGAACAAAGTTAGCATTACTTTATTTTTATTTTTTAAATATAAAATTTGCATTTACTCATTCTTTTTATTATTACAGAAAAATCGAATATTTTAATGCACTTGGTTATTTTAAAGATCAACATACAATATTAGGAAAACTGAAAAATGGAGAAGAAAAAGAGTTTACAGCTCAAAATATTCTGATTGCTGTAGGTGGTAGACCTAGGTATCCTGATATTCCTGGTGCTTTAGAATATGGTATTACCAGTGATGATATCTTTAGTTTAGAAAAAGCTCCAGGAAAGACACTTATTGTTGGTGCTGGATGTATCCTTTTTGTATAAAAAATATTAATAATTCTAATTTTTATTTTTCTATTTATACTATTGTATATAATTTTTTGTAAAATTTTAAATATAATATGAAATATATATACAAATTTTAATCAATTTCATAAACATTTCAATTTTTATAAAAAAAAATTTTTCTTTAATAAATAAATAGATATTGGTTTAGAATGTGCAGGATTTTTAAATGGCTTAGGTTATGATGCAACTGTAATGGTACGTTCAATCGTGTTACGAGGATTTGATCAACAAATGGCAAATACTGTTGCTCAGGAAATGGAAAGACGTGGTATACACTTTATTTATGAAGCTAAACCATCAAAAATTGAAAAGCAAACTGATGGCCGACTTCTTGTTCATTGGGTGGATAAAGTATGTGTTGATAACATATCTTATAATTTAAAAAAAAAAATAAGAATTAATATTTAAATTATTTTCATATAACAATCTTTATTTTAGGATAGACAAACACATCAGGATACTTTCGATACTGTTCTTTTTGCTATTGGTCGCAAACCACTCACAGAAGAATTAAAACCTGAAAATATTGGTCTTAAACTTGTTCCTGAAACTTCAAAAATAGATGCAATAGATGAACAAACAAATGTCCCAAATGTATATGCTGTTGGTGATGTACTTCATGTGAGTTTTAAATTTTCAATTTTTTCAACAATAGATTTTTTTCTCTACTTTATTACAATTTATATTTAATTTTATATATTATTTAATATATAAAATTTTATTTAACTTTATATTATTATTAAAATATATATAATAATTATCATTGTAAAGAATATTATATAAATTACTAAAATAAAATTATAAATTATTTATAATTCGTAATTATTTGTAATTCTTCTTATGCTATTATAGAAAAAACCAGAATTAACTCCTGTTGCTATACATGCTGGTCGATTATTGGCAAGACGATTATTTGGAAATTCAACAGAACAAATGGATTATGTGAATGTAGCAACAACAATATTTAGTCCTTTAGAATATGGTTGTGTTGGCCTTAGCGAAGAAGCAGCAATTGCTATTCATGGAAATGATAAAATAGAAATTTATCATGCATATTATAAACCAACGGAATTTTTCATACCACAAAAAGATGTTTCTAATTGCTATTTAAAAGTTATTGCTTTTAGAAATGGTGATCAAAGAATACTTGGTATGCATTTTATTGGTCCTAACGCTGGTGAAGTAATTCAAGGTTTTGCTGCTGCTATTAAGTATGTATTTAATTTTTTTTGTTGTATTAATTACTTGGTGTTTTATTTTTTCATTAATTTTTTTTATTTTTTCAGGTGTAATTTAACATTCCCAAAACTAAAAGATACAGTAGGAATTCATCCAACAGTAGCAGAAGAGTTTACACGTATATCTGTAACTAAACGTTCTGGGCTTGATCCTAAGCCACAAAGTTGTTGCAGTTAAAATATATATAATATTAGACTTGTTGCTAACATTTGTGAATATTTTTGAATATGATGGATGACGAATGTGCTTATTGCATTGATCGTTCGATCTAGAAATAATTTTCTAATCGAAGATTCTTTTAACTGAAGATACTTTTTATTAAATGCAAGTTGGAGAGAATTCTTCGAATATTACAATATTTTCAATATGAAATTAGAAAGCAGTGTAGAACACATTGCGCTGTATGAAAAATTTGCTTCCTTTGGAGCACTAATAATTAATAAGAATATAACCTACATTGTTTTATAATACTTACAATAATTTTTATAAACATAATTTTTTTCAAATACATCAATATATTCTCATATGTACATTCGAAAAAAAATAAATAAAAATCAAAATATTTATATGTTATTAATTTATTCAATAACATTAAAAATAATATTACACATTTAAATAAAAAATTAAATAATAAATTATTGACAATAAAATTTAAAGCTAAAAATGCATCATATTATTTTCAATTTTAATAAATATATTATCATATCTATAAAATTTTTAATTTTAAATATTTTAAATATTTTTACATGTTATTTATAATAATAGCAATAAATACATGATTAATTATTATTAAAAATATAAAAACTCTTAATGTTAATATTCTCCAATTATTTCAATTTTGGTTTTCAGTACTATTATTTTTATAATTATTATTTATTATTATTTTTACATTTATATATGATAATATGTGAAAATAGAAAATTTATGTGTATTAAAAAATATATAAATATATATTTCTTTTTTTTCAATTTTTTAAACTTATTATATGACGTTTCTTACGTTGTTGATTTTCTTTTTTCCTTAATATATCAGGAAGGCCACATCGTGGAGATGCCATTAGCTACAACATAATTTTCTTCAAATGAAAATTTCTAAAGGAAATATGTCGCAGTTCTACAATCGAATAAATATTTTAATTACTTATTTTAATTGTATTTTAATTGTTTAATTGTTATTTTTAATATTAATTAATTGAAGTGTTTTTTTTTTTTTTTATATATAGAGAACTGTCGAGAATCCAAAAATCGTCCATGAATATTAATAATTTGCATATAAGGATATCAAATATAATAAAATTCAAAAAATAAATTTTAAATGCACCTCAAGTGTTGTATTATCCAATTGACCAGTAATTGGAATATTTCCAAATTTTTGCAAAGTTTTCACTGCATTTGTTATAGCAGTTTTTTGATATAATGCATCCGAATTAGCGATTCCACTTTCCAAATATCCATATTTTTTCATAAAATCTATCTACAAAATTATTTATAAATTTTTGTAAATAAAGGATACATGATATTTTACTGAATAAATTTAAAGAAGAGATTTTAAGTAGATTTCAAATAGTAATTAATCATTAAATTCAAAAAAAAAAAATAAATAAACAATTGTTTTGATCTTTCTATCAAATGAAATAATCTTTAATAAACTTGTATTTTTTTTTTTCACTTACCGCAGACAAAGATAACGAAATGTTTTTAACTACTGAATCAACAGGTATTAATTCACATTTTTTCAGAAGAAAAAAAATATAGAAGAAAATATAAAATAACTCCATGAATGTAATATTTCTTTTTTCACGAATTATTTATTTCATTGAGCAATAATATTAAGCAATAAAGAAATATATATTTTTAAAACTTCACTAACATTTTCAATGTTTTAATGCTTTAAAAGCTTCTTTTATTAATCAAGAATTAAACCGGTTTAACGACTTTTTCACATACCAGAGACTTCAGCAGATTGATAACGAAATTGATAACGTTGCTTGACCTTTGCTTGTAATTATGAAAATTTATAAAAACACAATTATTCAACGAATAATTATTTTTGTTTTAATCATATAAAAATAAATGATAGATAAAATAATAGAAATCATTATTTTTTTTTTTTTGTATATTTAGAATGAATTTTTTTAGTGAATAATGTAAATTAATTAATCAAATTTTTTATGATCATAGAATCGTACAAAATGAAATATATAACACATGTATATGTTGGAAGTGTAAACAATATAATCATAGGAAGGATTATTATCTTAAAAAGAATTAAATTATTTCTAATATTTCCAATTAAAAAGTAAAAAACAATTTCCACTTGAATCACCCTATAATGTAAGACGTAATTATGTAATCATTTGCTAATTTCATATCATACGAATTGAAATGTTTTAATATATAAATCAATCAAAATGAATTTGACTAGTTCGGAATTTTCGACGATAAAAGGAGAATATTCGGAATATTCTACAGAAGATGAAAAAAGTGAATATGATGATGATAAAATAAAATATTCGGAAGAAAATAAAAAATCCATCAAAGAATCCAATCTTTGTCCATTTGTAAGTAATATAATTGTCTCCAAATTATATAAAAAAAAAAAAAAAAATTAAATTAATATATTTTGAGATAATTTTAATTATATACTTATTTTCAGGAATTATTATGGAGTTTCGGATTAAATTCAGACGTACCTCTAATAAATTTAACCACGAAAAATCGTACACTTATCGCTTATTCCTGTTCGCATATCGTAATAATCTACAACTATGAGACTAAAGAAGCGTTAAATCTTCAAGGTCATGTAAGAATTTATTTTTTTTTTTTTTTTTTTACTATATTTACATTATTTTTTTTTTTTTTTTTTACTATATTTACATTATCTTTTTTTTTTTGTCTGTAAATAAGTAAAGTGATATAAAGTAAAATATAAAATTTTACAGAAAAATACGGTGAGAACATTATCGACATCGATGGATGGAAAATGGTTACTGTCTGCAGATTTTGAGGAGGATTGCGTGGTTGTTGTTTGGGACACTGAAACTGGGTATAAAGTTTGAAATTAATGTAAAAAAGATTGTAAATTATAAGATAAAGGAATTTGATATCATGAAACTATTTAGAATATAATATAATTCAACGAGATTATTAATGTTAATAAAAATATATAAAATATTCATTGTAATAATGCCAGGATTCTTTAAAGTTATGACAATAGCGACTTGATTCCCTTCACAATCTACATTTTTTGTTTAAAATATTTAACAAAAAATATTAAATATAAAAAAAAAAACTAAAGATATTCTTTTCTAGTGTGCCAATCTCTACTCTATTCAATCCACACGGTGATCAAAAAATGACAGCGGTTAAAATTAGTCCAAACGCTAAATACATAGTAACTGTTGGAGATGAATTTCACCAAAAGGTTCATTTTTGGCTATGGACATACGGAAAAGATAAACCTGATAGTTAATTATACTTACTGCATTCTAATTAAATTTTATTTAAAATTTTATAATTATTGAATATTATTATTTAATTCCGTTTAAAATTTCATATAATTATTACAAAGTATATATAATCTAAAATCTATATATAAGATCAAAATCATATCTCAAAAATGTGGAAACATCCGTCATAACTGGTGATGGATGAATCTCCAGTCAATGAATATTTTCATATTTTTGGGACACTAATAATTTTAGATAACTATAGTTATCTAAAATTTGTTTTTTAGAGTCTGTAGAGATAACTGAATTTGATACAAATAGAATAAAAGAAATAGCATTCAATGACGATTGTTCGGAAGAATTTGTTTTAATTGCCGATTATAATGTTATATTTTTTAAATGGGTTAGTACAATTTCATCGCAAAACCATTCTTTTATATCTCTTATTAATCATTAATCATATTCGAATAAAATATAAAATATTTTTAACAAAAAAAAAAAATATATAATTTTGAGACTTAATGAAGATTTTCAAATTTTCTTAATAATTTTTTCGTGCGAATAAACAATAATCTTTATGAATTTTTAGGAACAAGAGGAATTGAAATTTTACATACCACAAATTTTGAGCAAGGTACGACGATACGGGATCTTCAATTGCTCTTGTTTTATACCTAAAACACTACGAGTATTAACAGCTACAACATATGGTAAAAAAAGAAAAAAGAAAAAAAAACGAATAAAATAATATTGCATTAATAATAAAAATTACGATAATCAAAATTTCTGATGATCAATTTTATCGATATTTATAGGATATATCGTTGTTTGGGATATTTCTACTTACAAAGACAAAACTAAGAGTAGTATTGGGATTAAAAACAAGGAAAGAAAATACATCAAAAGTGTCAAGTTAGAGAAAAGTAGTATTCTGGTGATATTGCATAAAAATGGGTATATATATTTAATATTTTTTCAACAACATAACATATAATTTCAATATTATAATATTGATATTGCACAAAGTAAACAATAATTTAATTTTAAGGTAAACAATAATGATAATTATCGTAGGAAGATAGTGACAGGATCCTTAAATGGACGCATCAGTTTCTATGATCAAGATTTAAGAATCCTCTATTGGTGTGAACATGAACTTTTGGATAGTATACGATCGATAAGTTTCGATTTTTCATCTTCATTATTGGCTCCTGTAAATGAAACTGATTGTAAGCTTATTTATTTTTATTCTAAAAAAATGTTTTAGAAAAAGATTTTAAATTTAAATAAATAAGGGATGAATTCGATAAGTAGACTCTTTGAATAATTCTTTAGCACGATGATTATCTAATAGTAATGATTGTAGATTTTTCATATAATTATTATCAATTGTTTATGAAAAATTTAAAAAAAAATCGTTTAATTTTTAACAACCACAAAATCTCATAATTTTATTAAAGATATAAAACAATAAAGAAAAAATTGAAAATGGTGTGAAAAATAAAAAAAAATTAATATAATAATATAAATAATATGAAAAAATAAAATAAGAGTGGAAGAATTTTATTTTGTAGTTGAATTCGATGATGAAGAGTCCGAAGAAAAAGAAGAAATGGGAGATTTTTATTCGGAAATCACATTAAATGTCCCTACTTGCAATAAGAAAAAAAAAGAATTAACAGAAAATTTAAAATCGAAATATTGTGAAATTATCGATAAAATTCCATCGACATTGACTATGAACTTGGAAATATTACCCAAGAAATATTATGATAAACCTCCAAAAAAACGTATGGTACCTACCGAAGCCACTGTACGAGGTGCTCCTTTCTATTTCAATAATTTCTTTATCAGTAAGTGTTATTCATCACGTTTATTGATCATTCAATAAATTAATATTAATATAATAATATAGATTGATTATATTTTTTTTATTATATTTTATTGAAGATTTTTATTAATGTTTTTTTTAAAAGGTTGTTTGAGTGGAACAGTTGCATTAATAAAAATTCCAACATTCAAGTGCCGATTTATTTTTCGATATACAAAAGTTGCGATCTTAAGCTTTGACGCACATCCTCGAAGGTATTTATAAGAAATTTATATAATTCAACGATTCTTCTAATTTTTTTTCTATTTTTATTTTAATTCACAAAACAAAGAGAGAGAATAATAATTTTTAATATTTTAAATTTCAATTTCAATAAATTAAAAATTAAAATTTTTTTTCTATTATCAATATCATTGTTTCATTAAAAAGATTATAATATATTATATAAAAAAAATAAAGTGATTAAATTTGTTCTTCGTAGATTATAGTTTTTAATCTTCAATAATATTAACATTAACATTGTTTTTTCACAAGTAATTATATAGTGACTGGTGATGCAAATGGTTACATCTGCTTATACGATTATGAGAAACGTAAGATCATACTACGGAAAAAAACTCCACCTTTTCCAGATTTTCGTCCAGTGATGGATGAACAAGTAAAAAGTGGACACATAATTTACATCACGTGTCCATTGAGCCACGAAGGACTGATTGGTGTTACAGCATTAAAATATTCCCAAATAGGTATCCAATTATTATTGTAATACAAATTTTAATATTTTATTTTTTTTTTCTGGATAAACTATTATAATGGATCAATGAAATTATACCAATTATTATTTTTCAGTTTCGAGATTTTAATGTAAGATGTCGCTAGTATCTCATTCTCATATAATAAACGAGAAATTTGTAATGAAATATACATAAAATACTTCAATTTAAATGATATATAATCACATTTGATCTTGAAAATATGAATAAAAATATAAATTTTTATGTTTTATTTTCTTTTTTCTAAGTAAATTATTGTAATGGATGAATGAAATTATATGTAAATAGATTAATTATCATTTTCGAGTTTAGAGAATTTTTAATCGCAAAAATAGCAAAATAAAAGGTTTCGAAACTTTTTAAATTTCGAGCGAAGTGTCCTATTTTCGTGCAACAAATAAGAGATTTATAACAAAATATATAATCGAAATATTTCGATTTTAGGTGACATACTCGCGTGTGGTCTTGAAAATGGATCGCTTTGGATGCTGCATCCTATCACTTTGGAACCCATTGATAAAAATCCTTACAAACATTCCATGCAGTCAATTCACAAATTGGCTTTCTCAGACTGTGGAGAATATCTGGCTTATGCAGTAAATAAACATATGATAATTGATTATTTATTCATAATAATTATATTTATCATATAAAATCCTCAAAGTATAATTGTTATAATTTTTTAAATTTTATTATATTTATATATAATAATATATAATTAATAATATATAATTAACAATTATATATATAATAAATTTTATTATATAATTTATATATTTTATTTATTATAATTTCTAAAATGAAAATGAATAAACATTTTTTTTAGGATAACACATTGGTTGTAGCAGTATTTAAGAAGAATCATAAAAGAAGCAACGACGATGATAATATATGGAACTTTATTGGAAAATATCGTTCGCACAACGCAGATATAAAAGACATACTTTTCGGTCCAGCTACCATCGAAAGTATTGTATATCGATTATTTTCAATAGCAGAAGACAAAACTTTAATTGAATACAATCTTAAAAATAGGTAATTTAATAAAATATTATATTTCTTTTGTAATTAAATCCTAAATATTTCGTCCATTTTGTAGCGGTCCATATCCTCTTCCGGGCTTAAAAATACTTCATGTTTATAAAATCGAAAATGATGCTATACCTTTTTGTCTCGAATGGTATCCACAATTTGGCATTGAAGGATTGCTGACGTATTCTACTTCCGAAGTAATATAATTTTCTATAATCAATTCTAAAACTTTAATAATCGAAATATTTAAAATATTTTAAAAAATTAATTTTTTTTTTTTAATTAATTATCTTTCAATCATGTTCTAATGGATAATTTCTGAGAAACAGCAATTTAATTTGTAATTTATTTTTGCCTTAATCAAATCATTTCCAAATAAATATTTCATTATTATTAAAATTAAAATAAATAAAAAAATAAATAATTGTTATATTTCATACAAAATTTATTATGTGATATAGTATAAATTTAGATTGCTAAACGATATGACGAAATTGATTCGAGGAACGTTTTTGGGACCCCTTTATAGTTCACCAGTTAAACACATTAAGGTGATGAATTATGTGAATCTGCAGAAAATTATGAAATTATGTTTAACTTAAAAATATTTTTTACAGGTATTATCTAGCAAAGATCTCAAAATTCTTAGATACATGGTATTTGCAACTGATAAAGAAATAGGTCTTCAGATACTTCCCTTTGATGGAAATCCTTACAAAATTCTAGGAATGATTGGACATCCGCATAAGGTATATAAGAAAAACATTGTATCGAAAAAATGATTATAATGACATTTCAACAAATGAAGTAATTTTATCAACGATGAATTTCTAAACTTTATTACACAGTATACTTATATTATTTTATTATAAAATTAGATTAAATTTAAAAATTGCCATCCATAGAAGTCTAATTTTAATAGATCACACATATATGCGTTAATAATGATGGAAACCTTTTGTTCACTTCTGGTTACAATGATCCATCTATATTAATATGGAAGATAAAATACAAGTAAGCCTTAATGAATAATGAAAATTCTACTTATTATTAAATATTTTTTTCCTTATTAATTTCAATTATTCTTGTTCAAAAAATAATATAAAAATAAATTTGCTTTTCTTTGTCTTCACTCATCAATTGATTTCATTATTATATCATTTGTAATTATCATTTTAATATTTTATACGTTCTTCTTATATGTACTTGCAAAAATATTTCATTTACTTTTTTCTTCAATAGATATCTTTATTTTATCCCTTTTAACAATACTTTGTCTCAAGGTCTGTTGATGTGTTATCACATCTAGGAGGCAAAGGTCTCTCACCGTATTACTGTTTGATAGAAGGTGGTAAAAGTGGTTGGCTTATTAAAGAGATGCAAGATCTGTTTTATTACTCTCAAATTTTGCATCAAGGGGAGAATATAACAAGTACCAGAATAATATCCGACAAGGTGAACATCACCGAATTGCCAAATCTTATGCGTTCTATTGGATATTATCCAAGTAACGAGGAGGTAATAATTTTTCATTCTTTTCTTTCACATCCAATCTTAAAAAAAATTAAAAAAATTCTATAATCTTTTCGTTCTGATTATTATTCTTTTAACATTTATCAATTGATTTCTTTCAGATAGAAAATTTTATGGGGGAGATCGCGTATAGAGATTACGCTGAGACCGGCAATTTAATCGACACTATTAATTTTGAAGATTTTGTGAAGCTTTATATAAATCACCGTCCATCTTTTGGAATTTCTAAGCATAACATATTAGAAGCTTTCAAAATATTTTCAAATCAATTGCACGATGAAAATCCATTCTTAACTCGTGATCAATTTATGAGGTTGTTGCTTGGTCATGCTCCTTATACCATTATAAAAAAACATCAGATGCCTTTTGGTTAGTTTATATATTTTTTTCTAGAAAACATTCAATGTAACATTCAATATATTATTTCATATGTTCTCTTTTATTATTTCAATTTTTTTTAAAATATATATATATATGTATTTTTTTATTTTTAGGAGAACCATTAACAATTCAAGAAGCATTTACATATATGAAGTTTCTTATTGGATTTGATGAAGGAACTTTTGATGAAATAAATTATAAACACGAAGCATCACAGGAT
The DNA here is from genome assembly GCF_000469605.1 of Apis dorsata. Classification (NCBI taxonomy): domain Eukaryota; kingdom Metazoa; phylum Arthropoda; class Insecta; order Hymenoptera; family Apidae; genus Apis; species Apis dorsata. Next base: position 678,956 of record NW_006263372.1, read on the forward strand.
CTTGATCTTACGTTCTTGCCAGAGGTATATTTATCAGAGATTTTTTTAATATATAGTTATTATTTGATTATAATATAAATCATATTTTATTTATTTAAATGGACTAAAAAAATCATAAATGTATATTTTATTACCGATATTTATTTTTTTTTAATATACATTACAACTTAAAAAAAGAAAGAGATAGTCTTCTTATATAAAAAGATGATTTTTAATAATTTTTTTTTTTTTTTTAAAATGAACAAATATACAAAAGCCAAATTGATCATACATAAGCGCATTATGAAATAAGTAAGTATTTACATCTATCTAGAATAGAAAATAAAATTAAAAAATTGATAATATGAAAAAATATATTAAATTATGAATTATACATTTATTTATATTTATTTTGTGAATTGACTCTATCATTAATAACTTTTAAATACAAAATCCGATCAACGTTTAACAATCAGATCAACAAAAAAATTCCTAAATATTTAAATTTTAAATTTGTTTTCAAATAAATATCCTAAATAGAATGACACATGAAAATATTAAACAAGTATGATCATCAGTCATACTATATACAGTTTTACAATAGAAGCTCATACAACGAGGGAGATAGATAAATCTTGAATAAATTGCCATTAATGGTACAGAAAAAAGGAAAATAATGATTTAGGCTCGCCGAAAGTAATGTATTATTATTTTACAATACAGATAATATCTTACAAATATTTCATCACGGACATCTTGGGTATTGAATTTCCGGAGGAAACGAGGGCTGACGATGATTAATTAATCTGTATTTTGCATTGCTGGCACATTAACATTAATTATCATTACCATACTAATATTATTATCATTATAATGTAATGCGAGTTCTATTAAACATGTACGAACACTAACGTATTTATCCATGTTTCTTAAAATGTTGAATGAAAAAAAAAAAAAAAAAATATTAACGTTTCCAGCGACAGAATTAACTCGATTTTACGAAACTTTGTCCAATATGGTGAATTAAAATTGTAAAAAAATAATTCTTGATTGACCATTCATTTTTCTTATTTCATTCTTGTTTCAAAGATTCAATTTCGCGTGTAGAATAAAAATAATTTTGATATAATTAATTAATAAATATGATAGTCGAAACGTAAGTTATCAAAATTAATCGGTAAATTTTATCTTTACAAATGAAATTTCTTTTCGCTCGTATTCCATTGCACATTTATATTTCACCGGAATCTCGATAAATTAAAATATTATATCGAAATTGAAAAAAAAAGATTAGCGCTCAATATACATTATATCGTTAATCGATCTCGATAAAGTGCTACAAGTTGTACAATTATTTCATATATAAATGTTTGAAAGTGATATTACGACGAATAAGTAAGTAAGAACTAGACTAGAGAAACGATAAAATATCAACCGATTCATTGTAACTAAAATGTGAAACATATATATATATATAACGAAAAAACGATAGAAATTGGAAAATTTATTTTTCCACTGGTGATCATAAAAAAATTAGAAATTAGAATAAATGAATACGTTTTATAACGGATATGTAGTTATAAAAATTTTAGAAAATTCAGGCGATTTAAGAAAAAGAAAAATAAAGGGTAAAACAAAGAAAGAGAACAAAGATGGTGATTTAAATGAGACAATGCAAAAAAATCGCGAAATACACGTACATATTTCGAGATGATTATGAACAGAATAGTGGGTCGTCGAAAAAAAAAAAAAAGAAGTGATCGTCTTACAAGAGGCATAGACACCGCCAGCAGTGCCGACAGTCCTATTAGCCGCGACATCACGAAAATGAATTTCGAAAATGATGAAACACAGCCCTCCCCTCACATACTAGGCTTAAAGAATTCTACGACGTAGCCTAGAAAATTTCGCTCTATAATGCTATACTTTGCCTATCGGCTACACTAAATTTATACACCGCGCATGTTTTGTCATTTAAAAGAAGTACAAACAAATGTACACAAAAAACCTTACTTCATTGTTATAAATTCTAAGGCATATTTACAGTTATATACAAACATTTTTTTTGTAATTATTATTATTATTATTATTATTATTATTATTATTATTATTGTTGTTGTTGTTGTTGTTGTTG
>NW_006263372.1:681302-711388 GCF_000469605.1 Apis dorsata
ATCGGCTTAAGAAAAATATCAATGTTAAACAGTATGTATGATTCATTTGTTTATCAAGAAGAAAGAAAGAAAACGCTGAGAATAGCGATGGCTACTCAATTCTCTCCCACTTCTGCTAGAATTTTTTTTCTTATCAATTCGTATTCGAATATATAATCAAAGATTATTGCTATTAAAATTACTCTTAACCGTGCAACAATTTTTGTAAATATTTTGAAAAGCGATAAGCAATTCTAAAAATATAAATATTTGAAAAATAACAATGCCTTTTAAGAGACTTGAAAATTATTTATATGCAATCTGTGATTATTTTTTATATCTAGATACTTACAAAGTCATAGCAAGGATGAAATAATTAATTAATTTATTGAATATTAAAAAAAAATATTTTACTAAAAAAAATTTAGAGAAGATATTTAAGAATTATTTAAATAATTAAGTTATTTAAATCAAATTAATTTAAATAATCATAGATAATAATCATAGATGTTTTAACGAAATGGTTAATTATAATGATAATAATGATTGATTAAGTTGAAGTTGACACTTTTAATTTTCTGCAAAATTCAAATTCATGATGGAAAATAATGTATATATATATATATAATATATTTTATATTTTATATATATATGTATATATATATATATAAAACTGTCTATAACAATAACATGAATATTAATTTTACAAAATTTTCAATTTTTTGTTTTCTACTAAAATATTATAATAGTCAATTATAATAAGAAAATTTAATCTTATTCTAAGATTTTAATCTGTTCAAAGAAGATTTCTTTTTAATTCATAAATAATGTATTTCATTTACATGATTATTCAATAATTTTTCTTATAAATATTTTTAACTCCAATTAGAAATAACGTAATTGCTATGACTATTTGTTCGCATAGAAAGATATTTAATACAAATTCAATATTTCAATGATGTATCATATATTTCTTATATATTCCTCCATTGCGGGTTAAGCTTAAACCCTAATGTTTTTAATTTTAATCTTAAAAAAATTGCAATATTGGAACGTTTCAAGTCTCTAGAATTCGTCAAACCATTAAATAAAAGACCATAAAACAATATTTTACACTTTGAACGATATTCGAAGCGATTCTCGAACATATCCTCGTTAAATTACTTAAAAAAGTTTTAAAAGACTGAGAAATATAGATAGATAAATAGATAGATGATAGATGAATAGATAGATGCCGAATATATGTATGTAAGAGAGAGAAAATTGAATATCCATTGTCAAGAATGCCTAGATAGAAATTTCAACACGCAGACACGACCCGCTGCTATCAGTCAAAATAGTCCTCGTTTTGCACGATTCCATGTTTCTTCCGACAGTCTGGACAATACCATTTGCCTTTCGGTGGCACCATAATACCGACACATTCGAAATGAAACCATTCAATACGACAGTCCTCGGCATCACAGGCTATCATTTCTGACACTTCGTCATACGGACACTGACAATAACAATACAAATTAACTGGTCGCTCTGGTGCTGGTGGGTTACTTTCCGTCAAATGAGTCTGCATTTGTTGACTGGATTCTACTTCAGAATCGCTAGAATCACTGCTACTATCCGCGGGCTCTTCCGATTCGGTAGGAGAAGCAGTAGTGACTCCTACATTCTCTGGCTGATTTTCCATCGGTCGGTAAGCCATATTCTTCCCGCCAAAAGGCAATCTCGGTGGCAATGTTTTTACGGTCGATACCGGCGTGAAAGAAGGTGTGTCTACTTTTCTCCACTTTACCGTGGGTTGTTTTTCTACTTCGTCGTCGCTAGAATCACCGTAAAATCGTTTTGGTATTCGTTTCCGTTTCGATGATCGCTTATTTTCTGCTTCTGAACCACTTCCACCCATATTTTGTCCTATTATCCCCGCTTGGGATTCGACACCTGCATTCATAGCATGCACATCATTCGTAGACATATTTGATGTTATATTTGATTGCATCAACGCTGGCGAAGAAGCCGAATAACCCGGATTATTTTGGTAAAAAGCTTTAGGAATGTTTAATTTAATGGATTCGACAGTTGGCGTCACATTACGTTGTTTTGCCTTTTCTCCTTTCTTTCGTTTTTTTGTTTTTACTTTTTTCTTTTGTTGGGATTGATCCTCCTCCGTGGCGGCAGGTATCGTGTCCGGAGAAGGAACCGTAATATCTGTATCTGTCAAACCGTTATTCAACGGCATCGTTGATTCTGTAGAAGCTGGAGCAACTGCAGCAAGAAGCATTAATTGATTTCGTTTCTCCGCGAGTAATTTATTCGCAAGTTGTTGTGGATGTTCATCATAAAAGTCCTCGTCCGTTTCCGTTTCTTCGGTTTCTAAATCAGATTCTCTCAATAAAAGTTGCGGCGGACAAACTGGCTCTGCAGGAACCGATGTCGATCCATTTTTATCTGGAGAAATTTCCTTGTTCTCAAGCTCAGTTTCCGCTCCTTGTGTACCTTCTTTTTCCTTTTTTCGTTTAGATTGTTTTTTCGGTGAACCTTCCGAAGTAGAGCTATCCGAATCAGAACTACTACTAGAACTAGAAGAACTGCCGGAAGATGAACTACTACAGCTACAGTTAGTTCCGCAAGAACAGCTACTCGAATCACTATCACTTGATGAATCACTCGATGACGTACTTCCACCTTGTTTCTTTTTCTTCGGACTTTTTGCTTTTTTCTTATTCGGATCATCTTCGTTAGTATTTTGAATTCCGTTACTGTCCAATGGACTTGTTTGCATTTTGTTTAAATAATCTTGGTCCCCGCTTAAGTTTGCTTCTTCTTTGATATTTGCTTTTGACGCTGCATCCTTTTCCTTTTCTTTATCCGACCATACGACACAATAATCGTGATCGGCCAACACTATACTCCTTAGGAACGCTACGTCGGTCTCTGGCTCTTGTTCTTTGATTGCAAAATTATTGGTTGATTCTTTCATTTCTAAACTAGCTGCATACGTTTTAAAATTATCCCAGATACCATCCATGATTTCTGCCCCTTGTTTTTTCTCTTCTTCATTTTGTTCAACTTCTACTATACTGTCTGCAACAGGTTCAGAAGTTACGATTTTTGATTGATCTGAAGATATTGCATTTTCTTCGGTTGGTTTCAATTTTTCAGTATTGTCAGATTCTTTAGTTTCTTGCTTTTCTTCCTCAGAATCTGTATCACTTTCAGAAGATAAGTTCAATGGTGGTAAATCGTAAACATCAACAACTTTTTTCACAGGTTCTTTAGTTTCTTTTGTTGACTCAGAAACATTTGTATTACCATCATTTATACCTGATTTTTCTTTATCTAATTTTTCTTCATTATTCGCTGGTTGTTGATTCATTGTTTCTGTCAAATTTGTACTAACTGGTGGTGGTTCTTTATGAGCATTTTCATGTTTGGTCAATAATTTTCGAGAAATGAAACGCTCAGAGCATTCGCTACAAGCATATGGATGATCTCCGGAATGTAATCTTTTATGCACTTTCAATGCGACAGCTCGTGAAAAACTAGAACCACATTCTTCACAAACAAAAGCTGTAGGTGGTATACAAAAGTGATAAATATGTGGCCACTTTTTTTGTAAACACTTTTTACATAATACACTTTCTGTTCCGTGCTTCCAAAATAAATGTTTTGTGATATCTGGTTTGTTTCTATATGCAATACCACATCTATAGCATAAATGATGAAGTTTATGTTTCCAAACATGGTTGGAAAGACGCTGCTGATTTCCAGTGGATTCTAAACAAACATCACATGCATGATGTCTTTTACGTAAATGTACCATTAATCTAAATGCAGATGGAAGATTTGCCATAGGACAAAGACAACATCTGTATCTGACATTAATATTTGGAGAGTATGTACCAGGACATAAGTGACAAAGTAATTCACTATAACTATAAAAAGTGGATTTACACATAATACAAATTAAAATTGTCTTTTGATGCATCTTTCTGTTATGTAGATAAAGTTCTTTATGTATGGCAGAATGGAATCTACAATGAAAGCATTCATATGTCCTTACATTTGGAATATTATATGTACCATTTGTGCTACTATAAGAATCTAAATTAAAGAAATGAGAATCTATTTCATCAAGAGACTTTTTTACTCTATTAATAAATTGTTCTGGTTGAATAATTATGGCAGGATGTTGAGGTTGAAATTTATGTTCTGCAAGTACATGTAATCCTAATTGTTTACCATTAACTGCTATATGACGTGCGTGATTACAATAAACGCAAAAAGGACTGGCTGCTTCTATACAACGTTTTAATAAATCTTCTATCTCTATACTATCTAAGGTACCATCAACATTAAGATCAATGCAAGGAACATCCTCTCCAGCCAAAATTATTCCATCACTTGGCTGCATTTGAGATTGTGTTGAAATCTCAATCTGATTTTGATTATTATCTTTTGTGTTTTCATCTTGTTTTCCATTTGTATCTATATTAATTGTCTTTTCACCAGCAGTTTCAATTTGATTTTCATTATTTCCAATATTTATATTTGATTCAATTTTAATTTCTGTTTCTGTTTTACATTCATTACTTTCTTCAACTTCCTCAGTTTCTTCAGGATTGCTATCTACTACTGCCAATTTGAAACTATCAGAATCACTGTCTTCATCATTCACTTGATAATTATTACTATTATCTCTTTCCTCTTCAAAAATTTTAGATTCCTTTTCTTCTGTTAATGAACTTTCTGCATTATTATTTTCTTCTGATTTTCTACTAATATCATTTTCTACACTATCATTATTAGTTGCAACAGAAAATTGAGAATTTTTATTAGTACATATTTTTATAACCAAACTTCTATCAGAAGTTTCACTGGTATTGAATGATACTGAAGTCTGAGATTCATTAGGTGCATCAAAATTTTCTTTGTTATCATTTTCATAAATTTTTTCTTTGGACTGGAGATCAGATATATTTGATTCATGTTGAGGACTAAATAATGATCTACTAACTGGACTATGCACAGGACTTTCAGATATATGAGATTGAAAGTCTTCTGTTTTTAATATAGTTTCTTCCATTTTGTCTTTCACTATATTTTCTTCTACTTCTTGATTTATAGAATTTATATCATTTATTTTAGTATTAGTTTCTTCAGTTGAGCTTAAAGATTTTGTATCAAGTTTAGCTGTTTCATTAGAATCCATTTCTGATTTATCAGATGCATTCAATGAAACTTCATCTTTTACATTTTCTTTCTTATTTTTATCATCAAGATTTTCTACATTATTTGTACATCGTGATACTTCCATAATAGTTTCTGTTACACTATCATATGGCATATTATGGCTGGGTGAATTAACAGAATTTAGTTCTGAATTACTTTGACAAATCTTTTTCTCATTTGTTTCTTCCTTTTTCTCATTAGATTCTTCAATATATTTTGAGACTTCCATTATAGTTTCTGAAATAGTATCTTTAGCTATATTTTGTGTTATTAAGTTCTGAGAATTCTCATCCCTGTTTAATGTTTCATCAATTACTTGGCTCTCATTTGACTGAGATACAGCAACTTTATTATTGGTCTTTTTTGCATGAATTATTTTTTGTTGATTTGACATATCTTCCATGTGTTTAGATCTATTATTTTTTATTAATTTCCTTGGGACAGTCTTATTTTCACTATTTACATCCTTATCAAATACATTAGTTGATATTACCCCTGTTTGTGTAGTAGGTGGTAAACCAGAATTTATTTCTTTATTAGTTTCAACAGCTAAACTGCAAGTACTTGCATGTGAACCTGTTTGTCTACATAATGTGCATATAGATGTAGTAATATCTTGTTTAGATGTTGGTGAACAAAAATGATTATAAAAATTATCTGTTTCTGAAAAAACTTTCTCACATGTGCAACAAACTAAATAACACGATCCTTTGAAAGCACCATAAAAATCTTCAACAGATGTAAACGCCATTTCTGGAACACTATGTTTTTTTATTAAATGATGTGATAATCTTTCAGCTTGACCAAACATTCCAAGACAAAATAAACATATATGACGTTTATGTATATCTCTCATATGTAAAAATAAATTCCAATTTTCAAAATATGTGCCACATGCTGCACAAAGATAAACTTTTCTTGTAATTTTAAAATTGGGAGAATGTGGCACTGTAGATGATTCTGATGTGCTGGGCATTGGTGTCATTGTGGAATTGCAAGAACACGAACTTTGTTTTAATGAAGAACACAAATTTGATGATGATTGACACTTTGAACACTTATTTTTTGATGAAGGTTGAAGACCCAAATATTGTGCATATTCTGTTATTTTGCCTCGTTTGATTTCTGCCCTTTTTTCTTTATTATTTTTGGATGAGACATTAGAATGCGGTGATTGTTGTTCTTGCACTATATTTTTTAATGTATTTGTTTGTGTTTCTTGAGCTTGTGCCAAAATACGCTTTTTAAAACCTTTAAACACAATTTTTGATCCTGTACTGTTATTTTTGCTTGGAGAATCTTTGGTTGTAATAGAATTATATTGCAATAATTGCTTTTCTTCTTCTATTACATCAGTATATGTGTTGTCAATAGATGACTTCAATGAATTTCCAATAGAAGTATCTTTAAGTTGTTGTTTTCCCAAAATGCTCCACATATCCATAACTTTACTTTCACCATCTTCATCTTCCATAATAACACTGCTTGGCTACAGTGATATTACCTGCAACATATAAAATAAACTTTAACAAAGAATATTCTAATAATAAAAATATTTTAATAGAAAAGAAATACTTTTTCACATTATAATTAAATTTATATAAAATTATAACAATTTTTTAAATCATATGAAATTAATAAAAAAAAAGATTATAATATAATCGAATGAATGTCAAATTATTTTAAGCAAATAAGTAACTACAGCATCAAGTATTTTATCAAATGTTTAAATTATATATTATAGTTGATTATATGACATTATATGACAATTTAAAAAAGTAAACAATATAATTGGCTTCAAACAAAAATTAGAAATAATGTTTTATAATAATAACATTATTATAAATTTATAAAGCTACCTATTTATATTTATTTATCAAAAATCTTAATTTTTTAAGAATATAATTATAAGAATGAGAACAATTAAATATTTAAAATTATTTTATATATGATTCAAACTATTATATGACAATTTAAAAAAGTAAACAATAATTGGCTTCAAAAGACAACCCATAAATTTAAAAACATTATACATTATTCAGATAATAAATCAAAGAAAATTAAACTTTAGGTTTAAATTATACTTGATAAGGTAAATAAGCAAGTAATATAATACCTCTGATAAGGGTATTACAAAATTGAGCACATGGTATGACATGCAAGAAGCCCTTCGCAGTGATCATCACTCCACGATGACACAGCCCCAAAGTTCCCACAAAAACAGTTTACTACGACGAAATTAGTGTCAAAATAAGACGAATGAAAGTACACACGAAGCCAGGATGCCGTAGTAACAAATTTCAGCAAAAAAGTATTGCTGTAAGCTTTTGTTGCACATAAGAATGATCCCAGTGCAACGAGGGTTGCATACCTTCCGGTTAAATCCGGCTTGAACGAATCTCTTGGAATTACGAAAGAGCGTGTATGGTTTGTAAAATGTAAACGATAAAATTGAACGCTCTTGAAGTGGTACGAAGTGGAGCACCTTAAGTGGATCGTCGCGATCCGCGCCGAAAAGGTTAGTAAAATGGCGTCATATCAATGAGCACAGCTCTGTCCGTGCTTCCAACACATCCCCAGTGATGCCACCTTTTGTCATGTTCCACTGTAGTTTGCAATAGAAGAGGTTAGGCTAAAACCATTGAGAGAAACGGAGACTGCAGTAATTCAGTTTTGTAATAATCAATATAGAACTTCGAATCTTTCTTGAAGAATGTGATTTGACTTGAGCGCGAGTGCGTTGTTGCTTGGCCCACGGCTGTTGTGCAAAAACTCGAAACACGAAACGACGGCATCTCTCGTGGACGTATTCATATACGCCCAACGTAGTGCCTGTGATACCCCCCACTCTAACTCTTAACCTGTGCCAGCAACTTGAAGCGTTAAATTTCGGTTAAAGTCAATTTATTTCTGCGCAAATACTTAAATATTATTAATATTATTTTAATCTTTATCAAATTATTGATAAAGTAAACCAATTTAAAATGAAAATTTCTTATAATTATTTTTTTTTTAAATATTTCTCTTGTTCCATCATTTACTCGAAATAATATATTTAATATACAAATCATTAATAAAATGTATTTATTTTATATATATATATATATATTATATATATCTTATACTTTTTGTTTGCAATGTGAAAAGAAATAAAATAAATTTTTCAAATATAATAAAACATATGATATGAATTTACCAATAACAATATTTTATAGTTTATAATTCACTTTTAAACTAATAAAACATATTTTAAATGTTTTACAATGTTTTATGCGATGTTTTATGTGAATTTTATTATTTAATAAATTTAATTATATTAATTATTTCAAGAATTCCTATACATTAATATTAACATTTTTATCAAAATAATGACATTTTGTATATTTTAAAATTTTTAAATAAGTAAATTAATTTTTAATTTAAATTTATTTTAATAATCATTGCAAATAATATAATATTTATTGGATGTAATATTTAATCATTAATCAAATTTTTTAATAATAGTATAATAATAATAAAAACTGATTATAAACTTTAAATTGTGTAATGCATTATTTAATTCTATTAAAAATATTCTACAAAAAATATACATATGTCATTAATATAACATTAATATAGGTAAATAGAATATATTATAAAAAATTATGATATATTAAATAATTATATTTTGAAATAAGGAAATTGATATTATTTTTACAGTTATCTAAATAGTTATCTAAATTTAAAATTTAAATTTAATTTTTATAATAAAATGTTACATTTTTTTTTATTTATTAAAGTAAATTTATTTACATATATTTATTTATATAATATAAATTTTATTCAAATAGTTTTTATAGAATTTTAAATTAATCAAATTAATTTATATATATATTTATATAATTTTATATATAAATTCATTCATATCTAATATTTTCAAAATATGCAAAGTTTTAATCTAAATTTATGAAATAAAAACTCAATAATAAAAAAATTTCAGAAAACTTACGTACAAGTAACGTATTATAATTTAATAAATTTTATTTATTATTGTTCTATCTAAATAATTTAATCAATAAATCATTTAATATTTAAGTTTTTTTAGAATACCGGTTGAAATAAAATACAATCTATATTTTTTATTCGAAAAACATGTAAAAGAACATTTTCATTGTAATTATTGTAAATGCATCGAAAGGTTCAACCAAATTTCAATTGGTTTATGAACGCGAACATGTTAAGTATGTGCGTTAGGTAGAATGTGAATGCGCCAATGCATAATATACCATCTCATTTATTCAGTATTTCATATATATCATTTGTTGATGCTATCACTTTTTGTGTATTTTTATGTGCTGTCGATTTTCGACCAAACGTAGCGCATATTCTACACTATCAAGATTAAAAGATTGACGGAAAAACGGAACTAGTATCAACGCACCTCATTCACGGACGGTCGGACGTTGTCATTTGAAAACGGAAGCCATCTTGTGGCCGAGCCTCACATATTATACAGGGAATAATAGTTCAACGACTATTTGTTCCGTAAAATTGTACCGTATTTTTTCCATTACGTCTAGACTATGCATGAATTATTGTATCACATGTTTACATAGCCATGGCTGCGACGAGAAAGTTGCAAGGTGAGGAGAAAATGTTTCCAGCATGTTTACATTTAGAAATTTTGTTATGGCCCACTACTACAACTTTGCTTTCGTTCTTCTTTCGCGTTCTGCAGCTCTCTGCAAGTTTAAACGTTTGTATTTGCGATCAGTAGTAGCCTATTTTTAACTCGCGTTATCTATTCGCATGCAGGCTTCTATGCCTGACAGTTGGTACAGGTTGCCAGAGTATAATGAACTAGTGTATTCAGTTCAACTTTTCATATGTTTCTTTAGTATAAGTTATTTTTTCTTGCGTGTACTGTATTTATAAGAGTTTAATACCGCTTCCTTATGTCAGCATAACCTTTAAAATAGTTATACATTTTATTTGCACAATACATATACAACAATTCAAAATATAACATATGTAAAGTTTTCATCGATATAAGCTTTTTAACATAAATTGCTTAATAAACTGTTTTTGTAAATCACTAGTTTTATATTCTTTTAGAGATAATTTAAAAAATTTTTAATCAAAAATAAATTGTTTTCATTATTTTGAATTATATTTTATTGAACCCATTATTATTATAAGTTGATAAATCATAATATTTAAATATTATGTATGAATAACTCATTGAAATAATTATTATGTGATGCATTTTATTACATATAATACATTAAATATAATTAGTGTTTATATGAAGTATATTATAACCAATTATTTATGTTATTTGAAGTATAAACAATTTTATTATAATAATAATAATAATTTTCAATGAAATGATTTGCTTTTGCATTTAATTTAAAAATTTCAATTTGCTATTGAATAGTAACTTTATTATATTAATTAATATATTTTTTTAATTCCAGGTGAAATAGATCGGTGCCTTAAAAAAGTAACAGAAGGTGTAGAAACATTTGAAGATATTTGGCAAAAAGTTCATAATGCTACAAACAGCAATCAGAAGGAGAAATATGAAGCAGATCTCAAGAAGGAAATCAAAAAACTCCAGAGGTTACGTGATCAAATTAAAACCTGGCTTGCATCAGGTGAAATTAAGGATAAAAGCACACTTCTTGAATATAGGAAGTTAATTGAAACTGTAAGTATTATATTCTAATAAAGAATTAATATTATTAGAATTATCATAAATCATTTGTTGTATATATATTTTTTTTTAGCAAATGGAAAGGTTTAAGGTTGTGGAAAGAGAAACAAAAACAAAAGCTTATTCAAAAGAAGGTTTAGGAGCAGCTCAAAAACTTGATCCAGCTCAAAAAGAACGGGAAGAAGTTAGTAATTGGCTTGCAAATTCTATAGATGCTTTGAATCTTCAGGTATAAAATATGGTAATTTTTAAATAAACAAGGAAATATTATTTTAAAAAACTACAAAATATTGATAATTTTAATGTAGCTGGATACATTTGAATCCGAGATAGAATCATTACTCGCAGGAAAGAAAAAAAGGTTAGACAAAGATAAACAAGATAGAATGGATGAATTAAAAGCAAAACTTGATAAACATCGTTATCATATTCGTAAATTGGAAACATTGTTACGTATGTTGGATAATATGTCTGTTGAAGTTAACACTGTAAGTTATGTACTATAACATTTGATTGCTTTTTTTTAAAAAATTTTTGAAAATTATTTAATTTTTATTTTCTAATTTGTTTCACAGATTAAGAGGATAAAAGATGATGTAGAGTATTATATCGAATCCTCACAGGAACCTGATTTTGAGGAAAATGAATATATTTATGATGATATTATTGGTCTCGATGAAGTTGAACTGTCTGGAGTTGGTATTCCCTCATCAGCAACTACAGATAGTAATAATAGCAATGAGACTGGAGGTACACCAACCTCAACTAATTCTGGTACTTCACCTATACCATCACCTCCATTAAGTTCTACCATGCACAATCATTCAAGTGATAGTTCCACAGATAATGATAAAAAAACAAAGGTATATAATTTTATATAAAATCATAATATTGATATTTTATTATATACTATATTGATAACTACAATAATAATAATACATGATGAACAAATTTTTATTATATATTTTAATTTCAGCCTGTGAAACCAACAGCAGTCAGGCCATTATTAAATTCACAGGCGAGCATTCCAACCACGGGAAGCACTGCCACCATAAAATCGAATTTATTATCAAGCAGCACTCCAAGCAAAACCATTCCCATGACACCTAGCCATAGCTCGCCTAGTTCTACAAGTAATCACATTGCTACAACTAATGCCGGCAATTTTGCTACAGTAGCTGCTTCACATACTAATTCTCAAGCCATCCATTCTACCTCTAGTAAAACATCTTGTAAGTATTTATAAGTTATAAAAATATATATAATTTATTTCTTTAATATGTCAATTATCAAACAAGTTTAATCATTAACAATAAGATTATATTTTCTAAAATTTACAGCTCATAGTAGTGAAAATGGTTTATTATCATCATCGTCCACGTCTAGCGTTACCTCGAATGTGCCACAAACGATCTCGCAGCAGCACAATAATCCAGCGCCTATACAGACGACACATGTGTTGCATAATCAACAAAATCAGAATCACAGTAGTGAAACGGAAATGACAACGCCGATTCCACCATCTTCTTCGCCTCAGTCATCAGTTAGCAGTAGATCTTCACCTTTGCCCGCAAATTCCTGCTCGCCAGCGCCATCCACTGCCAATGGTCTCATCCCTAAGCTTCCTGATGGCATGTCCTCTTTGAAATCTATAGCCCAACAAGTAATTGTCCGAGCAGGTCTGGAAATACCGCCGTCCGAGTCGAACAGAAACATCTTTGACAGTGCTAAGGCGAACAATAATAACAGCAATGCTACTTCGGAAGCACACATTCCTCCTCTACTCGGTGTTGCGCCACTCGGACCAGTACCTCTACAGAAAGAACATCAGTTGCAGTTCCAGATGATGGAGGCTGCTTACTACCATATGCCTCATCCATCTGATTCTGAACGTTTAAGATCATATTTACCAAGAAATTTATGTCCTACACCTCCTTATTATCAACAGGTATCATATTATTTATTTTTTGAAAATGTAATAATATAATTTTTAGTTCTTTTTTCTATTTTTTTGATTTGTATTTTATATAACAGGTCCAACTTCCTCATTCTGATACTGTGGAATTCTTTCAACGTCTTTCTACTGAAACGTTATTCTTCATATTTTATTATATGGAAGGTTCTAAAGGCCAGTACCTGGCTGCAAAAGCTCTAAAGAAACAAAGTTGGAGGTTTCATACAAAATATATGATGTGGTTTCAAAGGCATGAAGAACCAAAAGTGATTAATGAGGAATATGAACAGGTTAATAACAAAAGATTGATTTAATTGAAATTGATTTTAATTATTTTATAAGTGAAATACATTATTCAATATGTAACAATATACTATGTGAACTTATTATGTACATATAATTGTTATAGGGAACCTACATTTATTTTGATTATGAAAAGTGGGGACAGAGGAAAAAGGAAGGTTTTACATTTGAGTACAAGTACTTAGAGGACAGAGATCTGAATTAACAGTTTTGTTGTTTGTGGAGTCTCCGAATGCACTATTTCTGTACCGGTATTATCAAAAATCGAAAAGACAGATTTTATTTTTTACAATTCTATATTTTCACAAAATATAATTTTATTTATTGGTAAAGAGTATCTCAGAAAAAAGTATATGAAACAAAAATGAAAGAAAAGCTCGTGCATAGCAAGCAATGAAGATACTTCATTATATTTTGACATTGCGATATTCCTTTTCGAGAAATAGAAAAGCAAAACACGAATCACGCAATTGAAAGAAACAAAAATGCAACTAATGGAGTAAGTTAATCGGGGACAGTAAATTGTAACCATAAAAAATAATGAATGAAAAGCACCAGAGACACACTTTTAATATTTTAGTGTGTGGTGTGTGATACAAGAGGAAGAAGTTATACTCGCTGGCGACTGACTCTGTAATACCAGTACAAACATGCGTGCGGCCCATCTGCCGTTTAGCGGTAAGGTGGAGGGCGCTCATGCTATGGTATGTCTTAATGTTAGATTATAAGTAGCCTTTTTGTATAAAGTATATTGAGGTATAAAACCCTTAAATTGAATTACTGTACAGAATGTGTAGAAATAGTGAATAATAATATTATGGAATATATTTTATTTCTCATTTAAATGAAACTTAAGTTGTTTCAGTTTTTGGCATCTGACACATCTCTGACACCTTGCATTCAGAACATTCCATCCATTAGATTTCTGCCCTCGACCAGGTTACTTATAGATACGTTCTAACAGTTTAAACACGAATCTTGAACTCGTCGTCGAAGTCAAAATAGCTATTTGATAATTGATTTAGCTATTTCTTTAATTCAGGAAATTTTGGTTTAATTCTTTTTTAACAATTTTTACGTGCAACGTATGTTTATCGAATGATGATTCGTGATAATTATTGTGCATATGTATTTATAAAATAATAAAATAGAGAGAGAGAACGAGAGCGAATGAGAAATAAAGCCATATTGTACGAATTTATTTATTATAAATTATCGATATTATGTCATGTGCGATAAAGCATCTGTGATTAAAAAAAAAAATAAAGAGAGACTCTCTCGGTAGTTTGATATGTATATATATATGTATATGTATATATATTGTATATGTATATATATATGTGTGTGTATATTTCCTTATCTTTTTAATCTTTCTTGTTAAATGATGCAGATAGTATCGATATTTAAAATAAATAAATTCAGACAAAAAGCTTTTACTTCAAAAATTGAAGTGATCGCCTGCACACGTGTTATTTATCACTAAAAAAGCCTTCGACAACGAGATTAGGCATATTGCATTCGTTAGTAATAAAAAAAAGTTGAGATTTCTCACCTGATCGATTTAGCTTTACGATGATGATTAAACTTATTGAACAAAGAATAGATATATTCTAAGCAAATACTCTTGTTATAAATGAAATTGCGACGACCACTATATTTGCATGATAGTATCTACCCATTAATTTTTTTCAATTTACTTCAAAGATAACATTCGATGACTACATCGAATAATCATATTTCTTGAGAATACGAAAAATATTATAGTAAATGTTGATTTATAAGTTGTAACGTGTTTCAGATTTATTCTTAACATATTTTGCAAACATTTTGCAATATGATTATATCAACAATATCAATGACCCTTCAATGGTGTTCATTATTTTAACGTATATCGAAGGTGTCATGCTTGTTACATTAATGGAAGTTAGATGGATAAGAATTGCAATTTATATTACAGCATTTTAATTAGCATATTTTAAAGTGAATACCACATACAAATTGAATCAAACATTTTTCATTTTATGCATTTTATTACATTATTTTTCAATGCACCTTTGATGAAAATCGTTTTACAGTCTGATGTATAGAAAAAAATATAATGTTATATGCGAAAGATAAAAAATAAGAATTTGTTGCTACTTTATACAGTTGAATATTATCGCTTTTATATATAAATGTTGCATTTTAATTATAAAAGTAAAATGGAACATTATTGTTCCTGGATATTTTGTATTATGAAACATGTAGAATATTTTATTTTCTATAGAAATTTGAAAAAAAAAAAATTAACGAATTATATATTTAAGTATTTCCTAACATTTCTGCATTTATTACAAATTTATTATTTTTTCAAAATATTAAATACTTTTAATCTTTGTCTCATATTTTTCAAAAAATAAAATTCTGCTTTAAATTATTTTATAATTTGGTAAATTGTAAAATCATTAGTCTCTTATTATTAACAAATAATGCAGGAAATTTTAAATGACAATGATTAAAAGATTGTGATTTTGAATGATTTAGAATTTATACTATTTTTATTTGGATAAAGATATTTATTCATTGCAAATAAATTATTACATACAGTAATGATACTTTAAATATTAAAGAATTTTATTTTACTATTTCTGAATATGGTTTTCATTTGTAACTTTTTTATTGAGAACTATTTGATCAAGTTTATTATATAATAATAAATTCATATAGCGATAATCATCAAAGGAAATCATTTTCAATATCTTACTGAAGATAAATATTTGAATGTTGCAGAAGGAAATAAAATGTGGTTTTGTAAATCAATAATTAATTAAGGATCTTACAAATTGAGTTTGGAATAGATACATGAGATATACATATGAGGGAAATGGTGGTTTGATTTATAAAAACAAACAAATAACAATGCCAATAAAAACAAATACTATCTTGCATTTCTATTATTTATTAAGAAAAAGTAAATATACTTATGTGTGATAAAACAGTTAAACTGTTTAAAACCTTTTCCCTTGTTTTTTCTTTTTTCCTTTTATTCTTTTTCTAACTCCTAAAGATTGTTCTGTATCATCTTCATCGTCATCTTGTCGCTTCTTTCGTTTACCTATTTTTTTACTGTCCTCGATGTCTTTCATTTCCTTAATAATACCATAGCGTTTGTAAATATTATATTATTATATTATTATTATAATTATTATCAATAATATAATTATCATAGTAATCAAATAGAAATAATTAATCTTACCATTTTCACAATACGTCGTGCTTCGGCTACTCTTTCTTCAAGTACCATTACTTCTTCTTCTTGAGTTGAATATAATGGTAATTGTTTTGATATTAACTGTTCTATTCTTTGATATAATTCTACATCGTATTGCGTTACGAATGTTATGGAACGACCAGAACGACCAGCACGTGCAGTACGTCCAACTCTATGTATATAATCTTTACTATGTGTAGGTATATCAAAATTTATTACAATATCCACATGCGGAATATCAAGACCTCTATAAAAAAAAATATTATAAATTAAAGATAATATTTTTATAACTAAGTAAATATATTTACTAAATAATATATATTTACCTGCTAGCAACATCTGTAGAAATAAGTATAGATCGATTTTTTGCTTTAAATTTAGTAAGTGCTGCTATTCTTTTATTTTGTGACATTTGACCATGTAAAGGGACAGCAGTGAAACCCAAATTTCGCAAAAGAAGGGCAGTTCTAACTGTGTTATTACAAGTTGCACAAAATATCATAAAACTATTACCTGCTAATTCATTTAAGATATGTACAAGATATACATCCTATAACAAAATTTTATTATGAAGAAAAAAATTTTAAATATTAAAAAATATTAAAATTAATCAATTATTTTGCACCTTGAATTTGACAGGAATAAAAATGTAATATTGTTGTAACTTTTCAACGGTTTGATATTTTGTTGAAACTTCTACTTTAACAGGATTTCGTAAAGATGCACGCTGTAATTTTTGCACCTTTTTGGTCATTGTAGCAGAAAACAATAATGTTTTTCTTTCTCGAGGAATTACTCTTAAAATTTTATCTACTTCAACTTCAAAATCCATATTCAAAATTCGATCTGCTTCATCCATGACCTTTTAATATTGAAGTGATAAATATATTGAATTTTTTAACATATATAATACAAATATTAATGCTTACTAAGAATTTCAAAGAACGTAGACTAAAACCTTTGGTGTTTTCCAAATGATCAACTAATCTTCCTGGAGTAGCAATTAAAATATGTGGTTTTTTTGCTAATATTAATGCTTGGGACATCATATCCATTCCACCTACTATTACTGCACATTTTACTCCAATACTTGATCCTAATACAATAATATAATTATATTATATTATTATATTTATATTATTTTATTTTATTATAAATTATATTATAAAATATATAATTTATTTTTTACCTAAAGCTTCAAACTGTTCTGATATTTGAAAAGCTAATTCTCTAGTGGGTGTCAAAATTAAAGCAAAATATCTTTGAGGATTTTCTAAAAGTGCTTGTAAAATAGGAAGAGCAAAAGCAGCAGTTTTACCAGAACCAGTTTCTGCTAATCCTATTATATCTTTACCTGAAATTATTTATAATTTCATGTTTTTATTTAATAATTATAATTTTTTATTTTAATAAATATATATAATTTTCTCAATTTACCTTCAAGTGCTAAAGGAATAGCTTCACATTGAATTTTTGTAGGTGATTTCCATTTCAGATCTTCACATGCTTTACATAATACATCTACAATACCCTGTAATAAATAATAATATTATATTTCATCTATATTGTATTTTCAAAAAAATTTTTTAAAAATATTTATTCATAAATAATATATATATTTATATATAAATGACAAATATAATATATATATATATTAAGTAAAGTATATACATTTAAAGAAAACATAAAATATTTCTTATTAGGTTAAGTATTTGTTTTTTGTAGATATTTTTAAACTTACCAAATCTTTCCACGTTATTTTTTTTAAATTTTCTTGATCTTGTTGTTCTATTAAATCATTTTCTTCCATTTTTGAATTATCAATGTATAAAATTAGTATATTTATATTTATAATTTTACATAAATTCAATATTAATAATAAGAATTATTTCTTTTTCATCTTAATGAAAACATAACCTAGTTAATATAACCTCGTGTATCTAACATTTTTTTTCTATTATATTTAATGAAACTTTGTGTCACAACAAAACAATCATAAACAAACTACAGAATAAATATAATATTCAATATATTTTTTTTTTCATGTCTCAAAAATATTAAGAGTAACTATACAGATTAAATATCTCTATCTAATGATAAATATAGATAAATGCAAATAGTAGCAAAAAGACACAGATAGATTAAAAATTGTGAAATCAACGCCATCTCTAAAGTAAATAAAACATAAATAATAGATAATAAATAAAGAGAACAAATTATAAAAAGAAAATAAAATAGAAATAGAATAAAAATTGACTATCAATTACTATTTCTTGAAAACCAAAGATATTTGAAAATAGAATAAGTTAGAGTTAAAAGTTAGTTAGAGTAAAATTAAAAACTAGCGCCATTTCTTCAATATTTTTTGAAATAAATTTTCAACATTTGAAATGATGCTGATAATCATTCTTATTCTATCTCTATTCTTTTTCTATCTTTTATTCTTCTTGTCTATTATTATTCTCTTTGTTTCATTCATTACTCTGGATATAATGCTGCTTTTCGAGTTTTTATCTTATCTGTGTTTTTCTTCTTTCCTATTTACTTTTGTTGCCTATATTTATTCTCTATATATTCGAGAATTTATGCTATTTATCTTAATCTGTCACATCTATTTTGTATTTTGTCTATGGTATCATAGAAATGTAACGAATAATAGATCTATTGTATACTTAATCTATGCTTCTATCTTAGATGCAAGTGCAAAATTTTTTGAAAAGAATTTCATTAATATTAATTTTTCTAATGGTAAATATAGGGAACGTGCCTCATTTCTTTTATTGATTTACTATTTTTTTAATTAGAATCCAATAAAAATTTTTCTATTTTCATTGTTCAGTAAATAATTAATTATATTTTAAGTTTTTCTTTAATTCTATTAAGAATAGAATAAATTCCTGTATAATTTTTGTTTTTTTTTATTGAAAAAGTTTATCGAAAATACAATTATTTATTATTATTTATTTTATATCTAATTTAAATTGGATATCTTTTTTATATTATATAACACAGAGCGTGCGTAAAATGAAGTTAGGAATATCATCGTAAGTGGCGCTGGTATATTTATTATCCCATAATGGCGGTTACGATTTATCGTGTATTTTGTAATAAGTTTACTTAAAAGAAGTTTATCGAAAATTTTATCTCTTGCTCTTCATCGAGTTTTCTGTATGAACGTAATCAGCGATAGTGATGTCATCGTATACATTTTCACAAAAAGTGTTTACACCTATACCTCCAGAAAAGGGTAGTTTTCCACTCGACCATGAGGGTATTTGCAAAAGGCTTATGATCAAGTATATGCGCTGTTTAGTTGAAAATAATAACGAAAACACGATGTGTCGTGATATTACAAAAGAATACCTTTCTTGTCGAATGGATAATGAGCTTATGGCACGAGAAGAATGGTCTAATCTTGGTTTTTCTGACGAGGTCAAGGAGACATAACAGCAGGGATTTATTACTAATCGATTGTCGCAAAGTTGTAGATCACTGTTTTTGTCACTTGAATGGTATTTATGAACTTTTTCGCTGGTGATTCTTATTTCATCTTAGATAAAATTTATATGGATTTTAGAGTGAATTTGTAAATTTGTAGTGACATATAACTTATGTATGTATTTTATGAATTATAAATAATACATGCATTTATTCAATATGATTTTTGAATAATGATACAATATTAGTAGAGAATTCTTTTTAATATCCAATCCAATTAAAGTGATCTCAGTGCAGAAAAAGGCTTCAGAGTAAATATTAAATATTTAAAATAAATTAATAATATAAATATATTCAATATAGAAATCTAAGGGGAAAAGAAATCATTAATAAAAGTACTTTTATTGAATGTAATTTATTGTTAATTGATGTGATTTAGGTATCTTATATCAGATGGCCTAAAATATTTAATATAGCTATAGCTGTAAAAGTTAAGCTCATTTTATCTTGATATCATCTATAGAAAAAAAATAAATTTTATAAATAAAAAATATAATATAAACAACAAATCATTAAGAAGGAAAACAAATATAAATTTGTGAAAATGGCATGCACCTTTAAAAAAAAGATTTTAATTGGTTGTACCGGTAGTGTTGCAACAATTAAATTACCACAATTAGTAGATAAATTATGGCGTAATAATTTTGAAGTGAGAATAGTGGTCACTGAAAAAGCTAAGCATTTCTTGAAAGAGGCAGAACTGCCTCCAGGAATTCAAGTTTTATCTGATACAGTGGAATGGGCTGCTTGGCAAGACAGAGGTGATCCTGTATTGCATATTGATTTAGTGAAATGGGCTGATTTATTTTTAATTGCTCCATTAGATGCTAATACTCTTGGTAAAATAGCTAGTGGTATATGTGATAATATATTAACTTGTGTTGCACGTGCCTGGGATCCATTAAAGCCTTTGGTCTTTTGTCCTGCCATGAATACAAAAATGTGGGAACATCCTGTTACTGCAACACAGGTATATGTTATAATATTTAAATAATATATTATTTTTATTATATTTTCTTTGCAACAATCGGTATGAATCAATATAGTTTTAATAAAAATTATTATATATTGTAATTAAATTTGATTATCAATTTTGTTTTAGATAGCTCTATTGAAGTCTTGGGGATACAAAGAAGTTGCATGCATTTCTAAAACTCTTATGTGTGGTGATGTAGGAATAGGTGGAATGGCAGAGGTAGATACCATTGTTCAAACTACACTAAGGTTGCTTAATCCTTGGGACCCATATTCTCCACCGGATATGCGCCTTTAATATCAAGAATAAAAATAAAATATTCAACGAAGCTTTGTTGTCATACAAATAAAATGGAAATATCTTACAGAAAATGAAAATTAAAAATAAAAAAACAATCGCGTACTATGGTGGAATTCAAATAATTTATGCTCATAGTAAAATTCGAGTTCAACAAGTTTTAACTTGTAAGATTACGCTTTCCCGAATACACTGTAGTCGCGATATTTTGTTGCTCAAATGAAATGTCTAAAACAGTTGTGTTAAGGAAAGTGAGCAAAACAACCGTTTGTCCACTCGCCAAAATAAAATATAAAAACTGTAAAGATATTCTGTTAACATATCGTTTAAAGTTGATCCAGTAAATAAACATGTATGTTTTTGTTAAATACATGAGTTAAATGATAATATATTTAAAGATTCCCTTGATTTTTTTTATTTAATATATTAAATTACAACTTGATTATAATCATAATAAAGAAGAAGAGTTTTAAATATAAAAAAATTGAATCAGGACAAGTCATTTATTTTTAAAATTTTTCGTCAATTATTTAAAAATTACTTTATTAAAATTATTATATATATAATCAGTATAAGAGAAGTGTATGTTAAAATTTAGTCATGTGTAAATTGGAGCGCATATATATAATACACGCTCGCATTTATACGCGACTTTACATAAATATCACAGTTTACAAATGTTTATTAAAATATACTATAAAAAATATTCCGACAAAAAGAGTTGATCGTGTCGATGCGTTGTTCGAAGCCATGATTTTTGATTTTCTTGGATAATTTTCGACATCATTGGTTTCCAATTCTCGTGGACAACCCATCCAAACTGGTGCTGATAATTTTTGTCTTTCGTGTGCAACTTTCATTCTTTGATCATCGAATTCCCAGAATCCTTTACCTTTAAAAAAGTATGTTTTACCTAAAAATATATTAAAATATGATAAGTAATATTTTATCATTTTTACCATCTTTATAATTAGATTATACTTTGAAAATGATAATATATATAAATACTCACCATTTTTCCATTGAAAAACAGCGTCGATATCTGTACCGATACCAGCAAACATACTTATATTTCTCGGATAATCAAGTTCTACGTGATTTACAGATTCATCAAACCTATGTTAAAAATATTTATATATATCTTTATATTATAATTTTAATTTAAATTATAACATTATTACAATTTTTATAATATTTAATAATTATATTTTTTAATACCTCCAGTACATAGATCCACTAAAGAAATATGTTTTTCCATTGTGTCCCCAAATCATTGCTCCATCAATCTTTTCTAATGATTCTGGTAATCCCAATCTAGTCAATGGTTTCGGATAACCTGGTTCGAGATTGTTAGCATTGAAAACGTAATACCTTTTACCAATAAAAAATACTATTTTCTTGTCTGGCCTCTCGTAAACTGCATCTACATGATCGATTTCTTCAGGTAGATTAAACAAGCGTGTGATTTCCGCTGGATATCCTTCATACAATCCTTGGTCACCAATTCTCCATAAATACTGAAAGAAATATATTATATAATTATATATTACATAAATATTAAAATTTGCCCTATAAATATTATTTAATTAATCAAAAGAATAATATAATATAAATAAATATGATATATAACTGAATTTATGTGGATGTTTCTTCATTTTGTTTATTATTATTTATTTCTTTCATGAATGATTATGTCTTATTATTTTGTGTATCATTAATTTTATTAAATGATATAAATCATGGTAAAACACATAGATAATTGAAAAAATACTGTTTTAGGAATAACTATATATTTGTTATCAAGTAAGGAGGAAAGTAAGGAGTTATTGTTATAAAGAAAAGTTTAGGAATTATTTCTAAGTGATAAATATGAATGATAAATATGAATTAAATAAAGAAGAAAAGATTTTATTTTATTTTAGTTAAATGTATATTATCGATATAATTTATATATATTTATTTAAGTATGATTATATTTCAGTATTATTTCATTTAGAAAGAATTAATAATTTGATTAAAATATTTCCATTATTTTAACAATCAAAAATGTAAAAATTTTTTATATTATTTTTTATATTTTGTTGATTTATCAGTAATGATATCAAATGTTTCATGAAAGCATTAATGATAATGATAAATTTGCGGCTAACTAAATAGAATGAGAATATATTTAGATATTCATAGCAATTTATTTAATACTTACTCGTCCTTTGAAGACAAAAATTTCCCTACGAATAATGCTGATGGCATCATAACTCGTATCACATTTATCCGGTTTGTCGTTCCTTGGTGCCGGTGGTGTGTAACGATGCCTTGGCCTTTGCGTGTACGGCGTTCTCATAGTTGTGGTAGTGGTGGTAGTAGTTGTAGTAGTAGTAGTAGTAGTTGTAGTGGAAGTCGTGTGATGTTTGTGAGGTTTGTGAGGCCTCTGAGGTCGATTCTCCGGCCTCTCTGGACTCTCTGTTCTATAATCCGGCTTTTGAGGGTAGTGATCAGGGCGTCGAGGCCGATCGTCGTTTGGATAGTGATTCGGCCTGGTTGGTCTTGTTCTCCATGGTCTATAGGTCGTCCCAACGCTTGTTGTAGTTGTTCGAGGTGTTGTAGGTCGTTCCGGAGGTGGCGGCCCACCTGGTAGATTGGCCCAGAGCCTCTCTTCCGGTGCACCTGTAACATGATGATGACTCGTCAAATAAATATACTGATTATATTGATTTTATAGAGATCATTAGAATAAGTAAATATGTGATTGAAAATTTGTAGTTAATTAATATGTGAAAAAATTTTGATTGTGATAATTATAAAAATAAATTATAAAATCAAGGATTTAAAATTTTTTTCAGCAAAATATTTGATTAATAGTTGCCCAATTTGTAAATGTATATGAATAGTTTAAATTGATTTGCACGAATCGATATACTTAATTGAAATGAAAGGAACGATAAGCTGCAATCTTATTGGAAATTTATGTAGAAATGTAAAGATCTATTATCCCGAGAAGACGATTCAATCTTGAATTCCAATAAGTCGGAACGAAAGAAGACAAATTTATTTTATATTTCACGATATTTCATCAAATCAATTGATGAAATATTATAATTTTCATGTAATATTACTTTTTTAAATAAAGAATTTTTGAACAAATTTTAAATAACAATAATAATTATGAATTTGTTTTCAGGGAAAAATTAAAAAATAAAATTAAAAAATAAATTTCTTAAAACGAAAATTTATAAAATATTTAATCTTTTTCCTAGATATATACAAAAAAATAAAGAATTTTTAACATGATAGAAAATTAAAACATGATGAAAAATAATTTTTAGAATACAAAGAAATGGATTAGGAAAGGAAAGGAATTAATTATCAATAATTTTCATAATTATTAAATCAATAATTAAAGAGGTGATGTTAGATTCGCTAGTGAATAAGTGTTTTCGTTCTCTGTCTGTTTGTTTCTGCATCTCTCTCTCTCTCTCTCTCTCTCTCTCTCTCTCTCTCTCTCTCTCTCTCTTCGCCGCAGCCGCGTGCAGATTCCACTCGCTAATTGGTAGCTCCCTCGCGAATATTAATTATCATTCGATTCTGGGACATATACCGTTCCTGAATAATGCAATAATGCAGATAGCACAGGGTTGCGCATGATATATACTTTGCATGCCGCGATGTATTATGCATAACGTTTATTGCCATTGACTTCTCGCTCATAGTTTAGCTTTCAAGGAAACTTGATTGTTTCACTTATCTTTTGCTTTTCTCCATAATTTAACTTAAAATTATTGCGATTATCTTCTTTCACTTAAAATATATAAAATTAATGACATTGGAGCAAATGAATTGTAATATATTGTTACATCAAACAAAATGTTAGGTTATGTTAGGTTATTTGAAAATATATTTGTAATTTTTTAATAATCTAACATATTTTCGTGTATTACGAATTTTATTTTCATATTAGGTATATATATTTTAGAACATAGATATTTATTTTAATTAATAATAATTCTTAAATATATTCCAATTGCTTTTCGTTTGTAACTAATATATTAGATGTATACATGTATAATGATTTGATGATCATGGTGGTTCAAAAATTTAATTCGGGAAAATTCAGGCAGAATCGGTCTATTTGAAATAAAAATCAAATAATTAACATTAAAAACTATTTAAGGAAAAAAAAAAATATTTAAAAAAATGATGCTCTATACTTCATTTTTAATTTCCAGATTGTCAGATTATAACTCTAATATAATAATAATAAAAAGAAATGATAAAATGATTAAGCGATTCTCTTCTTTATACTAATGAATTTTTATCATCTATGCTTACGTCAGCAGATTGAATGCTAAAGATTGCTGAAAGCTCGAATATTGAAGTTGAAAAAGTGAATTTCATTATTTAATATTATCAAATTATTACTGAATAATTGATTTATTAAAAAAAAATTCAAATTTATTGTGTAAGAAGATTTAAAAATAATTAAAATATTCCTAATACTACTGGTTAGAATTATTAATAGAAGTTAAAATATTCAACTTTCATTTAATTCAATAAATAATTGAATTCATGATTTTAGATTTTATTCATATCTTTAAGTTTTTTAGATTTCAAAAAATTAAAAAAAATGTTTTTCTATTTTCTTATATTTCTATTTCATTATTGAATTAAGTTTAAAAAATTTTTGAAACAATTTTAACAATAATTAAACTAGGAATTAAGATATTTGAAAATAAAATTTTAATAATATTTAAAAATTGTGGATTCAAGAATAATGGAAAGCTAATTGTTTAATTTAAATTTAAAAATTTAAAAACAAAATTTATTATTATTTTATAATTATCTGAAAGATTTTATTTATTATAATCGTCTAAAAAGTGATACAAATATAGATTCAACGAAAAAAGGAAAAAGAAATAATATACTTTGATACATGGCTATTGGAATAACTACTTTCGGATAATGAGATTTCGAAATGAAAAGATGAAAGCTAGATATAATAGAGAATAAAAAAAATGAATAGAAAGAAGAGAATTTTTTCTTCTTTCAATTCTTTAAATTTTGCTTATTAAATACTAAATCAGAATATTTCTCAAAGATGTAATAATTAATAAAAGAATTTGAAATTGATGCATAAAATTGTTTATTTATTAAATAAATGCATAAAATTGTTTAATATATTAATAAATAAATATAAAAATTAATAAATACTATGCTAAAAATATAATAAAATCTTTAATTGATCGAATAATCTTTCGGATCTTATTGTCGTTTATATATATATTTCTATTATTATTTTATGACTTTTTTAGAATAATTTTTAAATCATATTTAAGAATTATAATAAAATATTATTCAATATCTTGTTAAATTAATTATCAAAAAGTTTCTTCGATAAAAATAAAGATAACAATGAACATATTCAAAAATAAAATTTCATTCATTCACTATCTTCTCAAGATTATTAATAATTGTTAAATCCTTGAAATAGTGAAAAAAAATAGTACATTAAAATTTAAGTTTCTTCACCAGCGAAGATAGAGACCGTGGGGAGAAACAACGATCGACAAAGAAACACGAAATGATAAAAGAAACACCAACAGCATTGCAGTGCAGTGGTAAAACTCGAATGAAACTTTCGATTAAATAGCATGCTGTGTTTGGTGAAGGAAAGAATGAAACGAACGAAAAGAAAAGAAGAAAAAGAAGAAGAAAAAAGAAGTCAGAAAAGAAAGAGTTAGATCGGGGTAATTAAGACAGGAAGCAGTGTCCTCAGAGGAACGTTTATGAAACATCGCATTGCGATGCAAGGAGAATCCTTCTCTTTGAATGAACTTGTAGGAAGAAGAGAGAAGTCTTGAGATTTGCATCCGTTTTTTCCCTCTTCTTTTTGTTTTCTTCTTTCCTTCTTTTTAACTTTATGTACCAACCTTTCTGCAAACAAGCATCGAGAGGTTGAAACGCAAGATTTGAATCCCAAAAGGAAATCTTGAGGAACTACTTCAAGCTTTCGTGATTCCACATTTTATGCAATCCTTTTTCTGATTTTTTTTTACTTTATTTTTCCGGTAGAAGACGATAATGGTTGTTGCTTTTATGTACGTTACTGTAAAATAAAATTACGTTTTTTTTTCCAGAGAAATTTTAACTTTTTTAGTTTTTTATAAAATTTTTATTGTTTTTTATTGTTATCAATTGCTAAATATTTTTTATTTATATTAATTGTTATAAAATATTTTTGTTGACCTATTTAATATAAAGAATGCCATATTATTGTAGAAAAAACTATTTAAAGTCTGTTTCTTTCAAAGTAAGTAAAATTATTTTTTTCTTTAACAATGAAGACTATAATTAGATTGTAAAAGACTTGAGGATTATTGTAAAAGTTGAATAATTTTAAAGTTATAATAAACATACAACTTGTAATCCTTTGTAGAATGTTGGAAAACTTTACTTTGCTCCAGGATATTTTCAGCGTATTTCATATACTTGTATTTTTATATACAATAGGTATTATGCAAAAATCTTAGGTTATCTTTGTTTCTATTTTCATAATAACAAGCAAACAAATTTGAAGAAAATGTTTCCATATATATATACATGTATAAAAATAAATTTAAATTTTTTTTTGGAAAAAATATATTATATTACAATATATATATAAAGTTTCAATTCAAATGCTTTTGGATATAATATATAAATATAATATCATTTTAATGAATATCATAACCTCAAAAATGGAAATCTTTGAAGTATTGAAACGAGATAGCAAAAAACATAATTTAAAATTAGAATTTAAAATTAATGAATTTAGTTTTAAAAATTATGAATTAAGTATTACATTTAATTTAAATTATATGTATATAAACCTTACTAGAAATTCCACTATAAAAAATAATCTTTTATTAATTGTACTATAATTTATGTAATAATATTTTTATAAAAATATTTTGTAAAATATTTTTATAATAAAAAATAATAAAAAAAAATAGTTTAATGAATTAAAAATCCAATATTTTTGAACGTTATTTTTGTATCTACTGTATCTTTTATCATTATTTGTCTCTAGCCATTGTTGTAGGTGGCGGAAGTAGAAAACTATAGCCTTTAAAAAATTTGAATAAAAAGAGAAACACAATACTGCTGATCGTTTTAGAAAAGTTAGAATTCAACGTTAACGTTCTGTAGTTTGTTTACGTTTGGATTTTCGGATTTTTTCGTGACAAGTACCAGGAGCCGTAAATACCAATAGGTACTGTTGAAAAGCGCCACGTCGTGTTTTTATTGAGAACGAAACTTTGTTGGACGATTTTTATACATATATATATATATATATAATCTATTTGTTAGTATAGGTATTTCACAACGTCACAAACATTGCAATACATGCACAATCTATCTCTGAAAGTAACGATATCCATTTTATGACAGACTATCAAACTATTCATTAATATTCCTTAAATCAAGATATTATAACTATATCATAAATTTTTAGTTTTTTTTTTTTAAAAGAATGGTAGGTATTCAGAATGAAAAGAATGATAAACAGTAATTATATATTAATATATATGAAAATATTTTTGTCTTTCTTTTTTTTTATTTTTGGAGAGATAAGAGTAAAATATTTTTTTTTATTTTTATTCTATAGTTAAATTCATAGAAAAGATTATTATTATTATCGGTTTTAAATTAATAGATAGTATATAACAATTTTAAAATAAATATAATATGATTGATTTTTATATATTTCTTTTCTTTATAAAACAATTCATATCATACAAAAAAATATTGACTATAGTCAAAATGAAAATAATAATGATTAATAATAATTATGAAAATGGTTGGGCTGTTGTAATTTGTTTGTTAATGAAACACATAGAATTTTTCTACATAGAATAATCATTTGAATAAAATTGTTTGTATGATCTTCTTTTGAATCAAAAAACTCTGCATTAAGATTAAATAAATTTGTTTGTATTATTTAATAAAACACATATACGTTTTTCAATTTAGAATGTACATATATGTTCCAATTAAGAGATTTATGAAGAAACTGATTTATTGATTTCATTAAATAAATAGTAATTATATTCTCTACATATTTTTATATATAATGTCACTTTTAATAGGGAAAAAAATACATATATTAAAATTGATATCACTAAATTATATTTTATAATGAGAAAATATATTTTGTTACAAATTAATTGTAACTAATTTTTTTTATTTTATTTTATTTTATATATATATATGAGAATTTCAATAATATAAATTATTTTAATTTTCAAACTTGATTTTTATGAATGATATAAATAAAATTTATATATTATAATATTAATTTCCTTATTACCCTGGATATCACTGACTTTTATTTTTTCGTTGGTTTTATTACAATTTTTATATGTATACATATGTATATGTTATATATAATTATAAATACTTAAATTCATATGTTTAGAGCTATTTATTTAAACGCTGAAATTTGAGAGGCAATTCCAATACAGCAATAGACTAATTAGTGAATTTAACTGAAAGTGACATGGTTTGTTACATTGTTACATTAATTACAATATTGTTACAATAATCGTCTACAAATGTTAAAGACACGCAACAAAAAAATCTCTACCTCATCTATCCATCAATTTTCTCTGTCCTATATCACTTGATGAAAAATTATCAGACAGCTTATAAACAATGAAATGAAAATGAATTCAATGTTTATCAAATAACCGAGATAAAAATCAAAGACGAATATGGATAAAATGATATAATGAAAAAATGCCAAAAGGGAGCATAGTAAAAGAAAGATAACGCGAGAAAACAAACATAGGGAAAAATTAATGGAGGTTACATCTACATCTGAAGGAATGTAGAAAAAAAAAAAATTAAAAAAAAAAAAAAAAAAAAAAAAAAA